>NC_049229.1:44699430-45010541 GCF_011100685.1 Canis lupus familiaris | reverse complement strand
AAGAGAGAAGCTGGTTTTTAAATACTTAAAAACCCCTACAGATACCCAATGTAATAGTCAAACTTACACTGCACAAATACATGGTCATATATGACTTTTCTCTTTCTCTAGATCAATAAAACTCAATTTCTACATAAGACTGAAACCAAAAAGTTCCCAGTACCATTTTAGCCTTGATTGACATTATTCTTTCCACTCATTTTAGAATTAAAGAAAAAGCCTTTGGAATAAAAATTGATGTTGGATACCTTATCTGAACAATTTATCATATCAAAGGAAAAACTAGACTGGGTCTAAGTCTAGGCAAAGTAATTTGCATGATTACATTATACACTACAGAAAAGAACAAGAATGAATCCTGAGGGCTTAAACAAAGGGGTGGGGGATTGTCTATATTAATGAAAGAATAAGGAAGATAAACAAAAAGGTAATTAATCTGGACAGCAGTTTATAACTTAATCACTAGTAAACATAAATTCAAGGACTTCTCAAGCAAAATTACTAAGGTATCTTTTTCTCAAGTCATATATTTAGGAGGAAAGATTTTTGAAAGTTAAAGAAGATAATTTTAGACTCTGGGCAAATCATAAGTTTAAAAGACCTCGTTCTGGATGAGTGACTCAGTGCAGCAATCCACCAAATGAAGAATTTCTAAGCAGAGGCAGAAGCAAAGTGGAATTTATTAAGGCTAAGCTACCCTTGCTTAGATTTGAGGCTGTTTTTTATATGCTGATAGAGGATAGAAAAATAAAGCAACACAGGAAGAAAAACACATCTTCCCAATAAGCTTAGTCTCTACATAAAAACTTACATTTTCATTGCCTGATATTTGGTGCACAGAGTGATTTTCCACACCTCACTCAGGATAGAAACATTGTCTACTTCTGTTTCAAGGATTAGTAGAAGTATCTCAGATATACTTGAAATATTTTTAAAACTACTTCAAATCTAATGGAAGCTCATCTTCCAATAATAGAAACCCAAAGAAGGCAGAACACTGATGAAGTTTATTCATTAATTTCCTGAAAGGTAATTAATCTCCTCTTACCTTAAAAAATATACAGTCTCACCACCTACTCTCCCAAGCCCCTTAAATATCAACAGCTTATATTAATCTAGACTCTTGGAAAATTTAGAATTCTCAAGAAAAAAGTGAATATTTAAAGTTTTATCAAGTACTGAAAATGGTGTAAAAAGAGGACTCATACACACGTTACAAGCTGGAAGATTAACCAAAAGTTTAAATTTGAGTTATAAAATAATTTTTGCCAAAAAAAAAAAAAAAAAGATTTTTGCCACTGAATGAGGAAATAAGAAAAACAGCTAGCAATTTATAATTCACTCCAGGACTCTCAAAGGAAGGAAAAACCAAAACCAAATAAGAAAAAGACCAGTAAGCTATCAATGAAACTCTGTTTAAGGGAAATGCATAAAAAGCTAGTATTTTAATTACATATTCTTATTTTCAAATGATGGAACTCTGAAAGTTTTGGCAATTGTGAATGAAAGACACTAGCTTTTGTACACTGATGAAGAAAGTTAATCAGGGAACCTAAACAAACAGCTCACTACTCTCCAAGGTGGGGTGGAGAAGGTAGACTAAGGATGATCATTCTACTTAATGGAAGCACATATGTTTCTATGTAGTGATTTAGGTCCAATTATTAAAAGTGAATCTTTCCTTCAATAATTACTGCTTCCTCCAACATAATTATTAGAGAACCATTTTGACTTTAAAAAGACTATCAGTTTTAGACTTAAAAAATACAAACAAGGATCCTGTTAGGGTTCCTAATTCATAACTTCACTACAGGGCTACTTGATAATAAAATTCAACTTGTTTTGAGAAGAATGTCCATAGTTACCACCCCAAATCAAGACCCAATATATCTATTCTGTATAAAATCTAGTCTTGTGTTTTTAGAGTGTATAATGTATTTAACACATTGGGAGTGGGAGGCTAGAAATAAAAATAATTCTAGCCCTCCTGAAGCTCTGATTTTTCCCCCATGGAGGAAAATGAATTATCCTTCATTTAAGACTGAAAGGGCTCCACTATCTTCCCATTTAGGTAATGACCATGAAAAGATCATATTCACTTTAGAAAGAAAACAAGCAGCAGGAATCACAATTCCTTTGAGAATATTTTAAATAAATGTAGATGGTTAGACAGATCAGATACTGTTTGAGAAGAGAAAAACAAAAGCCTAAACCTTAATGACATACTGTAGATTTGCCAAAATGAGGCAAATACAGAATGTCACAACAGTATCAGGAAAATACTTTTTAACTGGTCAATTTAGAAAGGGTATCCTTTGTGTAAAGGTTCAGTAAATCATTCGACAAATGTTCTTAAACAGTAAATTTTGCAAAGTGTGAAGTATGGAAACCTCTGTGTGTGGCACACTGAGTCCTGAATTACTATAGAAATTTTAAATTAGAAAAGGGCCAAATAGATTTTGGGATAAAAATGCATTTGGGTGGCATATATTAGCTACTGATTTCCTTAATTTCCCTTCCTTCTACTGAAGTGTTACACTATACTGTAGGAGCAGCAGTAGGGAGCAAGGAAGGTGGCAGCTTCTCTCCCCATCACCTGATCAAGACACCTTAAACCTGTTACCATCCAAGACACATGTGGTCAGGCACATGTGGTCAGTGAGTACTGGAAATAGGGCTCGTGCCATGTTTGAATTAGTAACACTTTGGATGCACTGGATAACTAAATTATATGATTTAAGTCAATTTCACCTGCTTCTTTTCACATCACATTTACAGAGGGGTAGAAAGATGGCTGCTCCTAAATGCTCAGAGGAGATACACAGTCGTCTTTGGAGTTTCACACAAAAGGGGAAAGTTCTCTGAAGGGTTTAAAAAATGCCAAGAGTTGAAAATGAAATCTAAACTGCAGTTTCCACCTAACCCAATTGTAAATCTGAATTATATATTTCCCTGAATACACGCATATTTTTTAAAAAACCAATAAAATTTATGAGACAACATATGAAGTCAATTTCACAGTTATAAATATTTCAAATTACACCTACACACTATAAATTACAGGAAAAAAATTCAAGTAATAGAAAAAAGAAGAGAGGAGCAAAACAAAAGGTGAGGTTATTCAAGAGGGATATAACAATAAGAACTGCACCATTTGGATAATCTTGTTTTTGAAAAAATTTTACTTGATTAACTGAACTGCACGTGAGTAACATCAAGAGCTAATAACTCTTAAAAGAAAAGCAACTGATTCTCTCTTTAAATTCTTGGATGTTCATCTTCTTCTTTGAAAAACGAAAATATTTTCTTCCCAGAATCGACCCCAGCAGGGCTTGCCCCAAGTGGAGAGAAGCAGACTGCCTGGGGCACACCTGTTGCTGGAGTTCATCTGACATGTGGACACAGGAGCTGGCAGTGGTGTTCACAGGACCGATGCACTGACTATGGTCTCCAGGAAATGCCAATGGTGAAGTTAAGTATATCTTGAGATTTAGTGTTCATTTTAAAGAAAACACCCAATGTACTGGCATGAAGTGCAGATTACTAACAGAAAAGCAGCAGCACAGTTCTGCTATGTATGTGTAAGGAAAGGGAAGGGGTTAATCCCAAAGGCAATTTAAATAATGGTATTTTATTTTTTTATATATAAATAAATGTTCTGAGAAATCTCAGACTTTAGTGCATTGTTGTAA
The DNA here is from genome assembly GCF_011100685.1 of Canis lupus familiaris. Taxonomy (NCBI): domain Eukaryota; kingdom Metazoa; phylum Chordata; class Mammalia; order Carnivora; family Canidae; genus Canis; species Canis lupus. Next base: position 45,006,849 of record NC_049229.1, on the reverse strand, counting down.
AAAATTAGTGCAGTTTTCTCATTAAAGTTTTTAGCGCTCAAGGAATAAGATAAATCTATGTTCATAGTCTCTTTCACTGTACATTAAACGTTCATACTGCTAAACGTCGAACTGAAGGTTTTATATACTGGTCTGTTCTTAAAAATCAAGGTAAATGGATTTCATGTTCTGTGACCAAACATGGCAATTATTTTTGGCAAAGAAATTAGAAAAATATGAGATCGTAGTTTAGAAATAAAGAGTTTGTTGATGTAAAGCATAGGCAATACATAGGAAAAAACCTTTTTTAAAGATGTATTGTAACAGAACTTTATCCTTCATGCAAAATGTTTTCTCAGCAGCTAACTTAAAAAAATATTTCAGCTTTATTTGGGGATGGAGACAGTGACAGGAGTCAAGGTGAAGGGCAAAGGAGAGGCGCTTAACCAAGCCTGCTCTCCATCCAAGTCTCTCCCATACAGGAGCAAAGAATACCTGCAGGCATCTTCCACGCTCGCCTCTCTTTTTCCAACATCTTGGAATGGAGAGGGAAAAGAAATGTAGTTATAAAACACTGGCTCACACTTCGGCCCCAAGTTCTAGTACCCCAGTTTCAATGACAGTCACATATTTATCATCAATCTGGACCAGAAGTACTGTCTTGTCAATGTGGGATCTAGTACCTGGATCTCTGCTGCAAGGCACCCATCGGTGAATCACCTAATGATTCAGAATACAATAGATTAGTGGCAAAGACCTTGAAAATATTGACAAAATTCACTTAAAATTAGAGGTAGTATCTTTTGGTAATTTAGCAAAAGGTACATTTAAAAAAGCAAGCACATAAAATTAGCTAAAAACACACAAGTCAGGCTACAAAAAAGTGAGACCATAGGTCAGCTTCATAAGAGAACTTACATGGCCTTCCATGCCTTCCTGAGGACTCCAGTCTTTCCAGCTGTTTCTCCCAGCTTTCAACCGAATACCCTCATCAGGCCACTGCAGCTCCTTCCTTTTTGACAGGTTGATTCCATCCAGAATTTGACTGGGATCTACAATCTAAATTGCAAATAAATAGGGGTCATTTCCAATTCAATTTTTTCTTTCTGATGACAATTACATAATCTCAAACAAAATTTCTTTCAGACTCTGTGTCTCAAGCTTTCCACTGCCTATAATTGAACAAAAAGCAATCTAAAGGGCCACCTCCTGAATTCCTTTTAGCCCACTGGCAGACCTTACTTCAATGGCCACACAAAAGCTGAGTGGGAACAAAAATCACCACTGAAGAGCTACTTGCTTTCAGTTCTCACGCTGGCAGAAACTTGTTCAATATTAAAAATGTTCTAATCTTCACATTAAGTAATATGAAGGTGTGTTCTCACCAGAATCCTTCACTTGACAAAAAATAAGGACAAACGAGTGACACATACAGCACAAGAATGGTGTGCTTACTCACCTGGACTCTGTAAATCACTTCCCCCCTTTTGGCGTGTGAGTTATTGGCAGGACTTGAGATGTTGCCTGGCTGGGCATCAGTGGCACTGGCCTGACCTCCCTCTGTCCCAAGAAAGCCCACCAGAGTATGATGTTTGCAGGCTGGGATGCTCTGGCTAGAGCTGCTGGAAGAAGGTAGGCCATGCTGCACACAGGCCAGGCCGCTCTGACCAGAGGGCTCCATCTGGTTCACCATAGAGAGGCGGGACTGGATGGAGGATGGTAAGTTTCGAAGGGATATCTGACTTGTGGAAGAGCGCCGGCAAGGTACAAATCCTGTGGTGGACATTCGGAGAGACGAGTGCCGGCTGCTGTAGCAGTAAGAAGACTGGCTGGCCACTGAGGCTCGAGCAGGGGACTGTCTGACCAGGCTGGACTGTACGGAATGGGAGCTGTGGCTCGTGCCTAGCGAAGGATAAACAACAGCACTCATTCTAACTGGAATCATTCAAACACTTTTTTTTTTTTTGGTAGTTTCTAAGAGTTTTTCCCTTAAGTAATTACTTGGTGAATTCACTGAATTTAACATTTATACCTAAAGCTTTTTTTTTTTTTCTTTTTTTAAAGATTGTATTTATTTATTCCTGAAAGACACAGAGAGAGAGAGGCAGAGACACAGGCAGAGGGAGAAGCAGGCTCCATGCAGGGAGCCTGACATAGGACTCGACCTGGGTCCCCAGGATCACACCCTGGGCTGCAGGCAGCACCAAACCCCTGCGCCACCGGGGCTGTCCATATAGCTATAACTTTAAAAAAAAATTATTTTTTATTGAGAGAGGGAGAGAGTGTGCATGCACAAGTGGGGGGAGAGGGAAAGAGAGAGAGAGAAAATCTCCAGCAGACTCCCTGCTATGCATAGAACACAATGCGGGGCTTCATCTCACCACTGTAAGATCATGACTTGGGCTAAAACCAAGAATTGGATGCTTAATCGACTGTGCCATCCAAGCACCCCTATACCTAAAACTTTTAATGTTGTCAAAAAGAAACGAATATCTGAGATCTCTTTTCTTATGTGGTTTTGATAATATAATTTGCTAAAGCTTTATAAAATTAAAATTCTGGGACAAAAAAACCATATAATTTCAGAAGCTATCAGAATTTAACATTGGGATAAATCCTAAAATATATTCCACAGAAATGTTTCAGGATAATAAGAACACCTCTTTCATATTTCAGAAATGAAATATCTCATGGAAATAAGACAAGAAATATTTATTAAGGGTCTACTATGCAGCAAGAGCTGTAACTACTATTTCTCAGAGCATAGAACTAATGTCCTTGCAATCCATTCCAATGACAAACTACACAGTCTACAGAGAGATGGTGATGCCACACTGTGATTTTCATATCCATTAAGGGATTACTACTAAATATGAATCATCAGTGATACTGAATAGTGTGTCCTTTTGTGTTCTTTTTCAAATGGCTTGATATGATTCATCAGGTTCATCTTTTCCTGACTTATAATAGAAATGTGAAGATTAGGAAATAGTTTTTAATTATATTTTAAAAAATGCTTCACATACTTTCTATCTGAAAATAAAGAGCTGATCAAAATGAGAGTATTTAAAGCACACTGAAAGTTTCAGCTTTTCACTCAGAAGTCAAAATAGAAGTTATAAAATGTTGGTAATACACCTATTTAGAGTCTTAATTCCAATGCTATTGGATTTTTTTTTTTCTTAATTTAACTAAATGCCTTAAAACTTCATATCATTCATGTGAAGCAGAGCAGAAAAGACAGTTCTGGATCAACCAACCAGCCATATGAAAATAGATGAAATCTGATTCCTATTGCATACCAGGTGGACTGCAGATCTTGTGTAAAAGGTAAATTAGTAAAAAACCAAAGAAACAAAAAAACAAAAAAACAAAAAACAAAAACAAACAAACAAAAACCCAAACCTTCTTGCCTTGGGATAGGAAAAATTTTCTTAAGTAGGATATTAAAAAACACTAATCATAAAGGAAAAGATCAGTAAATTGCTCTACACTAAAATTAAGAACTTCTTGTCAGGGATCCCTGGGTGGCGCAGCGTTTTAGCGCCTGCCTTTGGCCCAGGGTGCGATCCTGGAGACCTGGGATTGAATCCCATGTCGGGCTCCCGGTGCATGGAGCCTGCTTCTCCCTCTGCCTGTGTCTCTGCCTCTCTCTCTCTCTCTGTGACTATCATAAAAAAAAAAAAAAAAAAAAAAAAAAAAAAAAAAATTAAGAACTTTTCAAAAGAGGAGGAGAAACCCTTCTCAGGAAGAGAATGGAAAGCCAAGGGATAGAATGGGCAAAGGTATTTGTAATACAGAAAACTGACAAATAATTCAAATACAGTATATACAAACAAGAATAAGATAACCATGGAACTGAATGTATTATGCTAAGTGAAATAAGTGAGTCAGAGAAAAAGAAATATCATGTGATCTCACTCATATATGGAATTTAAGAAACAAAACAGATGAACATAGGAGAAGGGAAGGAAGGATAAAATAAGATGAAAATTGAGAGGGAGGCAAACCATAGGAAGCAACTCTAGGAAACAAACTGAGGGTTGCTATAGGGTAGGTGGGTGGGGAGGTGGGGTAACTGAATGGTGGGCGTTAAGGAGGGCATGTGTAGGGATGAGCATTGGGTGTTGTATGAGACTGATGAAGCACTGAAACCAGTGCTGCACTGTATGTTAACTAACTTGAAATTTTTAAAAAAGGTAATCAAAGAGAAAAATGGGCAAGAGCCTTAATAGGTACTTCAAAAAAAGAAAAAGGGGCCAAACTCATTTTAAAATCTTCCAATATGGGACCCCTGGGTGGCTCAGTGGTTGAGCATCTTGCTTTTGGCTCAGGCTGTGATCCAAGGATTTCTTACGGGGAGCCTGCTTCTCCCTCTGCCTGTGTCTCTGCCTCTCTGTGTGTCTCTCCTGAATAAATAAAATCTTTTAATAAAATAAAATCTTCCAATCTTAGGTATCAGAGCAATGCAAATTAAAACAATGACTTAAAGACTACCCTTCTCCTGTCCCTCTGAGCAAGCAGGGAGCAGAGGTGGGAACTCAGGATGGGCATTCCAATGTATGACTGGACAGAGTACCAATTGGTAAAAAACAAAACAAAAACAAAAACTTGCTAGAAATAGTTTTGGCATTATATGCCATGAATCTTAAATATTCTCATAAACTTTGATATAGTTATTGTATTTTTTTAAAGTCTCTAACCCAAGAAAACAGTGTTAATAAAGTTTATTATAGGGTGCTGGCTGGCTCTGTCATGTTGAATATCTGCCTTCAGCTCATATTATGATTTCATGGTCCTGGGATTGAGCCTCGCATTGGGCTCCCTACTCTGTGGGGAGCCTGCTTCTCCCTCTGCCTCTCTGTCACTCATGAATAAATAAATAAAATCTTTATAAAAAAAGAAAAAAGCTAATTATAACATTCAGAAGAAACCAAATCACTGTCCAATGAAAAAGTTAAATTCATTATACTAAATATTAATTTTAAAAATGATATTTTCAAAGAAATGATATTCCAAATAATATATTTGGAATTATATTATAATTAAATAATATATTTAATTAACATAAATAGGATAATGTCCAACCAAGAATCAATCAAAATGTTATTTTTACATATTTCCAAGTTAGGTAATATAGAATTATTTCTCTCTTTTTTCTTTTTGATAAAGAAGGAGGGAGAGAGAATAAGAGAGAATGTGTGTGTACCCTCAAGTAGTGTATAGAAAGGCATGGGGAGGGGCAGAGGGAGAAGGAGAAAGAGACTCCCAACAGGCTCCATGCCCAGTATGAAGCCCAATTCGGAGCTCAATCCCATCACCCTGAGATCCTGACCTGAGCTGAAATCAAGAGTCTGATGCTTAACTGATTGAGCCACCCTGGAGCCCTGGTAATACATAATTCTCTTTATACACACATACTAAGAAGGTTAGACACATAATTTTGTTTTCACATTACCTAGTGCTGGAGGATAAGACGTGACTGGAGGATGGAGTCCTGCTCCTGACCCTTGCCCTGGATTTCCAGCGCTTCCCTGGGACACACTGCTATGAGGGTCACTGGCACTTGTCGCATTGTTACTAGTGCAGGACATTCCGCCTCCAGTGTCAGAATCTTCAATATTGCCACCGCTGTTACAGCCAGCCCCACACCCTTTCCTTAACCTGGGAACAAACACCAGAGCAAACAGCATTATCCCACCATCACTTCAAGATAGGTGTCTTATTCTATTTATAACTATTCTGACTGTTTAACGCTATTAATGTTCATCTTTGAAAGTCTTTAAAGTGCAATCAATATTAGAAACAAAAAAAGGCAGCTGCATTTTCAAAGCATGGCCTAAAAACTATCCCCCTCTTATACTCATTGCTTCAATTCTTCCTAATCTACCTTCACTTTTACATACTCCATTATCTTTCCTTAACCATAATAAACTGCACATAACAAAATTGTAACATTAAGATGGAAATAGGATTCTTGCCAGTGTGTGTTGGTGCCTCTGAAGTGTGCAGTGCCTGAAAACCTAATTTCTGCTGTAGCACACTTGGAAGAGAGTTGCTCTAATCATTTTTGCCTTTTTTTTTTTTTTTTTTTTTTAAATTAGGGTGACTGACTATCCTGGATTACCCACAACTGTCTCAGTTTTGCTAGAAAACCTGCTTCCCAGGTGACCTCTGAGTCCTGGGCAAACCAGGAAAGTTGAGCATCCTAATCTCTGTTATCATTTCTCTCGGGAAAAGAGAACTCAATTTCTTTAAGGCAATTCCAGCATAACAGATGATTTTTGAAAAGAAATTTCTTTGAACACCACTCTGGTTTATGTTCTTTCTGTTTGGATAGGGGCTGACATTAAAATGGTGATTTTTTTTTTTAGTATGCCTAACGGAAAATGCCTATTTTAGAGTTTGCCACCCTAACCCCACATTCTGTTTTTCTTAAGTTCTGTTATTTAAAGGATCTAAACAAAAGCTCATAAGAAATTGAAAAGATACTCTGTAATTTTTCTTCACCATCCACCAAACTATGATGTTCCTATATTGAACATCATAATTTACTAGAAAAAGGGCAAAGAAAAAATTCATCTACCTACTTGAAGACACAACAGATTTCAGATCTGAGTGATGACTGGATTGTTAAAATGGCAATAGTATCACCTAACTAGGAGTTTCAGTAAGTACAGTGTGCTCCCCCTACTGCTAGAACGGAATAAAACAGAAGGTAAGCAAAACAAGTTTATGTTTTTCTCTAATTTGCTGTTTGTTGGCCCACACATCCTAATAGTGGCACTGTGCTGCAATAAAGAGCCAAAAAAATTAAAGAAAAGAGAACTATTCAAGATTCTACCAAATGCTGGATCAGTGACTCTTAAGCAGAGTTGTACATGAGATTTATCTAATAAGAGTCTAAAGACATCAGACTAGTTTCTGAAATTCCTGATATAATAGGTTTATATTGTGTTATGGCAATTGCATTTTTTCTATAAGCTTTCCAGGTTGATATTCATGTAAACTGTCTCCATTAAGAGAGTCAGGATACACTACCAATGATATGCAGCTGCATGGCTCACCTGTGCCAGGTTGACACTATGAAGTTTCTAATATTTCCCAAACTGATAGGTCCCCCAAGGATTTCTTTGAGCTGTTCATGGCTGTCAGAGTAAGAAGTTGTCAGCGGTGAGACAAAGATTGGGTAGCCAATAGGTTGATCACAAGATGAGTTTATCATGTTTCTCAGAGCTTGTTTTGCATTTTGGATGCTACCTCTCTCTGGGTTGCGGTTACGTAGAAAAACAAGTTCTTGCTGTTGCCCGGCCCAAAGACCTCGGACACATTCCTTATTAACCTAAAAACCAGAACACATGGGAAGTAGGTTAAGGGCCAAGGATGAAATTCACATCAACAGAAGAGTATAAAGGGAAGGATACAAAAGACATACGAGAACCAACTATGAAAAGCAGTTGTTAACAAATACAAGTAGGTCATATTTGAATAGGAGTTCATCAATTTCCCACTGTTATAGTGGACTGTTAAATAATAAGCACACAAAGAACTCTTTTCTCTGGCCTGTCTGGTAAAAAATATCAAGTTTTCCAAATTGATAATGCATTGAATTTTGTAACTGAGATAATATTTTTGATAGGAATGAGCAGTAACAAATATTCAGAGTTAAAAAGATGTGACTTTGCATGTTGATTAAATCAAGTGGAAAAAAGTGAATCGTTACAAAACTATTAAAATAAAATTTCATAAATTATGTCTCCTGAATCCATGAGATGTTTAAAAAAGCAACAAACAAGGGGAGGTGAGTGGGGAGAAGTGATAATTGGGTGATGGGCATTAAGGAGGGCACTTGATGGGGGTGCCTGTGTGGCTCAGTGCATGATCCCAGGATCCTGGGATTGAGACCCGCATCGGGCTCCCCACAGGGAGCCTGTTTCTCCCTCTGCCTATGTCTCTGCCTCTCTCTGTGTGTCTCTCATGAATAAATAAATAAAATCTAGGAGAAGAAAAAAAGGAGGGCACTTGATGTAATGAGCACTGGGTATTATATGCAACTGATGAATCACTAAATTCTATTAATGAAACTAATAAAAAACAAAAAACCACACAAAAAGTACAAGCTATAATATTATTTTGCAACTTGGAAATCAGATTAGTGCTGATGTTTTAAGAAGAAATGTGGCCCAGAGAGCATATATAAAAGACTGACAAAACAGAAATAAGTAAAAATTTTAAGGCTTTATGGTACATGTAAAAATTTCAGAGGGCAGAATAAATTACAAAATAAATCAAATTGAGTGCTCATAAACAATCAATGCTAACGTGGTATGGTCATTTTTTTTTTCTATAAAAAGAGTTCCAGTCACTTTTTAAAGTTGGGATGAGGTTATGTAAGTTCTATTTTTTCCCCCCAGACATGAATAAATGCCTCAAAAACTTACCTTAATGACTCTGAAGCTCAGGTAACGTCTGTTCAGCATGATGATCTTGTATTCATTGGTGCCGTCATCCATGACATGCCTCAGAGCAAGAAGGGAGGGAGAGTTGGCAAGGACTGCACTCCGCCATGCAGGGTCCCCTTCATGGGCTATTACGAGATTCTTTTCATGAGACACAATGGCTTCATAGAGCACAGTAGGGTCATCATATTCATCTGGAGAGGTGAAATGATCCTAAACAGAGAAATAAAAATATATATTTTATAGGAAAAGAAGGACTTCCAGTGGAATGATCAAAGCTTCTGGAGTTACTAATCAGTTACTAAATGAAAATTCTGAAATACTGGTTTAATATAAATATTTCATATCCACATATTAATGTTAGAGATAAATTAGAGAGTCTTAAATTTAACCAGGTTAGGAGTTAGCTCATTGAAGAATTTTAAAATTCTTCAACCCAATCCTAATTTCTGAGTTTTATATAAATATTTTACCAATTTTTATTTTTTCTTGTTCAACTGGGGTTTTACATGTGTTCATTCATACATAATTTTTTCTGTTAAAGGACTGTCTCACTGGTATCAGTTAAGGAAGACTAAACCACATAAGTTCTCTAAGTTGTGTTTCTTTACAAGGCACTTTTCACATAAAGCCACATCTCTAGAATGATTCCAATACAGCATTTTACCCTGCCTCTCATCTAGTGAAGATAAGATTACAAGTCCTTGTCCTGAAGAAGCTAGTCAAGTCTTCCCTGTGAAATCCCTTGGTCTATGTAACAACCACTCTTGCATTCCACAAGCCATTACTTAATATCTATCATGTGCAGGATCCTGTGGCAGAGAACAAGATGAAAAAGGAATATGTGGAATATATCCGCCCTTCAGAAACCTGCAAATTAACAGGGTATTCAGGACATATACCCACATAACCATAACATAAATCTGAACTTCTGAAATGAAGAATACACAATCTTAGATATTCATAGTAGGGAGGTTGATAGATTTTTACATCCAGGTAAAGAAACTCATCTGTACTCAAGCCAAGTGACCAGATTGTGTGATACTGCAGGGGCAATGGGTGAGAGTAAGAAGGCAAACTCCCCAACGATGCACCTCCATGTCTGGGAACTGGCCTATATAACAATAATGAAAGTATTCTCTGTATACGTAAATGAAGCTTCATAACATAATGTAACACGTTTTTTCATCTCTTAAAACCTTGCCAGGTAGGTTTAGTACATAATACTAGCATTTTGCAAATATCAAATCTGAAGCTCAAAGAGTCTTAGCTGCTTCCTAGGTTTAGAAAGTTAGTAAATGATTAAGCCAGAACTTGAACACATTTTTAAAGAGAATGTATCATTCTGCTTTTAAAAAATTATATGATTATAAGTGTTAATTGAAAAACCTGTCAAGTCTAGTTGATGTGATTTGGGAAAGTTACACAGTGCAGCTGGTTTTGAACTGGATCTTAAAGAATGAAGACAATTTCAGCGGATAGAGAGATAGGCACCGTGCAGGAAAGGGAGAGAGCTCCAGGCAAGACATTCTACAGGGGAGAAGCACAGGTCAGGGAAGAACCTGATAAGGGTGATTATAACCTGAAGTCTCTCTGTGGGAACTGGGTTTCCATGTTGTTGCCAGGCACTGTGCTAGACATTGGGAAAGAGTAGTAAGACAGATACGAGCACTGTTCTCATGGAACTCAGGGTCTAGTTAGAAAATACTAAAAAAAAATTAGAAAACTAGCTTTAAGCCGGATTGTAGAGCACTTTCCTTGTACCTTGTCTAGATTTCTTTTATTGGGCTGGTACACTCACTCCCCTCTCCTCTGCTTTGCACACTGGCCCTTAACAGCTCATAGTTATTGCCTTCTCTTAGAACTGCCTTCAGTTGATGGAGCTGCCTGGGCAGGAAATGCCATCATTGGCATTTGACATCAAGTCATCACCTGACTGTGGGGGAGCTCAAGGTACACCATGTAACTCTTGGTGACACTGACGCTCCAGAACTCACTCTAAATCCAGCAGGAGCTAGAATTCAGCCAAAACAGTTTTGGTTAGCTCCTTCCCTATTCTTTCCTACTTCTCTCCCTTCCTTTCATACTCCCCTAAAGGCACCATGTCAATCTCTTGCACAGGAATCCTGGATTCTCAACTCTGCTTCTAAAGAACGTGGCCTAAGCTAGCACTTACAGTACCTCTGTACATCATACACCAACCATCCTGACTTTTCTTTTAAATACGGAGCTCATTTTCTTATACCAGCAGATAGCTAGATGTCAGATGATGTGCTCTCTTTCAACAAACAGTCCTTTAGGAAAGGAACCATATCTTTGTACAGTAGTGTTGGTGCAACTTTTGAATGGAAAAATCAAAGTGCAGAGATAGGCAATAGTTATACTCTTAATAAATGGACAAAGTCGGAAATTATTAGGCATGCCAAGATGGAATATGTTTAATCTTGTTCAAATATTTCTTTTCATTGGCTTAAGATGGTTGGATGAGTGTTGTTTTAGAGGCAAAGTATTTGAAATAAGCAGAATGTCCATGGATAGGGAAATGGTTGAATATACTACAGTTAAAAATTACATTCTGGAATACTATGGAGCCATTAAAAATATGAGGTGCCTCTATATATGCTGATTTAGAAAGTATCCGTGTTATATTAAACAGGGGTTGGAAAAATCATGTGTTACAGATCGCTCTGTGTAGCACAAAGGAAAATATTTGCATATATAGATGGAAATGTCTATAAACTCAGGGAAATAGAAAAGATGTTCATCAAATTATTAGTAGTGACTGCTTCTTGGAAGGGTTATACAATGGTATGGGGTGATGAGAATACTTACTCTTGGGGGAAGCTCACTTTTTAATGTTTTTCATTATTTTTCAAATACAGAAAAAATGTTCCCAGTTCTGAGAAAAGTTTTCAAAGCCATTTAAAAAATATACTTGAAAAGTTATAAGCCAGTGCACACAGGAAAATAACGAAACTCATTCATTTTTCATTCACTGACCACCAAGCATTGTGCTAAGCAATGGAAAGACAAGGAGTGGTAAAAAATGATCTCTGTCTTCAACCACATATTTTAAGATTTTCATCATATATCACTTATAAGCCAAACTAGACTCTGATTAGTTTATTTTAGTTCTAACAACCATGTAATCTTCAAAGAGACTAATGAAAAAGGTAAAACAGAGAAGGAGGTAAAGTATTTTACAACATGATTAAATAGAGGACAAGAACATGAGAACACATGATAAAGGCAATTTTGCTTCATTTCCCTGAGTTCTGAGTCTTCATTTACAAATTGGACTAAAATAATCTTCTGGATGTATACGAAAGCACTAATATGCTATACAACACTGTACAACTACAAATATCACACAGATTAGAGTAGTTTTTATTTATAAAGTAAAAGCATAATATAATCAATTGGAGAATTTAAAATAAAATAGACTATAAAGGAAAAAGCAAAAATTAAAACACCTATAAAGTGTGCTAAATACACATTGATAATGACTGTCAAGGCAAGAGTTAAATGAAATTTTATATTTCTAGCTTTCTGGGAACAAGATCATTTCAAGTTTGAGGTACAATTTACATACCTCATTTTACTATACCATCTTAAGTGCGCAATTAGACCCATTTTGACAAATATGCACACTCATATAATCACTGCCACAATATAAAACTTTTCCATCACCCCAAAACATTCCTTCTTGTCTTTTGGCATTCAATCTCCACATCCTAAGGAACCACTAACCTGCTTTCTGTGGCTATAGACTAGTTTGGCTTTAGATTTTTTTTTTTAAAGGTTTTATTTATTCATTCATATGAGAGAGAGAGAGAGAGGCAGAGACACAGGCAGAGGGAGAAGCAGGCTCCATGTAGGGAGTCCAACGTGGGACTTGATCCTGGGATTCCAGGATCATGCCCTGGGCCAAAGGCAGGCGCTAAACCACTGAGCCACCCAGGCGTCCCTGTTTTAGATTTCGTATAAGTAAAATCAGATAGTATATATATACTCTTTTTATGTCTGGCTTCTCCTATGTGCATAATGTTTGAGATTTATTCATGTTGTGGTATCTAACAGTAGTTTATTTCTTTTTATTGCTAAGTAATATTCTATCATGTAGATAAACCATAATTAGTATGTTCGTCTGTTGATGGACATTTGAGTTGTTTCCGGTTTGGGGCTATTACAACCAAAACAGCTAGGCACACACATGTGTAGACATAGACTTTCATTCTCTTAGGTAATTATCAGGGGGAGAATTGCTGGGTTGTATGGAATGTGTATGTATATCCTTTCTTTTGATATATAAGTCTATTTGTTCACTTTTGTGAACAATATATGAAATATATGAGTATAATATATGAATGTTGGAGATTTCCACAACCCAGCATCTGGCTCAAAATGATGCTCAATAAATATCGTTCTGGCTACTGCATAGGTCAATCTCATCCTCCTCAAAGGTAAATCAGAATTATGGAATTTCTCCAGGTTGTATTTGTGTTCTCTACCTTCCCCCTTCCCACCAGCCTTCTGTGGCTCCTGGGTTCCTGATTCCAACTCCCACCGTTTGCCACCATTGTTGTCAGTCATGGCTACTAAGAGTGAGCTGTGCCCAAGTGTGTTGGGCCAAATATAGGTGAGAAACACTAATAATGCCATACCCAAAGAAACATGTAAGGAAATGGATCTAGCAGCAACAGGTAAAAACAACTGTAGGGAGAGATAGGGGCAAAGACCTAAGGTATCATAAAATACAGATTCCCTATGCCTCAGCTTCTTCTCTGACAGAGAAAACACCTGTCATACTATTTAGAATTAACTAAAGATGTCTATCTAGAGCTGTTAGATAATCATGCTATATAAAAGAGTATTTATTTTATCTTTTATATACACAGCAGATATATTAATAGTGATTAAGTGCCTTTTGTATCTTTTATATACATAGCAGATATATTAATAGATTAAGTGCCTTTTGAGAAATTCTGAAGTTTTAAAAAAATTTTAATTTAGTCATCTTTTTCTTTTAAACACACTGATTAGGCTCAAAACTATAAAGCTAGTCTGAAGATGGAAACTCTGTTTGTTCCCAAATGTGTATGTTCTCCATGATCCTCAAAATAGTACTCCATTTTCCACAGAGCCTTTCTAATAATATATCCCTTATCAGTAATTTCCTAAATAATATGGGACATTGACTTCATTCCAACAGTTTAGATCACAGTAAAATCACTTGAGGAGTAAATTCACTCTTTATTTGGAGGAAAAGAAATTCAAACATTCGAGGACAGTAGATGCATTTTAGTGAAGTTTATCATGTGGTCTTTGTCATCAGATCTGATGACTACTGTCAAGTGGAATGATTAGAGTAGCAAGTACCAGTACTTAATTTCCTAAGATAGTCTTGAAATGATCCAGGGCTTTGGATATGTATTTTGGGTCCACATTTTAATTTTATTACCCTACTAGTTTAACTGAGGCTAAATCTGTCCTAATCCTCTATTATTCTATATAACATGCTACATGAAACTCATAGTTCAGTAACAGCAGCACTAACAACCCTCCTGAGATGCTACTGCACTGCACTGGGAGTTGGTTAACATTCACCTACAGAGTGATATTCACCTACAGAAGAGGTCTGAATTACAATCATGTGAAATGTGAGGTCAAAACAAGAATTATACAAGCCAGAGAGCTTTATTTCCAGTTTGTCACTGCTGACAGCTTTCAAGTTCATGTCCAGATCAGTCACTCTCTGCTATTAATATGCAAATTCACCCTTAGAAACACAGGTTCAGGCTACTAAGATCTAATATCTTGCCCTAAGTCATGTTCTTCTGTGTTTCTTTCTTTCTTTTTTTTTTTTTTTAAAGGTTTTATTTATTTAATCAAGAGAGAGAGAGACAGAGGCAGAGGCAGAGACACAGGCAGAGGGAGAAGCAGGCTCCATGCAGGGAGCCTGACGTGGGACTCGATTCCAGGTCTCCAGGATCATGCCCTGGGCTGTAGGTGGCGCTAAACCGCTGAGCCACCCGGGCTGCCCTGTGTTTCAAATCATAGTATTTCTCAAAAAGTTCCTAAGAAATGTAATTTGGAAGTTAAATGAACAAGTGCCATTAAATATCAATAATGCATTATAAGTCTCCTTTTCTTACCTGATGAAGTTTAATGGACATGCGGATTCCTGGGACTACTACTTTCCTTAGCAATTCCATGTCAGCAAAGATCCATTCATCTCGAATTGAAGAGATACGGAAATCTCCCTTAAATAGGGCATGCAATCCATAGAGGAATGACTCTAAATTACTGTTAGGATTGGAGATAAAAGTTTACATATTTTGACAAAGAACTTCCATTACACTGATTCTTACATGTGGTTGTGCATCAGAATCATCTGGGAGTGTTTTGCAAATACAGATTCCAATGATTATACTAATGTCAACACCTCTGAGTCAGAATCACAAGAAAGAGGGGCCCTTTGACCTGACACCCCTGTTTATGAACAACTATAACAGTAAGTTCATGAAAATCAACAATAGAGCACATAAGCCACAAAAATGTATAGTGGGACTAATGGAAAACATGTAGTAATCAAAAAAGAAACTAAAATATGTAATATTTCTTAGTTCTAATTCATTCAGATGTATATGTTAAGAAATTCAGCTTATATTTATACTTTCCAAATATAATGTACTATATTAACTATATTAAAAGCATAAATGCTCTGGACCAAAACAAACTACAAGGAAATATGGAAAAATAAAAAAGAGATAAAACATTAGAAAAATAGATATAAAATGGGAGGAGACCAATCAAACTTTATGGGCAATTAGTTTTAAAAATGTCTTAAATCCATTAAATTCTTATTATTAATAGTTACCCACACATATGTGAATTTTAAAAGCCAGCTATTAACCACTTGGGAGAACTCAATTGTATTCAGCAAAAGATCTATAAAAAACAGTATGAGAAGAGACTTTTGTAATAAACTAGCATAGAATGCTTCCATAAAAACCTATTTCAGATTTTTCAGATTTATGTCATACAGCTTTTCCTACTCTCTTCCTGGAAACAGAAATGCCTTCCTTACCTGGACATATGGTGGGATGCAGTTCCCAAAGCTCTCCGTCCCAGAACACAGAGTCCATAACAAAGAGTCACCAGGGATGAATCTTTGTCTACATCCAGTGGCTTTAAAAAACAAAGAATATTATAGTTATCAGAAAGGCAAAAGGTATTTAACAAATCAGAAGACAGCTAATAAATCAGAGGATGAAGAACTTAACTAGCATATATTTTCTAGGTCTTCAAATAGTTCTAACAAGAAGAAACTTAACAAATCAGTATAAAATGAAGTATGAATGTATATGAGGAGTTTCTTTGAAACCTTTAAAGAAAAATCCAATGCTTAACAATACTGGAACATATTTTTTTTTTTTTTAAAACCTGACTTCTATAAAATATTAGGATCTTAGCAAAATATCTCAAAGTACTTACTGGCATACTTCATTACTAATAACGTCCTCTGCTGAAAATACAATATTCTAACTATCAATTAGTTGTTTCTGGACATAGTCCAGTAAGCAGGCTATTAGTGAGAACTCTATTAGCCTACGAGTGACTATACTAAAGAAAATCAAATTGATACCTGTGGATTCCTGCTTCTCCTCAACCTCTGAATTTCTTTTTAACAACTAAACGTCCTCAGATGGTCAGAGAAGAAGGTCTGGAAAAACTATCTCATAATAAATGGAGATATTCTTTCCATCTCTGAAAAAACAGACTCAAAGAATTACAAATGAGGGACACCTGGGTGGTCACCAGTTGAGCATCTGCCTTTGGGTCAGGGCATGATCCCAAGACTCCGGGATCAAGTTCCACATCGCGCTTCCTGCATGGAGCCTGCTTCTCCCTCTGCCTATGTCTCTGCCTCTCTCTCTCTCTCTCTCTCTCTCTCATGAATAAATAAAATATTTTTTTAAAAAAAAAGAATTATAAATGAAGTGAACAACCTCTACCTTTGCTCTTCTGGAAGAGCAATACTCTATCCAGTTGAGGTAAATCACACAGAAACTCTCCCTGGATATGCCAGCTAGTCGATGGTCATAGTCCTCATCAATGTTTGGATTAAATGTTGGGTCCACGTCAACATAATTTCGATCTGCACACAGACGTAGTCCTTCCTGCATTGTCTCATTGGCTAGCCACTCCTCTAGTTTAGAAGAAGTTGTAACATAATAAATGATACCCTAATGGGGAAAAGATAAAAAAAAAAAAAAAACCCAAGTTAAGTTCAATTACTCATTAAATAAATTCCAATGGTTTATACTGATTGTATAACTAAAAAATATTTTATTCTAGCTTAAAACTCTAAGAATACACTTTAGGAATGCTGTAAAAAATACACCTCAGGCCTTTCTGAATGTCTGAATGAAGAGTTAATTTAATACTTTAAAAGTCCCAACCATAAATTTAGCTAGACAAATTCAAAACAATTCCTTTCCATTGATTTTAGAGCTTTTAAATTTAGGATATTTTAAGAGATAGAAAAACTTTATGTGATGCATTTGATTTTGAGAAATTTCTCCCAGAAAGTTGTTAAATCATCTGATCCTAGGTCAACTTATGAAACAAAATTGATAGTAAAGCAATGGAAATATAACTACTTAGAACCAGAGATAGAAAATGCCATATATACACACACACATGCACAGCATGTAAAAAATGTAAAGCCAATCTATTTAGTGTCCTGAGATTGTGTTTAACCAACCATTAATTATAAGGCTTAACATTTGGGCAGCCCGGGTGGCTTAGCGGTTTAGTGCAACCTTGAGCCCAGGGCGTGATCCTAGAGACCCGGGATCGAGTCCCATGTCAGGCTTCTTGCCTGGAGCCTTCTTCTCCCTCTGCCTGTGTCTCTGCCTCTCTCTTTCCTCTCTGTGTTTCTCATAAATAAATAAATAAAATCTTAAAAGAAAAAAAAAGACTTAACATTCATTGCAATCAGCACAAATAAAGTGGTACATAGAGGCAATAGCACAGCTATGGAAAAATCCAGATATGGGTCACTAAAATTTAGCACACATTTACTTCTTTAAAATAGTGGCTTTGCCTGCAAGCTGACAAAGCATAGCTTTGCTGTAATCTTGTAAAATATTTCGCAAAAACAGAACACCTGTAAAGAGCTAACCTTGCCCAAAGAGAGGTTTGGTTTTTGCCCTTGGATCCTGGGAAGTAACTTCTACTCCCTTGGAATGTCTTACCTGATTAAGAGTCTTTGTTCACCTATGAGCTTACAGCCATGCTCTCTAGAGGAGCTGGAAACTAAGGCTGGTCATGTGGGTAGTCAACCACATCTAAGTGACTATGCTCCAATAAAAACTCTACACATCAAGGCTCAGGTGTTTCTTTGGTTGACATCAGTCTATGAGTACTGTCATATGTTGTTGCTGGGAGAAATGGGCATTATTTGCACAACTGCACTGAGAGAAGACAACTGGAAGCTCATGCCTTGGTGTCTCTAGACTCTGCCCTATATGCCTCTTCCCCTGGCTGATTTTAATTTGTATCCTTCCACTGTAAGAAATCCTAAACATGTATGATGAGTTTTAGGAGTCCTTCTGGCAAATTACTGAACCAGAGAGTGGCTCTTGGAGACCCCAAAATTGTAGCTGGTGTTACAAGTGAGGGTGGCATTGGGAATCTCCCAAATCTTGCAACACTTTTATTCAGGTTATTGAAAGCAGTGCAAGGCAGTAGTTAACAGCAAGGGCTCAGGAGTTGGACAAGCCTAGATTTTAAATCCTTAACTCCAATTGATATTAGAGGACATTGGGCAGGTAACTTTTGAGTCTTGTTTATTTGTAAAACGGAGATGTAACATTCCTTCAGAGAACTGGGTCAGATACATATACATATGCATATTCCTTAGCCCAGTGCCTAAAATAACAGTTTCATATGGTAGCTATTATTATTTATGAACAAATGGAATAAGTTCCACTAAAGAAAGAAATAGCAAGGTATACTTTACTGACTTAAAAAAAAAGTTCTCTAGTACCCATTAAGTAGGCTCTACTCTGGGCATGGAGCCCAAAGTCGGGCCTGAAGTCACGACTGTGAGATCAAGACCTGAGCTGAGATCAAGACTAGGACACTCAACCCACTGAGCTGCCCAGGTCCCCCAATACTAGAGAATTTAAATCACCACTACTTAGAAAGCAAAACACAAGTGTGAGGGAAAAAAAAAAAGCCTTTCCCAAGAACCTCCTACTATCAGAAGATCTAACGAGGCACATACCCTTACCTTGACATAGTAAGTGGTAAGTACTTTCCGAAGATCAAAGACTTGAAGCATAGAGGCAGCACTATTGTCAGTGATACTATAACCCTCCAGAATATATTTAGTGACTATCACTTCCCAAGCTAGCCAGCGCTGGCTAAATGCAGCATTAAATGAAAGCACATGAGGAATATGGCCAGGTTCACAACAGCAAAATCCTTCATCTTCTTCAACGCCTTCAGTAATGGCCTCCACTTCCCTCTGTTGACAGTAAGTACCTTCGAGAGTGAGAGAGAGAGAGAGAGAGACCACTGCATACATAGGAGAGAATAACCACATGAAGTAGAAAAATGAATGCTTCAAAAACACAGAAATTTAGGGGAAAAAAAACATCTTTTATAGTAATTGAAAGTATGTGATTGATTTGCCTTGGCATGTTCATTAGCAGACTGCAAGAAGCTCCAGAAACTAGGCATATTATGTATTCCCTTCCTGCAGAATCACAATATGTATTATCACATGAAAGGTTCTGAACATTTCTGCAGTAACCTTAATTTTCACTTCCTGATCCGAAACTTTGAGTTTACAACTGCATACATATCAAATGAAGGCCGATGAGTAAAGGGACATGTCATGCCTGTCTGAGTTAGTTCAGTGAGGGAAGAATGGAATTAGAAGTAAATCATTGCAGGGCACACAATATAGACAGATATACAGAACTTAAAGGACCGTGAGCTCTATTGATCAGTACCATGTCCATGAGGTAAGCAGGAAAGTTATATACATATGTTTGGATATAGACTGTAATGGTTCATGATAATTTAATCCTAAATCCATCACTGGGCAGCCCCGATGGCCCAGCGGTTTAGCGCTGCCTTCAGCCTGGGGTGTGATCCTGGAGACCCGGGATCGAGTCCCACGTCGGGCTCCCTGCATGGAGCCTGCTTCTCCCTCTGCCTGTGTCTCTGCCTCTCTCTGTGTCTGTCATAAATAAATAAAATCTTAAAAAAAAATTAAATCCATAATTGCTTTTTCTGTTGCCAAGTCCAACAGTAATAAGATAAAAAAATTACACCATTGGCATTTGAACTTCACCTGCTGATAAAGTTTCAATTAGATATGAGCTCTGATTATTCAACACTAGCAAACAATTCTTTGAAGTTACACTCTTTTATACAAGACACCAAACAGGCGTTTCCTGCATAAATGTTACTGAAGTAAAAATACAAAACCAGAATAAATACAGAATCACACCCACAGCAATCTAGCGCCAGCAAAATATCATCTGTCACACTAGTGTTAATTTTTATTTTGCTTAGTGGCCTTGCTTCCACTTAATGAGTAAATTCCTTATATTCTATAAGGACTGTAAGGGGATTACACTTAATTTTATAAAGGCACATATTTAGGTTATAGTAACTTACACGGACTTCACAATAATCTTTTCCTTTAAAGAGAATATGTACATCATTCATGCTTGAAAAACACTGCTTTGAGAGAAAAAAAAAAAGCCATGAAACCTACCTCAGGTGGTGCTGGTATAAAAGACAGGCAGAAGAGGTAAGCAGAGCCGGGCTAACTGAGCTGCATTGTTTGGCGCTCTAAAACTCTCAACAATGCTATCATTTCCTTTTCTGTTTAATTCCATTGCTGAGCACTTCCAGGACAATGTCACACAGTGGTGAAAAGAAAAACCCTGGCTTGAACCTGACATGAACAGGAATGCCTGCTGCAGTTGACTCTCACACAGGGTCATGACTACAGATCTACATCCACAAAAGTTTTTTAGAATAAGGATATGTGTAATTTTATAAAGTATTTTTCAAACCAATAATGGAAATGAAATTCAATCAAATATTTTGGTATATTCTGAGAGGATCATATTTTGTTGTTTTTCTCCTATAACCTATTAAAAGATGAATTCTATTAATTTGCTTTCTAATACTTAATTTCAAAAATGAAATAAAAATGGCTCAAACTAGGGAGAGATATTTAAAAAAGAAGGACTGATTTCTGCTTATTCTAGGTTCTGAGGATTTTTGCATCTAGAGTCACAGTGAGTTAAACTACACTTAGTTTTTAGCCAGTTTAGCCATATTTTGACATCAGAATTACAGTGGCTTTATAAAAAGCCTGGAGAAATGTTCCTTCTTTACCCATGTGCTAGAGTAGGCTAAAGAGGGCATAAGAATGATTTAGTTTCTAAAAGAAACATCCTGGGAATGCCTGGGAGGCTCAGTGGTTGAGCATCTGCCTTTGGCTCAGGGCATGATCCTGGAGTCCCAGGATCGAGTCCCACTTGGCTCCCTGCATGGAGCCTGCTTCTCCCTCTGATGTCTCTGCCTCTTTCTCCCTCTGTGTCTGTCATGAATAAATAAATAAATCATCATGAGATTGGGGTTTTAAAACTGTGGCATGAGGCTGAATCTGTTCCTTAGATTTTATGTGTTATTACTTCATTTTATTCATTCTGTCACCTTTCTGAAAGGTTCACTCAAAGGTTTTTAAGTAAAGGAGATGACATAATAGCTGTATTTTATGCAGATCACTTTGTTAATAGTATATAGAAAAGATATGCAGCAAGAGGGAACTTGGAGATTTTGACATTTACTCAGAAGACAGAATGAGATCTTTGTTTAGAGCACCAGAATAAAGTAAACAGAGTAATTGATGTGGGACATTTTTTACTCTACCATACAAATCCCCAAAAATATTTTCTACTGCCACATGCCCTAGTAATACATTTTTCTTAGGAAGTGAAGTCAACAATAAACTTAGGAATTAATATTACCAACTGAAAAAAAACTCAGACTTGGAAAGGGATTCTAGAATACTTATAAGGAATTATCACTATTTCCTGGATTAGCTCTTTTAGTCACTCCATAGCAAATATTTTGGTAAAACAAAATAAAAACCGGCAGTTATGAAAACTAGACATGTTACAAGTAATTTGAGTAAAAACTAAAAGGAATTCAATTAACATAATACATTATTGATCTATAAATTTTGACCTGGAAAATCGTACTTGGTAGAAGCAATATTTACAAACAGAAAGTTAACACTATAGAAGCTATGTTTAAAAAATTTTGATACACAAAAAATGATTGATAACTCAAATCTATGACATAAAATTTACATGGAAAATAATATTAAGAATATCAGTGAAATAAAAATGGGAATGAAATAAATATAAAGGGATTTAACCAAGACATATAGGAAACTGATCAAGAAATTTGTTTAGTTAAATGTCACATGGCATTTAGCATCCACTACAAGACACAATAAAATCAAGGAATTAAACTGACTTTGGGATGCCTGGGTGGCTCAGCGGTTATCTGTCTGCCTTCAGCCCAGGGCAGGATCCCAGGATCCAGGATCGAGTCCCACACTGGGCTCTTTGTAGGGAGCCTGCTTCTCCCTCTACCTGTGTCTCTGCCTCTTTCTCTCTCTCTCTATGTCTCTCATGAATAAATAAATAAAATCTTAAAAATAAAAACTGGCTTAATGGCAAATACCCCCAGAAAACACATCAAAATGCTCAGGAGATCCAAATATCTGCCTTGCAACATACTGATACTCTTGATTAATATTTTGAGAGGCAGGAGATAGATAGGACAGGGAATAATACCCTGAAGGAAAGAAAATAACCAAAGATCACAAGATCTGAACAAGAATATAATCATATCTCATGAGAATTCTGGAATGCAGAGAAAGGAGAAACAGCTATTTACTTATATCATTTAATCATACTATAAAATTAACTAATCATGTATTACATGCTAACTGATGGAACAGTAACTAGATACATATTAATGAATGAAGCAGGTAGGATTCCTGCCCTTGAAGAACTTAAAGGTTTGCAAAATACACTCTCAGGCCAAATCCAAGCTAAGAATGGTTCTTATATTTTTAAAGCATTGTTAAAAAAAAAAAAATCACAGAAAAATATGCAATAGAAAATGTGCATGCCTCCAAAAGCCTAAACTCTTTACCATCTGGTTCTTTATAGAAAAAGTTTGCCAACCCCTGGGCTAAAGAAAAAATAAGCTTCAAATAAACACAAATAAATATGAAATTATGAAATTATAATTATGCTACGTGCTAAGGAGGTAAAAATGGCAGTATAAGAGATAATCATGTGGGACAGATGGTTAGAGAAGGCTTCTCTGAGAAAGTGATATTTAGGCTAATGCTTAAAGATAATTAAAGAATTAGCCAGATGGAAGACTGGTGGGAAAAGGGGAGATGG
Organism: Canis lupus familiaris; assembly: GCF_011100685.1. Taxonomy (NCBI): domain Eukaryota; kingdom Metazoa; phylum Chordata; class Mammalia; order Carnivora; family Canidae; genus Canis; species Canis lupus. The sequence goes on along the minus strand of NC_049229.1, from coordinate 44,983,883 downwards.
CTGGTACTTTCTGGGCAAAGAGAAAGGCAGTAGGAAGTCCTTAGTAAAGAATTTAGCATAGTTAGGACCTGAAGAAAGGCCAGTGTGGCTACAGTAAGGATGAAAGTATATAGTAGAGTTGGAGAAACTGGCAAAGACTATTAGTGTGGTAGGGCATGTTAAGGAGTATGAATTCTATTTTAAAAGCAATGGAAAGCCACGGACAATTTTAAGCATGAAAGGGATATGATCAAATCTGCCTCAAAACACACACACACACACACACACACACACACACACACAAAAGACTATGGCTGAGTGAAGACTTATAGATATAGACTCTTATAGCAAGAGATACCTCTTGCTATCCAAATCCACCACAAGTTCAGATAGTAAGATGTACTATGTTCCCAAATCAGTTTGAGTTTTGTTTGGCAGATAGAGTTTGAGTAGCAAAAAATTTGTCCAAAATTTTCCTGAATCTACTTGGTACCAGAGAGTCAAAGCTGAGAGAGAGTATTTGGATCAGTTTCCAATTTGGAGAATTTCTGACCAATATGGTGAAATGAGCAAATCCTAGAAAGGGCCCTCTTCCAATTCACACAGAAAGAAATGCTAGATAAAACAGCCTCCCTACACAAATTTGTTTAAAAAAAAAAAGTTAAAAAACAAAGATGAAATCTTCAGGTACCAACAATTTAAAAAGAAGTTAAAGTCATGGCAGTAATAGGTGTAGTGGTGAGGAGGTACTAACTTTTGGATGAGTCTAGTTGGTTTAGATTTGAACATTAGGTAAGACTAGTGGGATGGAATTAAGGTCCTGGGCTTTGGGGGAGAGGCAGAAACAAACAGGAATAGGACATTCTGAAAGAGGGAGTGGATGACAAACATCACAAATGAATAACAAACATCAACTTTTACTGCCTTAATTTGAGTGTCATACAAGTACAATCTTATTTCCAGTGAGTAGAGTAATTTGAGAAAAGCACTTGCTCCATTAACAAAGGTATTACGTAAGAAAGGTCCAAACCTTCTGATTCAACATCAGGGTGAAAATAAAGCTATGGGGTATACGTCTTTTTTTTTTTTTTTTTAAGATTTTTATTTATTTATTCATGAGAGACACACAGAGAGAGGCACAGACAGAGGCAGAGGGAGAAGCAGGCTCCAGGCTCCATGCTCCATGCAGGGAGCCTGACGTGGGATTCGATCCTGGGTCTCCAGGATCACGCCCTGGGTTGAAGGCAGCGCTAAACCGCTGAACCACCCGGGCTACCCTATGGGGTATACGTCTGATTTAATCCTCTAGCTAGCCTGTTCTATCAGCCATCTTGGGCCAATCAGATTTGAACTGGTTTCTTGTGACTTCTTTGTTTTGGAGTACTGTTAGGATAGGCCTCTAACTTCCCTGAGAGCTGGCCCTGGCTTCCTCTTTACTGACTTCCAGGCGTCCTGTTAGAACCTAACCAATTGCCTATTCTAACACAGCTGTATAACACTGTGCACTAAATGCCACTGACTTGTTCACTTTAAAACTGTTATTTTGATGTAATGAGAACTTCGTTTTCAAAACCAAAATTTGTTTGGCACACAAAGGCATGGTGTCTACATGAAAGTACTTGGTAAGCCACACATAAAACATAGCATTCTATGCTACCAGCCATGAAACAAATACAGGTAACTTCTCACAAAGAGAATGGCAAGGGAGCAACCACAAAACAACAGAAATTCAGGCGATCCCGGGGTGGCTCAGGGGTTTAGCGCCTGCCTTTGGCCCAGGGCATGATCGAGTTGAGTCCCACATTGGGCTCCCTGCATGGAGCCTGCTCCTCCCTCTATGTCTCTGCCTCTCTCTCTGTCTCTCATGAATAAATAAATAAAATATTAAAAAAAAAAAGAAATTCAACATCACCAGGAAAATAGTGAGTTATAAAAGAATACTACCTTTACATATTTTAGCATACTAGAAAAATGATTCTTCTTTGAATGTGAAATTTGGGGAAAAAAATCTAAGAATTGCTCTTTTAACAACTCTTCTCATTTCACAATTCCAAAGACTAAGGATCTAGTGTCATGATAATTTTTAATTTGAGATGTAAACACATAAAACTCAGATGTCATAGGAATATGTTACAGAAATAGAAGGTGAATATCTTACCTCTGAATTCAAGTCCCCGCAGCTGGAAAGTGACCAGCCCGTTGCCTATCTCTATAAGATGTACTAATGCATTGAGGTAGTCAGAGGCAAGAATGAAACAGTCCCCTGTACTGTAGTTTCCCCATCGTCCTAGGAGCAAATCACCACAAAGACTGTGTTGTAGGGATCTGGTTAGATGTTCATAAAAGATGGAATTCAGATTGTTGTCATCTGATCCTGTAAGAAAAGATTAAATATGTTACGTTTTACCCTAAGTCTTCATTATATCAACAACCAAGATCACTAAAAATATTAAAACTAATTTTCAGTTAAGATTGTATCTATATTTTTTGACAAGAAAACTAATGTTAACACCCATACAATTCCTATATAAAAATGAAACACAGAGTGATGAGAAAATTCCAAAATTTAGAGTTAGAAATCATATAACTTCTCTGGGTCTCTGGCTTCCATCCATAAAATGTGGGAACTAGATTAGATGAAATCTAAGGATTTTCACCTCTTTAATAACCACAATCTCCTCCATCACTATTCAATGAACTCCAATTTACATTAAAACCACACAAGAGAAATGAAGAAGATAAAAGGAATTCAGGACTAGACCAAAAATATGTATTAATAAAGAAAGTGGGTAAAGGAATACAAAATTTGAACAAAGTATCCAAAATGAACAGAAGCTGGTCTAAAAAAAACCCCCCAAACAACCAAGAACAAAACAAAAACCCATAAAACAAATCCCTGAATATTGAGATGGCTAAAACTAGTTTAATAGAAATAAACTGTATATATATATTATATATATTATATATATAATAAACTATATACATATTTATATATATATAAATAGCAGCAAAGAACCTATAAAACTTATTAGTCATCCTTTAAGAAAAAAATAGGATAAAACTAACCATCTTTATAAGTAACCCATGCAAAGCAGTAATCTGTAAACAGATACCCATAGTATAATAGTGGAGAAAAGCAAAATATACAAAGCTTAATATTTATTTTAAACTCAGCCTAAACAGTAAGACGGTCATATCTAATGCCCTGTCTATTCATTACAGAAGTGTGCATATTCATTCAGGACACGGTCTTTCTGATATGTGAGATGGCATCACTAGCATTGTGAGAATTCTAAGCCCCTTATATACAAGGGCATACTAAGGCTGAGATAGTTGTTTTATCTACCAGAATGTGATAATGACAGGCATTATATCAAGGAACTAGTCCTACTTAAACCAATTTTATAATTCTAAAACTATGTGATTATTGTTAGTTTCTCAAGTACAGCATTTGAAGGAATCAGCATTTGAAGGAATCTGAGAGTCAAATGGATACAAATATTCCAATCTATCTGAGAGTAAGATTTCTTTTAGTAAATTAATACTTTGGAATTCTGATTTCTTATGGTTGGGTTAGTGAGATTCACCTTCTGTGTGTCAGATTACTAACAGGTAGGCAGACAAAAGGATGTTTCCCAAACGACAAAATTAAGGAACCAGACTTTAGATAATGGTATCACCACCAAAATGTCACCCAGTGAAGCTCTATCTTGAGTGGTTATTTGGCTCCCCCCACATGATATCTCTGTATACAATAATCTACACAAAATTAAATGAATATTTACCTAAATATTTTGGGAAGCGGGGGAGGCAAATATATTAATACACCTATTGGGCAGATTGCATTCTCTTTGATACAGTTGGCTAGTTTTACTTTAACTGTTCTACTTTTTAACCTATGTAAGAAAAATCTTTGAATGGCATTTTTTATTCCTGTGAGCATTCTTAAAATGCATTTTATAAAAGATGGGTATATACATTGTAGATACTTGAATTCACGTATCATTTGCTAAAGCAGTACAAAAAACAAAGGATATAGAGTCTTTAAAAAATGAACACCTTGGAACTCATTCAGTATTCCCAAAAAGTTAAGATTAAAATATATAAAACAAATTCCTTAGACTTGCTTCTTTACTCACAAACAGAGCTTTTACCTGGATTTCTATCAAGCTGGGAAGCCAATCTGGTATTTGAATGATCCACTCGTTTTGTGCTGAAGAAGGCAAAACAGAACATTTTTAGTAACCTTTAATTAAAAAGGAAGAAATTATGCAATATAAATAAAATAAATATTATCGCTTCATGAATATCTCTAAAAAAAATCTATGATTGGCATATTGATAAAACTCCTCATTAGTGTACTTTTAGGGGTAAAGTTTTTTACTCTCCCACCTCCATCATACATAAACACAGGAGTTATTTCCTAACTGGTGTTTCAATGAACAGGGTGTAGAAAGACATTAATGAATTGAATGCCAAAAAAAAATTGATCAGGAGGAAACATGCACACTATATGCAATTCTCAGAAATACATAGTGCTTCTGTGCTAGGGGAAGGTCCATCTATTAAGGTCCAGTGGTACAATGTTCCTAGAACAGTGGTTTCCAAAATGTGGTCCACAGAACCCAAAAGCAGGAGACTCAAGACCCTTTTAGGGAGTTTTCCAGATCAAAATGATTTTCATAATACTGAGCTGTTATTCACTTTTTTCACCATGTCGTGGATAGTGCAAAAGTGCAAAAACAGTGGATGAGGCTATTGCACTTTAACATGAATGAAGACTGTGGCACCAAACTGTATTTTTCACTGCCAAACACGAACAAGAAAAAATGAACAGAAATTCAAGTTTTGCTTTAAAATCCCTTTAATAAAGCAATTAAAAAATAATTTTATTAAATCACAATCCACCCCTCAGTACAGGTCTTTTCAATATTGCATGTAGCAAAATATACATAAAGCAGGTCTGCTGCATTTTGAAATAGGATGGCTGTCTCAATGGCAAGCATTCGTGTAGTTGTTTGAAATGCTAGCTGCACTAGCAATTCTTTTTTCATGGAACACCATTTTTACTATGATTATTCAGACTTGCATACTTGACAGATACTTCTCAAAAATGAAGAAAGTGAGTCTTGTCCTATCACCAATAACAAAATTCAAGTTTCTAAGCAACAATTAGAATTTGGGAAAAAATATATATATTTACCATAACAAGCCTGATAGCTTACTAGTATTACTAAGATCTACATTACCCAGTAAACCAATATTTTCTAGATGATCAATAAATGGTGTTATAAGATTATACATGGGTAAAAAAAAATCCATTCAAAGTGTAAGACATATAAGTGGATTTTGATGCAACACAATTCCAAAAGTTCACAGGTCCAAGGGCAGGAAGCCCCTAGATAGGCCACTTTGACATGAACAGTATTTTGAGTTAAAAGTAATCAAAACCTAGCAGATTCAGGAAAAGATCTTTACCATCCTCAAAAGAGCTATTAACAGAGATTCTTCTTCACCTAAGAAACTTATCTACATAATGGGGCAACTTTTGTTTTCCAAACAACCTTTTTACTTTCTTGTTAATGATCTTTCTCCCCTTTGCATGCTAATGATGTGGGAAACAAAGGCAGAAGAAAAATTATTAAATTTCCTTACTACCTACAGCCCACTGACAAGTCCTTGAGACAGGCAGAATGACCTTTCTCTAGGGCCTCAACTGCCTCCATGTTGACACTTGGCTAAGGGCAAAAGGGCAATCCTAGCCAGCCCCCCTCCCCCTTCACCCTGATCCTCTAAGCCTACTTTAACATATAAAAATTTAAAATTCCTTTAGAAATTTCCTTTCTTTAAAAAAAAAAAATTCCTTTCTTTTTAAACCCCTCAAAATACATGTTGGCAATCATCCTCCAAGCATATGACCCACCAATATACATCTGAAGGGTCTCATGACTAAGGGTTAACTAGACAGTAATAAGTGACCTTTTCCCAACAACAGCTAGCCCCCTCAAGGTCTTGGAAACCTTGCTTCCAAAATTCCTTAGAGACTTATGCTCTCCCTACCCCCCCTCGAAACTTGAAAGTATATAACTGGCCACATCTCAAGACTTCAGTGCAGCTCTGTCCCTGGGTGCTGTCCTTCTTCCTGCTTTAATAAATCACCTTTTTGCACCAAAGACGTCTCAAGAATTCTTTCTTGGCTGTTGGCTTCGAACTCCAACATCTTTTCCTAAGACCCTTACCCCTCTCCTGAGTTCACAGAAGCATCATGTTACCTGTCTTTGGAATTTCCATATCTGTGTGGATTTCCCACATGTATACTATTAAATTTGATTTTCTCCTGTTTATCTGTCTCCTGCCAATGTGATTCTTAGTTGAGCTAGAGGGACCTTGAAGGGCAGAGGAAATTCTTCTTCCCCCAAAACAGATACGGTTTTAGACTATATTGCAACTGATCTTTACAAAACTATCACGTGTCGACTTCTAGTGAAAGATCAAAGAAAAATATACACAATTGCCTAAAAAGGCTGTTAAAATACTTTTCTTTTCTAGTTATGTGTCTGTGTGAGGCCAGATTTTCTTCATATACTTCAACTAAAACAACATATTGCAACAACAGATTGGCTGCAGAAGCAGATACGAGAATCCAGCTGTCTTTTACTGAGCCAGACATTAAAGAGATTTATAGAACTACAAAAACAGTGACACTCTTCTCACTGAATTTTTTTTTTTGGTGGGATGGAAAATATAGTAATTTTCATTACAAAAATATTACTTATATTAACACATAATAGATTTATTGTTGCTATTTTTAAACGAAATAATAAACATCTGAATTTTTCTGAGTGTTGATTTCTAATACAGTAGCTATCTGTAGATAAAACCTGTACCAACAAAACTCATTGGAGACTTTAATAACTGTAAAAAGAATAAAGGGGTCCTGAGACCAAAACTGCTGCCACAGAGATTATTTTGGATTAAATTTAAGTTAGCTGAGAAAAACAGAATCTAAATAACACTGAAATTCATTTTAAAAGAGCAATGCCATATGTGGTTTTACATTAAAGACCAGAGCAAAAGTTTCATATCCCCAAGCTAGTCCATTGTTAAACAGGTGAGACTACTACTTTAACCAATTATATACACTAATGTGTGAAAGTATAGACAGAAAAGAAGCAGTCATGGAGATGGCCTGTACAATTACAAACTAATATAAGCTCTTACTGAATCATTAGGTTAATACATGTTAAAAGCCTTAAAATGTTTAGGCTTCATGACTCAGTAATTCCCCTTGTGGATAATCTTTCTTAAATTTAAAAAAAAGAAAAAAAGAAATTTGGAGAGATTACATATAAGGATAGTTAGCAGGCATCAGATGAAACAGCTAGCCAAAGGAACTAAATCTATTTGGAGAAAATACTTTATGCACAAAGATGGTCATTAAAAAGTCATCCTTGTGAAAAAACAGAAATAATCTATAGAAACTTTAGCTCTGCAAATAGCTATTTCTAAGAAAGCTATAACTAATAACAACTGCTATAATGAAATAACATCATATGGCATAAAGATTCAGAGTAGTAGCAATACGGAACCAACTCAAATAACATTAAAAAAGAAAAATGAGTATATTATTTAAAAAAATTGGTCTTAAGAAATCTTAGAAAAACTGGCAGAGAAAAATATAGTTATTCTAACTCTTCTAATTTTATATGACTTAAAAACTTTAAGAGTATTTATACAATAGTTTTAGCAAAATATTTCAACACAAAAACTATTAGCCATGAATTACTATAATAATGCTGTTGACAGTTTTTCTTAGTAAAGAGTAGATAAAATTGGCTTTCAAATGTTTTATTGTACTCACTTATAATCTCTCTCCCAGAATTTCACAGGTCGAACATATGAAGTGATGAATATTGCACTTCCCAGAAAGGGATTTAGTGGAGTAGAAAAAAAGGCAGATACAGCAGCCTGAACAAACAACATAGCTGAATCTATGAAAAAACTGGTTAAGGATTTTAACACTCATCTGAGTGAGTGCACGTGTGCACGCACACACACACACACATAAATACATCTCACAAACACACTGCGATTACGGCAATGAGAACAATGAGGTTCAACGGTGGAGTGAAGAAGGGGATGCCATTGGACAATACAAGGGGATACAAGCAGAAACACAGAGCCAGGAAAAGTACAGCTTGGCATAATGCTTTGAGGGGATTCAAATAAATATTTGCTAATATGTATTTGGTAAAAGTCCATATACTAATTCTTGAATAAATACGTTTGGGTTTAATTTTCCAAAAGATCAAACTAAAATTTACGTATGCAAAAAGTCTGCATTTCAACATCTATGTGGTCACTAACCTTTACTTTTATTTAGAAAGTACTTTTAAAGAAATGATGAGAATATAAAATTTTAAACATAGTTCAATTACAATGATTATGAATGTTTATTTTTATTCATTTAAAAATATTTCTAAGAATTTCATATTTATTAAAACTTCCTAGACTTTAATACTGATATATGTAAACATAAAATTTTAAATGAAAAAAAATTTTAAATGAGATTACTTAATTATAAAACCTTAATACTGTCTTCATGTTTAGATGATCTGTAGGTCACCAATGCTGATACAAATTCAAATTAAACAATCAAAATTGGTACAGGTGTGGACTCAAAGGACTGAGAATATCTGATAATCTATCAATTAATAACCTATATTCTATGCCTGTGAAAGGTTATGCCTACAAACCACATTCACAGTAAGGATATGATTGCCCTTTCTTACACAATTTTTATTAGAAGGATACGGGGCACTGCAAAGGGCTGAGCAAAAGCATGAAAAGCAGAACCCCATGTAATTTGCCATGGGGCAATGTAAGTGTATACAAACTGCAATTTATAAAGGAGTTCCCAAAGCTGTAGGAGGAAAAGAAAAACAATCAGTAAAAAAACCTATCATGAGATACTTGAATTAGAAAATGAAAGACCTCTAAAATGTATTTTTTTTCATAATAGGAAAATGGCATTAAAATTATTTTTCTTTGCATAAAATGAACATATCAACTGCCAAAACACTGAACATATATTTAAATTAAGACAGCTAGTTGATTTATGGACTTGTGTTTCATCTGTTTAAAAAATTCAATGCCCTCTTTTGGTTATATTACTACTACTACAAGCAAAACACAGAAAGGTAGGAAATCTAGACGTTTATAAAGCTTAAGTAATTCATACATATTTTTATTCCAAGACACATTTTCATCAAATTTTAGTGCTTTGAAAACGGAGTATGTTTTAACTTCAATGTCAAAAGAAATCTGAAAGCAGCTAGGCAGGAAATAAGTTGTAATATAGTTGTCCATGCTTGTCTGCCTAAGGATTTAGTAGAACATATCAGGGATCTGTTCATACTCTTCAATTATTATTGTCAGTACAAACACAACACACAATTTTATATAAATTAGGGCTTGTTTTGTTGTTGAATATATCTTCAACACTGAAACAGAATTATTGTGTTTGTCCAAAAATGCCTCTGCATGTCAGGCAATACAAGGCCCAACTCAACAAAACAGACGCTGGATCTTGGGGCAAGAGGTTCATACTAATTCGGTGCTGTGATTCAGGCACTAAACACCTCATATTTAAATTGTTCAACTAATTGCAAATGAACCTGTTTAACTTCCAATTTAAAAAAGAAATTACAACGTCAACCAATTAAAAAATGCAGATGAACTTCTGCATTCTTTGCCATGATTCAAAATTATGCTGGTAATCCTTGATTATCAATGTGATCAGGATGACAGGAAGTAAAAGCAGCATGTATATTATCAAGATGTCATTATAACTGCCTAAAAGTAGTAACTCAGAGAACTTCAGATTCTAAATGTGAGTCAGATTGAACTCAAACTTTGACTCTAATGTTAAAGAAAAAATTATATGCAATTACAGACAAGTGGTTAGTAGGTAAAATCACTTTTTATACATTCGTAGTAGTTTTTTCCTGTAAGATTTTTAAATTGCTGGTGCATCTTAACAATGATACCTTAAAAAATATATCTAGAGATCCCTTGAAAATTACTTATTATCACTGTTAAGTTCTGTCAACTAACCTTACATAATACAAAGTCCTTAAGGGCAGAACGCTATTTGTTCACTAATGTAGCCTAAGCATCTAGAACAGTTCTAGAACATTGTATGCTTTCAAGAACAATTTGTTTAGCAAATGAAAGTATTAAGAATATCCGAACTAATGCAAATTAAGTCTATTTCAGAGATTGTTTCTACTTTATTGAAACTTTCACTTTTTTTCCCAACCAGTAAAATAAGATGCCATAAAATTTCCAAGCTAAATATTTAAATTTGTGAGAAACCACATGCTTCTTTATACAAACAATTCTTTCATTAACTTTCTGGCTTCCTCCTTTGGTTAACCATGCTCACTAGAAGAGGAAATAAATGATAAAAATGCATACAAATTAGTGATTGAACAAATACAATACTGCAGTATTTTAGAAGCTACTTAGTACAACGTTTAACACAATATTTTGAAATTGACTATCACTAAAACCTTGTTCAAATTAATGGTTTTCCATGTACTGTTCCCATCCTAGGTTAGACTTCTAACACATCTAAATTACTGTCATAGTCTCTTAAACTGTTCTCCATACCTTTAGGTTCTCTCTTCCCCAATTCATCCCAAATGTGGCTGACCAGGCTAACTTGCCTAAAATTGGGCTTTCATTGTGTTTTGTAGCTGTCATATGCTTCAGCTCTCTGTTACCTATCAAATGGGATAATATATGTCAAAGTCCTTTGTATGTGGTCAGCGTTAACATGAAATCTAAGCTCTATTTAATTTATAAATAATCTGACTCACAATCTGTTTCATTTAGAATGGTGGTAGGGTTCAGCAAAAAAGGTGGTTAGAAAGGGAAGCAGAAGACCCAGGTTTTGTCATCTCATTTGTAAAAGGACTAAAAGTACCTTAGAGGAGTGGATAATAAATTTTAGAAGCATTCTGTAATTTTCAGAGTATTCTGCAAATGTCACCATCAAACTAATTTCTGATTCCTCCCACATGGCCTCCCTGGCCTCAGTACTATCTTCACTTAGCTATCAGGTTATTTCCTCCCTCCATCTATCCAGCAGCCCACAGCCCAGTTCCATTATTACCATGTCTATTTCCAGAATTATTCAAAACCACACCCACTTTTGGAAGATTCTAGATATATAAAAATACATAGCTAATGGTGTTTCTCTAATTTTCTATATAGCTTAATCTTATCTTTCTACCTATAGCAAGAAATATATCTTTCATGGATCATAGTGACTTAGCATTATTTAGGGATTCTAATATGCTCCTAAATAACTGATTGACTGAAAAAAATTACTTAAAAGATAATGAAGCAAATGATATGCAGGCAGAACCCTCCCTAAACAGAGTATTACCTAGGGCGACACTTTTTACAGATAGGGATATTCCTTTCAGTGAGTGATAATTACCTTGTTGAAGAGTATGGACATGAAGAAGAGATCCAACAACATGGTCTCTGAAAACGCTTCATAGTCAATTTTGAAGAAGAGCACAGTAAAGATGACTGTGACATACTGATATGTAGGGCTGCTAAAAGAGGATCGTAGCAACTTCAGACCAGCAATGGTGATCATTAAAGCACCTAATCTATAATATAAAGAAAGCACAACTCATTAATCAATGACTGAAAACTTTAGAAAATATACTAACTTTAGAAAAATCACTATTTCATTTACTATGCTTACAAAATATATATATATCAAATATAAACGTCTAAAAACGATTTATATAGCTAGGCAAATCATATTCTAAAATAAACTATTATAGTATTCCTTTTAACAATATGTAATTGATTCTTATTCTTTTATATAAATAAGAATGTTTTAAAAAAGTAAGTATTGTAATTCTAACATATGGTTCTCCAGTTTCTGAATATTTTTATTTCTTTAATATTAATAGCATTTAGCACATAAAAAAACAGGTATTAAGGCTTACCCAATAATATCTACCTTGTCTACTCAGTGGATAAGCCTATAGAATAATTGCAGAGGCAAATGACCACCTATATTGCTTGACTTACACAGTACACAAAAACATATTTCTCAAACTTACCATCTAATGTTAAAAATTAACTTTATTAATAAATGACTTCTCATAAAATATTAGTTGACAATAAGATGTCCAGAGTAATGATACATAAGAGCAGAAACAGATGTTCAGGAAGGGAAGTTAAAGACACAATTTCACCTGAATTTTTTTTATCTCACAGTGTATTACACCAAAGATACCCTAAATTATTTATTTCTACTTGATCAATGTCTTAAGACATTGCTTATGACAGCCCCTAGCAGTTAAATATAGATGAGAGGAGTATTGTACTTACTCTGTATCCAGTTTTTTTGGACTAGCAATTGTCTCTGCACTGCTACTAAGTTCATTGAGAACAATCAATGGATAAATGATATTCTTCTCCACAAAAAGAAGCCACACATGAAGTTTCTCAAACCACATCATAGTGGCTGCATCTAACAAGGCAATACAAGAAGATCACATCATCTAATGTATAAAATACAGGCGTGCCTCATTTTATTTTGCTGTACTTTATTACACGTTCCAGATACTACCTTTTTTTTTTTTTTAAACAAATTGAAGATTTATGGCAACCCTGTGTTAAGTCTATCAGCACCATTTTACAACAGCATTTGCTCACTTCATGTTTCTCTGTTACATTTTGGTAATTCTTACAATACTTAAAACTTTTTCACTATAATTCTATTTGTTACAGTTATCTATGATCAGTGATTTTTTTTTCTAAGATCTTATTTATTTATTCATGAGAGACACAGAGAGAGAGAGGCAGAGACATAGGCAGAGAGAGAAGCAGGCTCCATGCAGGGAGCCCGATGCGGGACTCAATCCCAGGTCTCCAGGATCACATCCTGGGCTGAAGGCAGGCACCCAACTGCTGAGCCACCAGGTGTCCCTGATCAGTGATCTTCAATGCTTCTGTTGTATCTTCTTTGGGATAATATGAACTCTATCCACATAAGACGGCAAACTTAACCAGAAATGCATGTGTTCTGACTGCTCTGCTGACTGGCTGTTCTACCATTCTCCTCCCTCCTCTCAGCCTTCCCTATTCCTTGGGATTGAAATTAGGCCAATTAATGACTCTACAATGGCCTCTAAGTGTTCAAGTGAAAGAAAGAATTGAGTATTTCTCATTTTAAATCAAAAGCTGGAAATAATTAAGCTTAATGAGGAAGGCATGTTAAAAGCCAAGCTAGGCCAAAAAGCTAGGGCTCTTGTGCTAAATACTAGTCAAGTTGTGACTGTACAGGAAGTTTTTGAAGGAAATGAAAAGTGCAACTCCAGTGAACACACAAATGATAAAAAAGTGAAACAGTCTTACTGTGGATATGGAGAAAGGTTAGTGGTCTGGAGAGAAGACCAAACCAGCCACAATATTCCCTTAAGCCAAAGCCTAATCCAGGGTACATCCCTAATTCTCTTCAATTCTATGAAGTCTGAGACAGGTGAGGAAGCTGCAGAAAAAAAAGTCTGAAGCTAGCAGAGGCTAGCTAGTTCAATGAAGTTTAAAGAAAGAAGCCATCTCCCCATAACATCAAAGTGTAAGATGAAACAGCAAGTGATGATGGAGAAGCTGCAAGTTATCCACAAGATCCAGCTAAGATCATTAAAGAAACTGGCTACAGATTTTCAGTGTAGACTAAACAGCTTTCTATTGGAAGGAGATGCCATCTGGGACTTTCACAGCTAGAGAGGAGAAGTCAATGCTTGGCTTCAAAGCCTCGAAAGCCACGCTATCTTGCTAGGGGCTAACATAGCTGGTGACTTTCAGTGGAAACCAGGGCTCATGGACCATCCCAAAAATCCTCAGGCCCTTCAGAATGCTAAATCTACTTTGCCCGTGGTACTATAAATGAAACAACAAAGTCTGGATGATAGCACATCTATTTATGACATGGTTTACAGGATTATTTTAAGCCCACTGTTAAGGCCTATTGATCAGAAAAAGAGATTCCTTTCAAAAGGATGCTCTAAGCTTTTACTAAAAGGCCAAGGAAATTTGCTTTGAGAATGAATAGTCAAATTTGGTATAGAAGGCTTTTAAAAGCGTCAGAGTTGGGGATCACTGGGTGGCTCAGCAGTTTAGCGCCTGCCTTCGGCCCACGGTGTGATCCTGGAGTCCTGGAATCGAGTCCCGCATCAGGCTCCCTGCATGGAGCCTGCTTCTCCCTCTGCCTGTGTCTCTGTCTCTATCTCTTATGAATAAATAAATAAAAAATCTTTTTTTTTTTTTTTTTTTTTTTTTTTTTTTTTTTAATAAATAAAAAATCTTAAAAAAAAAAAGCATCAGAGTTCTCAAAACGAGTTAATTTATCTCCAAATAACTGAGGAATCCTCTATCATAATGCACTAACTGAAGAAAAAGTTTGAGGTCAAACTATTGGCTTGTTTAATCACAGATATATAATAAATGATTACATAGTTATGAACTTTTATTATTTCTCTAAAATGAGGAATTATGGTATATCACAAGTCATAGGGCCAATGAACAAAGACCAACTACTTACAACATGAAAGTCAAGTCAGAGTTTAAAGTAGACTGGCCCTCTTCCTCTTTTGGGGGGCATTTTATACTTTATCCCAAATCTGAACAAGAAAGAACATTACAAGTGTTTTAAACTTCTTTTCATCTGATCAACTCTTTTATACCCTTCTCTAGTGGGACATAGTGTTATCGATAGAAACAGGAACAAAGTTCTCTCTATTCCCCCATGCTTTGAGCTAAAAATATTTCAAAGAAATCTTAAGGAGGACTGGATTGCCTGTATATAGAAAAGAAAACTTAAGGAAAGGATAAGGACTGGAGAGAGAAGCTGTAGACATGCACAGGATTGGTCATTGAGAGGTCTATTAAGAACAATATAGAAAGAAGTCTTATTCTGTGGAAGTCAGTCTTGTGGCACTGACATTTATACTTCAACTGAAATTAAAGCATCCTGCAAAAGGCTTGACTCATTACAGCTTCAAATCTAAGTATAACAGGGATGCCTGAGTGGCTCAGCAATTGAGCATCTGCCTTTGGCTCAGGGTGTGATCCCAGGTCCAGGGATCGAGTCCCGCATCCAGCTCCCTGCGAGGAGCTTGCTTCTCCCTCTGAGTCTCTGCCTCTCTCTGTGTCTCTCATGAATGAATAACTAAAATCTTTAAAAAAACAAAACAAAACAAATCTAACAAATACAAGCCAAAGTGTTACTTGATGATACTTATTTGTCATCTACTAAAGTAAAACAAAAACAAAAACAAAAAAAACCAACGACAAAAAGTCCATAATATTAAAAAGAGCAATGTTAACAAAATACTTACTCCGAACTTCGTACTGACTGTACTCTACTGTCTTCAGCAGAGGGTGAGAGAAGCAGTGCCATGGTAGCTGTTTTCTGACTTGAGGCAGTACATAATGGGTTACAAAACCCACAAAGCCGACCAATGCATACAACACATACTTGAGAGCAGGCTAAAAGGAGAATAAAATTGAGAAAATTAAAAGTGTTTTTTGAGATCCATAGAACTTCTAATTTGTCAATTCAATTTTCTACTTATTAACAGAAAATGGCAAAGTCAATTTTCGAATCTAAAAACCAAACATCTGTCAACAAAGATGACAGTTAACACTGTTTTCTTATGTGGTTAAACGTTAAAAACAGTTAACACTGTTTTCTTTTTTTTTCATTTTCTCACATTCCTTTCCCTTTCCCTTTTCCTTTCCTTTCCTTCTTTCTCTCTCTCTCTCTTTTCTTTCTCTCCCTTCCCCTTCCCTTTCCTTTCCTTTCCTATTGGTGTTCAATTTGCCAACATATAGCATAACATCCAGTGCTCATCCCATCAACTGCCCCTCTCAGTGCCCGTCACCCAGTCACCCCCCCCCCCCGCCCACCTCCCTTTCTACCACCCCTTGTTCGTTTCCCAGAGTTAGGAGTCTCTCATGTTCTGTCTCCCTTTCTGATATTTCCCACTCGTTTTTTCTCCTTTCCCCTTTATTCCCTTTCAGTATTAACACCGTTTTCTTATGTGGTTTTTCTGAAACTTGTACTAAGGTTGCCCCGTAGATCAACACGTACAAAAGAAGTGGTGGTATGCCACACCAGATATCAATTATAAAAGACTGCAGCTTCTGTCGTAGGCTTTCTCACTCTAAGACCACTGGCTCTAGACCACAACTGCCATTTTGTGTGGATACTCAAGCAGCCTATGGTGAGGGTCATATAGAGAAGAACTCAGATCTCAGGCGAATGGTCAGGAAAGAACTAAGGCCTGCTGACAGCCTCGATTGATGCCAGCCCCATATGACTGCAGCATTGTAACACAGCCTGAACTGGGATCATCCAGCTAAGCTACAATCAGAGTCATGACCCAGAGAAACCATAAGAAAATAAATACTTTTAAAACCGAATGAAAAGTCATATATTTCAGCACTATGGATGAATATTACAACCAAATAAAAAATGAGTCTAAACTGTTATCTTCCCCCAATCAAAAGATCAAAATGATTTCTTACCTGCAATACTGTGAACACTGTGCTTACATGAATAGCAAAATACAGCACACCAATTACAATGCATACTACTAGGTCAGACTGTAAACGCTCACTCTGGAACAAAACAGAATCATCCAACAATTACACAAAATTCAAAAATATGTATTTCTTTTATTCCCACAGTCAAAAAAAATAATTTTATTGATCCTATTCTTCTAGATAATTCTTATACATAATAATCAGCTATAAGTTTTTCTTCCTGAATTTCCTGATATTTTGGTTTGACAATGGAAATATCAAGGAAACGAAACTAGTTCTACACACTGTATAACATAACAAAGTCTTTTATTTATTTACTTTTAAATATTTTATTTTTTAAGTAATCTCTACACGCAAAATGGAGCTCAAAGTCATGACCCTGAGATCAAGAGATGCGTGTTCTACCAATTGAGTCAACCATGGGCTCCTCTAACAAAGCCTTTTATTTTTATTTATTTATTTATTTATTTATTTATTTTTATTTATGTTTGGTTTATTTTTTTTTTAATTTATTTTTTATTGGTGTTCAATACAAAGCCTTTTAGAATGAAGATTTCTTTCTCTCAATTGATCTGTATGTTTCATTTTTACACAAAAGGAAATGATGTACTTAAATCACTATATCAGTTATAGGGGGATACTGTTTTGGATAACAAAGTTATGCTTTCCCATTGGTTTTTTAAAATGTTGAAACTACATGTCTTATTTTACTTACTGGATTTTGGTTCTTTTAGTGGTTATAGTAAACCGGAAACTTCTCAATATCTTAACTAGTCATCAACTGACCCACAGGTATATGCTAACCTTAAACTAAATTTAGAAATATGTTACTACGTGTAACATGAAATATGCTTTGCTAACATGGAAATTGAAGTCAGAAAAAATCCTGAGGCAGCTTTATACTTCTCAAGTTTGAAGAACATGTGAACAGCTCAAGTTCATTAAGGCAAATGTCATGACTAATTCAAGACCTATATAAATTCAGTTTTTCACAAGTGGAAATAATCTAAAATAACTAAGAAATATGCTTTGCTTCATAAAACAGATATGCATCTATAAAATTCATTTTTCAAATAATTACTAAAATATAGACATTGAATTTACTAAATTAGAAAATTTTTAAATTATGACATTTTCTTAAGTATAAATAAAATTAGTAGAGATAATTGCTATCTCCTTCTATCTAAAAAATAAACACACATACACTTTTCAGACTGCTGTAGAGGAATAAAACACACTAAGATTAGCAGGTGATTTACAAGGACAGTTTTTATCAACAAGAACAGTAACAAGAAAATCTAATTTATGTTAATATATGGATCTTTCAAATCCTAATTTAAACTGAATAGGATTAAGAATTCTATAAACAATGAAATTACTTCATTTCACCTAATCTTAAAATGAGTATTTAGCATACTCTTTTATACAGTAACAACTTTTGAGAATGAGCATTTCTTAACAGGTTAAAATCTGACATAAAAGCAGTCAACAATATATTATTTGCACACACATTTTCCCCAATTACAAAAGGCTTTCATTATATAACATGACAAACTGTCTAAAATTTACATCTTTAGATGATTGTAAAAAGCTAAAACTTACAACAGAATTTCTAAGTTTTTCAGGCAGTGGATCTTTTACTTCAGACAGAGGATCTTCTGGATTTTTCTCTTCTGTTTTTGGAAAAATCTTGGATTGTACCAAAGAGCTTTAAATTAAAAAAAAAAAAAAAAAGAAAGAAAGAAAGAAAAGAAAGGAAGAAAGAAGGAAGGAAAAATAATAAAAAATCAATTCATAACGTGAAAACCAGTACTTCAAATGACAAATGAAGTTTATGACAAGTGTTCCGGGGTGCCTGGGTGGTGCAATAGAGTAAGCATATCCAACTCTTGGTTTGGACTCAGGTCCTGACCTCAGGGTGGTGGTACTGAGCTCCATGCTGGGTTCCTACATTCAGCTCTGTCTGCTTGAGATTCTCTCTTTCTCTCCCTCTGCCCCTCCCACTCATGCACACAGGCACACTCACTCTCTAAATAAGTAAATCTTACAAAAAAAAAAAATCAAGCATTCCAAGCATATTTAATCATTAGTAACTGATAATTTCTAAAAAGTTTACAATACTATAAATAAGCATATAAGAATATTTTTATTAAAACATAATTTTTAGAAGAGAAAAAGCTAACGAACAATCCTAGCTAAATTGATTAGAATGATCCAAAGTTAATATATTTGAAACCCAATACAGTTAAGTCAACAGCACTTTGACAAGGTGGTGGGAAAACAGATCTTAAGTTAAATCTGGAAGAAATCCAAACTTATTTAAATTTCTTTAATTCAGTAACAATTGATTGCACTTACAAAAGTACAGATGGATCACTGCTTTGTCGGCTGAGATGATAGGATATTGCCACTAATAAACCACAAAAAATGGAGAAAAGTACTGGAATATGCTGGCCATCCCAAGAATCCTGTTGGAAAAAAATGTTCTGTTTCAGAGAACAATATGCTTTTACTTTATCATCTATTATATTATCCTTTCATGTCAGTATTTTGGAGGAAGATAACTAAATTTAACAAAAAAATTTTAGCCATATTATCAATTGTATTCTTTTCTAGATAAATTTAGATTTATTACTTTCTGATGAACTAGAACTTTACTAGATCATCTTCAGGTTTCTTTTGGTACTAAAGCTCTATTTATACACTAGGAATGAAACATTTGCGTCGGATAGATGTCGCTCTTGATTTCTTTCATATTTCATGTGGTATTAAGCTTACGGTAAACTACATTCTCCCTTTAGAAAAATGAAATAACTTGGTGCACACGTCTGATTATGTATAATAGAGGAGGGAAAAAGCAACACATAGTACAACACATTAGATAAAACAGAATGCTGACATCGCTGTGCTTTTATCCTGATACCTTTGCTCATAATATGCTGCCATTTTATCTTCCAGAAAACTGAGTAGGCATTCAGTGCTCTTGAATAATGAACTCCATATTCCCCAAAATAAATAATGCAAAGGCTAGCTTCTAAAGTCAACCAAACATGTGGATGTAGATACGCATTTCATGTCTGCTCACTGCAAGATTTCTGGAGTCTACTAGCAAGATATCTGGTAAAGAGTAGATAATACTGACAAAAGGAATAGTTAAAAATTCTTAAGTATGGCCAGTGAGGTAAACAGCATACTATTCCTTCTTTCTCTGGGACTCAAGAAGCGGGAATGGTAGGAGTGGGAATCCAAATGGTTGTTTATTATAGTACTTGGGTTTTTTTCCCCATTTAATAATAAAGTCTTGAAAATTGTTACACATCACACAACATACAGATCTTTCTGTAATGGCTACATCAAAACATCATTATCATCATATTGAACACTATATATTAAGCCCCATTCTTAGATCTTTGCTATTTCCTAAACAATTTTTTTTAAGATTTTATTTATTCATGAGAGACACACACACACACACAGAGAGAGAGAGAGAGAGAGAGAGGCAGAGACACAAGCAGGGGGAGGAGGCTCCATGCAGGGAGCCTGATGTGGGACTCAATCCCAGGACTCTAGAATCATGCCCTAGGCTAAAGGCAGGCCCTCAACCGCTGAGCCTTCCTGGGTTCCCCTTCCTAAACAATTCTTATGACCATCCTTAGAGATATATACCACTGCTCCCCAATTTACAGATGAGAAACTGAGGCACAAAGGGTTCAAGTAATTTGTTAAGTGATAAAGTCAAGAACTGAACCTTCTGATGATTGGATTTACTGAGAAGGAAGTTAAGCAATATAGGAGTTTGAGAATGAAAGGGAGATAAATACATAAGGAAATAAAAGAGAAACTGTGTGTAGGAATAGCATTTGCACAGTGATAATCAGGGAAACATATCAGGTATATGAGACAGGCAAGGAAGACCATGTGTGGTCGAGATGTGCAGTGAGAGGTGAAAGTAAGTTAGCCTACAGCTTCCATAAAGCAGAGTCCATGGATAATGCATAAAACTTGACAATATACACAAAGCGTAAAGTTAGTTACTTAGACATAGGGGGGCAAATACCAAAACAATCAACATAAAGAATTGAAAGTGGCAACTCTAAGGAAGGGATAGAGAGGGGATGGTTATTCCTGGCAATACGTATTGTAGAATTATCTGATTCTTTGAAAGATATACATGTACAATTTTAGTAAACATTAAAACTAATAAAAAAGATTTCCAGTACATCTACTTTAGAAAACTGGCAATTCCATTTCAGGGATTTACCCAAGAAAAATGAAAACATGTGTATGTTCATTGCAGCTTTATTCATAATATTCTTAAACTCTAAACAACTCAGATGTTCACTTCTAAGGCAACAGAGAAGTTGACATATACATATAATGGGAGTAGGGATGATTTAAAACTAAATGGGGTATTTTCCTGCAGGAAAAAGGAACACAATAATTTGGATGAATCTCAAAACATTATATTGAACAAAATATATCAGCTACAAAAGAGGTGTGATTCCATTTGTATGAATTTCAAGAACACCAAGTCTACAGTAAAAGTAGTTGGGGCGGGGGGGGGGAATTAAAAGGAATATGAGGGAAATTTCTCATGGTGATGGAACTACATCTTGGTAAGGGTGTGTATTATAAAGGTATATGTATTTGTTAAAATTTATCAAACTGTCTAAGATACATGGATTTCTTATATAAAGAAATATATAAATTCTTCCTCAACTAAAGCAAAACAAGTGTTTGGAGAAAACTAAAAATTCCTGCTTTCATCTGACAAATTCTTGACACTACTTTTTTATTGCTCTCAGACAAAAGAAAAGCATACTTAAATTGATCTCAAAATCACTTATTTATATCAAGAATTTAGAATACTCATACATTCAATATAATTCATGAATATTTAAATAGATAGTAACTACAACCTTTATTGAATCACTAACTAGAAAAACAAATAGCAAAACAAACCAAACCACGTGATTTTTCAATGAACTCTGGTTAGAAGTGGGAGAAATTGCAGTAACTATGAAAAAACAAAACAGAAGTTGACCGACTTTGACAGATTAAAAGATGGGTTTGTTCTACCCACTGTAGTGGGTTTGAACATCCAAATTCTAGCAATCTCTTAAAAAATATGAAAGGGATCCCTGAGTGGCGCAGCGGTTTGGCGCCTGCCTTTGGCCCAGGGCGCGATCCTGGAGACCCGGGATCGAATCCCACGTCGGGCTCCCAGTGCATGGAGCCTGCTTCTCCCTCTGCCTATGTCTCTGCCTCTCTCTCTCTTTCTGTGTGACTATCATAAATAAATAAAAATTAAAAAAAAAAAAATGAAAGCATCAGGCAGCCCAGGTGGCTCAACGGTTTAGCGCCACCTTCAGCCCAGGGTGTGATCCTGGGGACCCAGGATCGAGTCCCACATCGGGCTCCCTGCATGGGGCCTGCTTCTCCCCCTGCCTGTGTCTCTGCCTTTCTGTGTGTCTCTTGTGAATAAATAAAATCTTTAAAAAAAATATGAAAGCATCTAGAAAGTATACACACATTATTAGGATGCACTAAAGTTGTTTTAGAAAAAAATTTTTAGCTTTTAATGAGCTAAAAAAGTTCAAGGAAAAATGTAAGAATAAACAAAAGGAAAACAAATCAATCAAATATAACAAATATAAACAGAAATAACAAATATAAAAGTCTGTATAGATAAAAAGAAAATCCATTCCTAAAGGTATGTAATAATGCCTCCCAATGTATCCAACTGCCCAGAAGTAACTATGGTTATAAATTTCTTGTATATTCTTCTATGATTATTCTATGTATATACAAGCCATTGGGTATGTTTAAAAAAAAAAGCACAAAGGAAACATCCATTTGGGGGGGATATTACCTTCCTTTTTATTAAAACACACACATACACACACAAATGTGATATATATAGCACACCCATACAGGAATATTATTCAACCTTAAAAAGGAAGGAAATCTTGTCATTTGCAACAACATGGATGAAACTGGATGGCATTAAGCTAACTGAAATAAGCCAGACAGAGAAGAGAAATACTTCATGGTATTATGTATACGTGAAATTTTTTTTTTCAAAGAAAAAGTCAAATTCATAGAAACAGAATAGAAAATAGCTGCCAGAGACTGGGAGGTTGGGGAAATAGGGAAAGGTTGGTAAAGGAGTATAAACTTTCAGTAAAGGTCTGGCGGCGGGGGGGGGGGGGGGGGGGGGGGGGGTTAGAAATAAGTGAAAGTCAAAAGGTACAAATACTTCTGGTTATAGGATAACTAAGTCATTAAAATGTAATGCAAACCATGGCAACAGTATTTAATAAGACAGCACTGCATATTTGAAAGTTGCTAGGAGAAAGATCTTAAAAGTTCTCATTAGAATGTACACAAAAAAGCTTTGTAACTGTATGAACAATATTTACCTATTGTGATTATTTCATAATACACACAATTAAATTATGTTGTACATCTGAAACTAATCTAATGATACATGTCAATTATATGTCATTAAAAATTAAATAAACTTAAAAATATTTTACAAGGATGAATAAGGTCTGAAGATCTAATGTATAACATAATGACTATGGTTGATAACACTATTGTATAACCGAAATTTGCTAAGAGTAGAACTTAAATGCTCTCACCAAAACAAAACAAAATAAGATAAATATGAGGTAATAAATGTATTAACTTGATGAGGGGAATCCTTTCACAGTGATTCAGATCATCAAATACACTTTTAATGTCTTATTTTATTTGTTGATTATACTTCAATAAATCTTGAAAAAACAAATGGCTTGTCTTGAAAATCATTCCACATTACCATATAAAAATGTTCTAAATCTGCAGATTTACTGTAAGGGTGACATGTAAAACTAAAAGAGTATAATGAAACGTCACCAACAAAGAAGAAAATAATTTATCTTCCTGTGTACCTTTAGGATTCTTTGGCAGTTTTATAATTGCTCTTCTTCTGCTAGATAATTAGAGTTAAATAGCCCATTGTACACTGGTCTAGAAAACTTATTGCACTGTTAACTTCTACGATTCCAACTTCCAAATAATGATTCACTTTCCAAAACATGTCTTAAAGCACAGATCTAAAATCTGTACCGTAGGATGGTTTACAGGCAGTGCACCTTGGAGAAGTTTGCATTTGGATCTTGCTGCCTCCAATTCTTTCCTTGGTTTAGCTCCATCAAGTATTTCCCTCTCTACTGGGTACCCCCCACCTTGAAATGAAATCAAGTCTCAGATCTTTTAAAAAATAAAAACCTGAAAACAACCCCCATTATGTACACATTATCCAACTATATTTTAGAAAGAGTATCTTACATTTCCTTAATATTTACTCAAACCCAATCTTATATTCATCTAGCTTCCTCCGCAAAAACATCAAAGAAGTGGTTTGTTGAAGTCACCAATAACCTGTTAACTGCCAAATTCAATAAAAACTTTTTTCAGACAATTCTGCCTCTGAAGTTTCCTTTGTGAGATTCTGTTCTATCCATCACTTAAATATCAGCATTTTCCAGGGTTCTATCTGCATCCATTTCCTCTTGTCAACCCAGGTTAGCAGTCTTTTACTTACATTTTCACTGAGTTGATGAATCCTAAATCTTTTCATCATTATCTCAAACCTCTCTACATAAACTACCCACTATGCATCTCTCAAATACCCCATAGATGTCATCAAATTAATGTGTCCATCTATAAACAACCACCTTCCTCGCTAAACTCAGAGATCTCCAATCTTAGGCACTAGTATCACTATCTAACCAGCTGTTCAAGCCAGACTCTACCCAGAAGTCATGCTGGACTCTCTTTTGGCTTTTTTCTCTTTATCCATAGAGTCTCCAAATACATTCACTGAATCTAATTTTAGTTTGGTCCCTCATAATTTCAAGATTGCAATACAACTCACCCGATTTCTGATCTTTCTTGATTATATTTCAATCTCCTTTCACACCAGAGACTATAAGTAATCTTTTTGAAACGCAACACTGATCATTTCTTTACCTTACCTAAAATATTCTGATAGTCTCTTAAAAAAAATTATGATGGCCTTCCATCTCCACACCAGTAAGTTCAGGGTAAGATATTTCATAATCCAGCTACTGCTTACGTTTCCAGCCTTACTAAAGGCCATCTTTCCTCATGTACCCAAAAACCTCCAGCAATTTCAAATTATTTGCTGCTTCCTGTACACAACACATTTTCTTGAGAGCTCCATGGCTCTTCATCCCTTATTTCAACTAGCTAATTTCTGTTTGTCAAATATTGGTTAAAAAGCGAACTCCCTTGGAAAATTATCTTTAATTCCTTTTGGCTGAATAAGGTGATAACTTATATGCCTATACCACTCTGTTTTCATAGCCTTCATCATCCTCTACTGAAAGTGTTGACTGACTTATTAATCACATCTAACAGACAAGCAACTTAAAAGCAGGAAATGGTGTTTAGCACAGTAACAGGCACACAGTAAACATTCCCTGAATGCTACTGTATAAATGATGCAAAAAAGGATGCTATGGATCACTTTTCTTAGTTCTTTCAACCCTATCATCCTCTGGTTGTCTTGCATTAAAGATTAAAAAAAAATAAAACTTGAGGTTGAGAATTGTTTACAAGAAATTTAAGATTTTTATGTTTACAACTTGGTGACAATCTTTTTAAAATAGGGCTAATTGGGATGCCTGGGTGGCTCAGTGGTTGAGCATCTGCCTTCAGCTCAGGGCATGATTCCGGGGTCCAGGATCGAGTCCTGCAACAGGCTCCCTGCAAGGAGCCTACTTCTCCCTCTGCCTAAGTCCCTGCCTCTCTCTTTCTGTGTCTCTCATGAATGAATGAATGAATGAATGAATGAATAGATAAATAAATAAATAAAATGAAGCTAATTAAGGCTCATCCAGATCTTTGTAAGTCAATAATGACATTAAATTTCAGTGCATTAATTTTGACTAGAATGTATCTTAACTTGCAGTCCTTGGCACTTGTGCTCAGAAGCTTCAAGAAATCTTGATGTGAATAAGACATATATATATTCTTAAAGATCTAAAATTAATTTCATATTGTTATTATCACCAACCTAGTTTTAATAATCTGTTTCTAATATTAACCTATGATTACTACCTGAAAAAGGATTTACTTTTAATAATCGTTAACCATGAAATTGCTTTCAAATTCAAAGTAAACAAGAATGAAAATAATGCTCAAAATACAAAAATCATGGAAATCAATGCTACAATGGCCCCAGGGAGAAAGAGGGAAGGTGGCTTACATCATTATTAGTCAATTAAAAACAATCTTCACATAGAAAAATAGCCTTAAACATAAAATTGTACTATCATGTATTGCTCACCTTTAAAGCGCCATAACACAATCCATACAGTAAGGCTACTGCCACAATGCTACAGATAAAACTGTAAAGTGCTGCAAGCAAACTTGTAGTGGCTAGACAAGAAAATGAAAAAAATTTAGCATTTTATAAACATTTATGGAAAAAACACATCTTAAAAGGCCACTGAAAAGTATGTAAAATGTTGTAATACTGACTACAATGAAATATCTACTCATTTGATTTTTAAAAATTCAGTCAAATTCAGTTACATTATCCTATCCTTTCAAAAGATTTTAAAGTGACAAAGGTTTACTACCCACAATTTTTGATACAAGACAAAATATATCCACCTTATAAGTAATAAATGTTTATACACAGCAGAAAAAAACCGTACCTATATTATGCTTCAAGAATGTATCTTCTTATTTACAAAAGTATGGGGAAATGAAGCTTGTGGAGGCTTAAAACAACTGGCAATGTATTAGGTATTCACCAAAAGATATTAGTCTCTGTAAACAGAACTAGTATTACCCAAAGAAGTACATTTATATTCCCATGTGTTAATTAACTCTCACAAAAAAGTACAGATCTAATTACTAATAACAAAAAGTAGACCCATCTCTTCAGTAAGTGGCTTTGGGAAAACTGGACAGCTACACACCAAAGAATGAAACTAGACCACTTTCTTACACCATACACAAAAATAAGTTCAAAATGGGTAAAAGATCTAAATATAAGACAGGAAACCATAAAACCTCTAAAAGAAAACATAAACAGTAATCTCTTGGACATTGGCCTTAGCAATATTTTCCCAGGATCTGTCTCCTCAAGCAGAGGAAACAAAAGCAAAAATAAACAATTAGACTACATCAAACTGAAAAAGCTTTGCAGAGTGCAGGAATCTAAGAACAAAACAAAAAGGCAGTCTACTGAAGGGAAGAAGATATCTGCAAATGACATGTTCGATAAAGGGTTAATATCCAAAATATATTTTTAAAAAACCTCATACAACTCAACATTGGCAAAACACATAAATAATCCAATTAAAACATACAGAGGACTTGAATAGACATTTTTCCAAGGAAGACACATAGCTGGCCAACAGATACATGGAAAGACATTCAGCATCACTAATCATCAGGGAAATGCAAACCAAAACCACAATCAATGTCAGCTCATACTAGTCATAGTGGCTAGCATCAAAAAGACAAGAAATAGTAAGTGCTGGCGAGAATGTGGAGAAAAAGGAGCCCTCATGCAACTGTTGATGGGAATATAAATTGGTGCAGCCTCTAAGGAAAACAGTATGGAGGTTCTTTAAAAAATTAAAAGTGGAACTACCATATGATCCAGTGACTCCATTTCTGGCTATTTACCCAAGAGAGTGAAAACGCTAATTCAAAAAGATATATGCACCACTATATTTATTGCAGCATTATTTAACAAGAGTCAAGATATGGAAGCAACACAAGTGTCCTTCAACAGATGAATGGATAAAGACTTAGCCACAAACATGAATGAAATACTGCCATTTGTAACAACAACATGGATGGACCTACAGGTCATTATTCTAAGTGAAGTAAGTCAGACAAAAAAAGACAAATACTGTATGATTCACTCACATGTGGCATCTAAAAAACAAAACAAAAAACAAAAACAGAGAGAGACTCAAGAACACGTAACAAATTAGTGGTTGCCAAACTGAGGGGATGGGCAAAATAGGTGAAAGGGATAAAGAGACAAACTTCCAGTTATAAAATAAATAAATCACAGAATGAAAAGTACAGCATAGGGAATACAGTCAATAATACTGTAATAACTGTGTGGAGTGACAGGTGATAACTACACTTACAGTGGTAAGCATTTTTTTAATGTTTATAATTACTGAATCACTATGTCATATACTTGAAACTAATATAATATTGTATGTCAACATCAACTATATTTTAATAAAAAATTTTCTTAAATTCTATTCTGATAAGTGGAAAAAAATAGATTCAGTGGGATTATTAATAATAAGGACTAGGGGATGGCTAAGATAGTTACCCTTTATTTTTAAAATATGGATACAAGATTTTTGTTAATAGTAATTTTATATGGTAATCATAAAAAGATCTACATGAAAAAAATTTTCTTTAGGCAATATTAAAAAACTAACACCTTGCACAAGTTTGTAAATGACAATATGATGAAGCCCACTATTATAAATTACCTACCCGAAGCCCCCTCCATGCCCTAAATACTCAAACAGTCTTCTACCCATTAATCTATGAAGACCAGCTTACTCCTAATTCATACCCCTTCAAAAATTTTTCAAACACTAAAAATGCCCTAGATTCATAGCAACATAGAAAGAGATTAAGATTACTTAAAATTTAAGCTACAATAACATTTTATCAACAGAGATGATTTCAATGCATATGCTTGGAAGATATGGACTACAAATGTGGAGTATGAAGAGAAACAGATCACAAAAGTTATATAGTAATTCTTTCCCTTTCATATTTTTTCTCTAGTTGTACACTCATCTTTCAAGTAAAATTTTAAATGGTTAAGTTATATAACAATGTATTTTAACCACAGTGTCCATAAAATTATTTTCAAGTTCTGCAAACCATTATCCATTTCAGAGTAATACTGGTATGGTCTTTCTCATTTTCAAAGTAAAATATACATGTAAGAGGGGAATAAATTTCTAAGTGTATCAATCCATACCCATATATCTTACTCTAAACACAGAGATACTTCTAAAAATCTTATCTAGTAAAATATTTTACTAAAAGCATCTGGTTTTGGCGTTTCCATTCTAAAGAAATAACAGAGCTCTGAAACCATAATCAGAGACATACCAAATAAACTAGTACAGAATCCAAATATAATGTCATGTGTCAGAAGTCAATTTATTTGGGATAGGCTTTCACAAATATTTCATAAGTTTATACAGATTCCATCTAAACTCACTACAACTTTTAGTTTTAGATAATGGTACTTCATCACTTCTTATAATGTAATTCCATTATTCCTGGATCTTTCAAAAAAGTGGCAGATCTGACTACTTTGTTCTATCTACAAATTAATTCCTGCTCAGTCTTTAATTATTAAATAAATGCCTTTTTCTTTTTAATTTCAATTCTAAAATGAAAATTAGAAAGGTATTTTAATGTTACTTTATTAATAAACTGTAAAACTATAATCTGTAATTTTTAAAAGAAACTACTCACCATTACCACCAAAGATATGAATATCCAATTGCTCACAAAGGTACATTACAAATGTATTCACTTGAGGCAGGAGACCAATGAAAAATACTATTGGGAAACAGAGTGTAAACACTACAGAAGAAAAGAAAAGCATGTTAAAAACATATATAACAATCATCCTTTTGTTCATTTTAAGATCATAAATGATCTTAAGATCATTTAAGATCATAAATGATTAAAAAAATACAAAATGTATATGAATACAAAAATTAAAACAATTTTTTAAAAAACATCATTTTAAATTGTTTCTTTCTACATGACTGCTTGGGTATTAAATAAATTTTTCAATGATAAAGAACAGCTTTTAAAATTATTTCAACCATTTTCATATAATAGTTATCTGAGATGTAGAATCAAAGGAAAACTTTAAGAACATTTGCTTCAAGAACAGAACTTTTTCATTAACTTTTTCCATTGTAATAGCCCTATAGTTTTGTTCCTCATGGAGAGGATTACAATAAACAGCAAAGGAAGCCTATTAAAATCATTTTTAACTATGTAACTGATCTGTTTATCAGGGAACTATTTGTATACAAATAAATTTATGTTAAGATCTGAGATACTTTAAAGACAACTCACCTATAACTAAATCCCTGGCTGATATAAGCACCAGTGGATTAGTGAAAGTTATTCCATATAATTTGAACTTGGTTGTAGTAAGGTTTCTGCTACCATAATCCAAGAGCCAAATAAGACCACAACATAAACAGAAATAAACTGGTCTACTGTAGGCAATGATACGATTATGACCCTGAAAATGATATTTAAAAAAAGAAAGTCATGTTAGTTGATTTTAAGAATTACAACTAGCTATTGAGATCTTTGGTAGCTTATATTCTAAGGATTCAAAATGTATCCACATGGAAGCAAAGTTTCTGACTGTGGCAGAAGGAAATTACAAATACAGGAAGGAAGAATAGAATGAACCCTGTGGTACAGGACTGAAATCAGATGTATCAGTATGAACTTATTATTTTTAATGCACAGATAGCTATAAGATGTGTGTATACATATATGTGTGCACGTGTATATACACAAATATATTTCTTAGCTTTATCCATTCAGAGGGCCCAGAAGCAATGACATTCTAGTAATAAACATTACTAGCATCAAGATTTTAGTTTACAAATAACACATTGACTAAAAAAACTAGGCCTTCACAGAGAAAAGGCTGGTTTTGGGCTAGGGTAGGGAAAGTATAGATTAGCCTGGAACATACTGTGAAAAGGAAGGAAGTACTTAAAGACTGATAAGGATAAATCAAAAGAACAGGAAGGGCAGCGTGTGGGCTTCCAATGGCCAAATCAGGGACAATTTGTCCATCAAAATAAATATAACATTATAGTTCACTGAATAAAACATGAATCCACAGCAATACAAATAAGTAAGCACAGAAAGAAAAATTCTCCCTTATAGTAAAAAGTCAACTGATAAATGTGTAAGGAATGATGGGATTAGAAAATCACTATTTGGCAACCATCAAATGATAAATGATGCAGGCAAGTAATAGCAATAGATTTATTGAAAACAAGTAGGTGGAAGTTTGTGGGGCAAGGAGACATAATATAAAATCTCAAATATTTTGCTATGAGACATTTATTAACTATTGGAAAAAAACAGTTCACATTACAATAATTAGTGGTTCTCAAAGGACTGGGAGGTAATTTTGCCCCCTAGAGGACATTTGGCAATGTCTGAAGACATTCTGGTGGTCTCAACTGGGGAGTGTGTTCCCAGCAGGCATCTAGTGGGTAGAGGTCAGAGGTAATGCTAGACATCCTATAACGTAGAGGACAGCACTCCTCCCTCCCACTGATTTTCAACAAAGAATTATCCAGCCCAAATATTAGTACTGCAGAGTCTGAAAACCCTGCAGATACTACCCTTAGCCAAAAGATGAAAGTTAATATGACTAGTAAAAGGATAAATTAGTATCATGTGCTTCCCAGTATGACACACTGAAAAGAACACAACACTTACATAATTTTCCTTCCAAAAAAGCATGTCCTGTATCTAATCAAAAGGACACATCAGACAAACTCAAATTAAGGGATGGTCTACAAAATTAATGGCAGGTACCCACCGAAAGTGTCAAAAGCATGAAAGACAAATACATACTAAAGAACTCCAGATTAAAGGAAGCTAAAAAGAACAAATGCAAAATCAGGGATTTTCTATTGTCAACTGAGTCAACGGAAATGCCTGAGTAAGATCTGTAGTTTAGAAAACAGTATTCTATCAATGTTCAATGTCCTGATTTTAATAATTATATTGAAACTAATCATGTAAAGGAATGCCTTTGTTTCTAAGAAAATACATGGAAGTCCTGGGGCACTGTGTCTACAATTCACTCTCAGAAAACTGTGTGTGGAGTGAATAGAGATGGGGGAAGTGGTGGAGAGAAACTAATAAAGGAATAGGCAAATATGGTAAATGTTCACACAGGGATCTGGGTAGATGGCATCAAGAATTCTTTGCACAGGAGCACCTGGGTGGCTCAGTCGGTTAAGCGTCTGCCTTTGGCTCAAGTCATGATCCCGGGGTCTGCTTCTCCCTTTGCCCCTCATTCCACTTGCCCATGTGCATGCACATGCTGTCTCTCTCCCCCTCCCTCTCAAATAAATATCTTAAAGAAAAAAAAATTATTCGTATAATCCTTATAACTTTTCCCTAAATTTCAAATTATGTCAAAATTTGAAGTTGAAAACAATGCTGCCATATATCATTACACTTCAAAAGCATTCTTAAAAAATATTAAACAATCACTTGAAAGGAAATCATTTGCTTTCTTGTTCTGTTTTGCTCATCTACACTATTCCAGTGTATGGGTAAAAATAATAATTATGGTCAAGAAAAAAGGCATCATCATAAACTGTTCTTGGGAGTCTGTTTTTGGACTATTTTAAAGAGAATGCCCTTTGGCATTCTTTCTGCTAAATACTTTATGGTCAGTTCTAAAATTGGATCACACTTCACAAAAAATACTGTTTAGTAATTAATATTCTTTTCCAAAGTCACAAAGTGAATAATAAAGTTTTTAATCTCCTCAGTGTCCATAGGTCTAAACACCAGATCAACTTATTACCTCTTTATTGTTGCTCTTAACAATTACCTAAGCAAAATAATATACAGTTCTCCCTACTTCAAAATTCTATTTTTTAATACTTACTGATGATTTATTCTTTAAAATTTATTAAACACAAGTTATTAAATAACTATGAGTTTATATGAACCATGTCTACCTAATTGATAACCTCCTCCTAAAAAAAGGTTGCCAAAAATGAATTATGCTCATTTTCAACTGAGATTTAGAGTCTACAATTACAATGCTATTTCACACTAATAAATCATCTATCTTTCTAGTAGAGCATCAAAAGTTAAATGAGAAAATAATAACATAAATCTTAATTCAATCTGACATACGACGAAAAGAAGGTTTTGATGAATGTTAGGGAATTACAACTTACATGTCTGGGAGAAGAAGAATCTGGTTGAACACTCTAAAAATGAAACAAAAGATAGATTATACTACTGAGATCCTGGTAACTTTATATGCAACCTTCAAAATGCCTGGAATAATTTCAAGTAAAAATTCCACAGCTAAGAAATAACCTATATTAATTTTGTTGAAATATCAACAGAAGATGAAACTCCAAATCACTATGATATCAAAGAGATCTCAAATCTTTCCTGACTCTTAAGCTTATTATTACTAATTAATAATTTGCATCTAGCTTAATATTTCTGAAATGGCATATGGTAGTTAGTCTATCTTACTCCTTGGCTCGTCACTACACATAAGTATAGTTAAGGTAGAAGCTTTCTTATATGATACCACTCCAATTCAGGAAATGCACAAAATATAGGTTAGTTTATAAGAAGAATTTTAGTTCAGCCCACAAATTCCAAGCTTACTAAATAATTCAAAAGTATTTGTTTTTAAAAATTATCTGCATTTTCACACCAAAATCATCAAGTTGTCTCCGTGTAAGAAATTTTATCAACTTTCCATAAAAATGTTCAAAACATATTTGGCAGCTACTTCCCAAATCATGACTTTTCTCCCAAGTTCCAATTCATTTCTAAGAGCATACCAAACAATTTCACTAAAATGATCTATCACCACCCTACAACTCTACAAAAGGCCAAGCTCACTAGGTTTGGCATGTGGTTCTTGGCTGGGTATGAGATCAGGTAAACTAAACTCTTTCGATTCCAACATCTGGCCTCTAAAAGCTTCTGGACCAGTCTTTCTTACTTCTCTTCATATTACTATTCTTCTAGTCAACTAGATTTTTTAAATCTAAAAAAAATTTTAAATTTCAATCATCCTTTATCTTCCTATGTCTAACCAGATTAACCTGAAAACAGTGGACAAAGTTAACAGGACAAGAGACACTGAAGCAAAGGAATGAATTTAAATAGTTTAAGGCAATAAAGAGATGGATTATAATGGTTGAAATAGAAAGAATAGAGGCCAAAAATTTTGACAGAGAATCACCAAATTTAATCAAAGTGACCTGATTACTTGTTATTAGGGATCGAGAAGTAAGGAACAGAGAGGTTTTAGGATTTTGAGTCAGTATACTACTGTCAAAAGCAAAGGAATCGGGAAAGAGAAATATTAATCAGAAGATGATGTGCTATTTTTAAAATGTGCCAAACTGCTTGTTAGATAGATAGGACTAAAGCTTTTGAGAAAGATGAAGACTTTGAGATATAAATCTGGACACATAAAAAAAAAATCTGGACATAATTCATACATAGGAGGAACAACAAAAAAGTAATAAAAGAGGGTAACTTCACTGGCAAGGAGTAGCAAGCTGAAAAGAGGGCCAAATAAAACCCTAAAAAATTCTCATAAACTATGGAGTAGTCCAAAGACCAGAGAGGAATCAACAAAGGAAATTACAGTTATCTGAAAAGTAAGATAATCATCAGGGCAGGATAAAGTCACAGATGAACAATGAGGATAATATAAAAATAGAAGATAGTATTCATAGGTACTAAATGATACAGCACTCAAAAAAGGATGAAGAATGAAAAAAGACACAGATTTGGCAATTAGATTATTAGCCCACAAAGACTGCAACTTCAGTACAGCAATGAAGAAAAAAGTGTAGATGAGACTTGAAGAAATGAAGTTGGCACAGGTAGTTTTGCTGGATGTCTATCTATAAAGGACAGTTAACAGTATAAATGGAACTAAACAAATTGTTTTCAGGATGGGGGAGAGTTCTGCATGCTAGCATATACTGGGCAAATAACCAATACAAGCAAGAATTTCTACTAGCTCAGAAAAAAAGCAAATGATCCACATTAACAGTCCACACCGATTTTGCATGGAAAGTGAAAAATTAAGTATTTGATTTTTCCATTTTTAGAAAGCTTAAAATTAATAACATTTGGTATTTTCAAGCTACTGTTTATAAACAGTATACCAATTAAAGGAATACCAATCTTCTGGCTTTCAGTGTCCCAAAAATATATATATACTAGTCTTGACATTATTATACCTAACCACTGATGGATTTGAATAAATTTCATCTTACAGAATGGGGATAGGATAGTTGATGTTGATATTTTTTAAATGAATTTCAAGAATGTTAATTCTCATTTTAAACAAATGCCCAAATATTTTCTTCCAATAGTTCCTAGGAATCTTCATTTACACATCTTTTTTTTTTTTTTTTTTTTTTTTTTAAAGTTTATATGTCCCTTTTGCTCCCTACCCAATCTAATGTAATCACCCAGGGAAAATAAATCTAAAAATTAACATATTACTATAATGCAATGAATGATACAAAACCTCTGCCTTGTAACACAAATATTATTCCCTAGTCTGAAAAGAAGAGAGATGCTGGTACCTTAAGTAGTGAGTATTGACAGCTGGCTATCACTAGGCAGAACTGGAAGACCCAGATATCTCTGAAGAAGCCTTGTATGAGAAGAATAGATCCCAAAAAAGCCACAAGGATAGCCAGGATGACAGCTAACACATTTTCCAGAATCTCACGATTTCTGTAGACAGAAAAATTTATGAGTAAGTAAGTATATCATCAATATAAGAAATTAAGAGTGAAAAAGTAGAGGACATCATGAAGAAGTTCATACTATGCTTGCTGAGATGATTTTTTGGTACTGGTTCTGAATAAGGTTTTGGAGCATACTGAAAAAGAAACTAGGTAATATGGAAAGTTAACACAAAACCCTAAGTGCAGATTAACCATGTAATTAAAGTAAGTAAGTAAAGTTCTAATTATAAGACATAATAATATTAGTTTCAATTTCTATTTTAAAAGTTTACTCTTCTTTAACATCTGCTTTTCTATAACATCTGTTGTCAAATAACTAAGGAACCTGAATAGTAAATAAAAGGAGATATACAAAGAAAACATTTTTTAAAAACTCAATATGGTTTCTAGAAAATTAAAATGGAAAAGTTATTTTATATGACAAAGTTTGTGACCAAATTTTGATACCAAGTGATTTCATTTTCTGCATTCTGAAATCATCTGAAATAACCTCAAAACTTAATAGATTACTTAAAAATAGACTTACATATATTGAAAATGAAGACAGTAGCAAAAACCATCAATGCTGCCTCTATCAAAGCTGCTGAGATAGTTCTATATTTTATTTAACTGAGACTGCAAAATAATATGATGACCCAGCTATTAAACATAGCAATGAAGATGATTTTTATATGTCGTACTGAAAAATAAGAATCTATCTCATTTTATTCATAAAATATTAAATACTTGTAAAAAGCCGGGTTTTTAAAAAAACATTTACCAACATGGGAACATATTCAATATATCTGCTATACAAAGAAAACGACACAAAACTGTATGTATAGAAAGATACAAGTTGTTATTTAAAAGCATACACATATAGGTTAAAAAAACAACATATCAAAATGATAGTATTAATAATGGTTCTCTCTGGGTAGAAGAATTATAGTTGGCCTTTTCCTATCTTAAAATCTTCATATATATTTAAATTTTCTAGAAAAGATAAAGAATTATTGTTATAATCATAAAATTTTTTATTAACTTGTTTCTTATTAAGTCAATGCCATATTTATAATCATCAATTGACCTAAAAAATTCACAAATATCTCTGTACTAATTCATTTTATAGTTCTCTCAGATGAAAACAAGTTTGATAGTATTTTCAAATCAATAAACACTGGTATTTTCATTTATTTTTACAAAGCAATTATAGAATTGCAGATTTGTCAAATCCAATGACTTTCAGCAGTTCTGCTATATTACATACTGTCTATAGTTCCCATCACTGTAGGTGTGCTCTCCTTCAGCTTTTGCTAGTATTTAATTTTGATGAGTCCAGTTTATCAACTTGTTCATTTATTGTTTTTGGTGTCATCTACAAAAGTTTGCCTAACCCAAGGTCACAAAAATTTTCTCCTACCGTGTTTTGTTTTGTTCCAGGAATTTTAGTGTTTTATATTTTTTAAATTTTATTTACTTATTTGCAAGAGAGAGAGTGTGGGAAAGAGAGAATACAGGAGGAGGGAGGGGTAGAGGGAAAGAGAGAAGCAGACTCCTTGCTGAGTAGGGGCTCTAAAGGACCCTGAGATCATGACCTGAGCTAAAGGCAGACACTTAACCCACTGAGCCACCCAGGCATCTGGAATTTTATCGCTCTAGATTTTACATTTAAACCTATGATTCATTTTGAGTTACTTTTTATAATTTTATAATATGGTGCAATGTAAGTATAAAAGGCGTTTTTCATATCAAAATCCAATGGTCCTAGGATCATTTATTGAAAAGACTATTATTTCTCTACTTAATTGATTTAGGGTATTATTTTGATGTCACTTAGGCCTGGAGTTTTCTTTATAGGCAGGTGTTTAGCCACAATTCCCATTTATTTAATATAGTACCATTAAGGTAATGTATGATGAACTATGATGATTTCTAGCTTTTAAGAAATTTGTCCATTGTCAAATTTATTTATATTTAACTGATCATAATACTTTCATTAATTTAATACCTGTAGAATCTGTGGTGATATCTTATCTCATTCCTGTTAAAGGCAATTTGCATCTTTTCTCTTTTTTTCCCTCTAATTAGACTGGCTAAAGGCTTATCTTTTTTTTTTTTTTTAAGGTTTATCAATTTAATCAAGCTTTTGGTTTCCTTGATTTTTCTTTGTTTTTCTGTTTCCTCACAGATGTTTGCTTTATCCTTTACTATTTTCTCTCTTCTGCTTACTTGGGCTCACTGTGCTCTTCTTTCTCTAGTTTCTTAAGGTGGAAGGTGAAGCCATTGAACTGACTTTTCTTCTTATTTAGTGCTGTAAGTTCTCCTGAGTAGTATGTTACTGGTATCACCAAAATTATGATATGTTGTGTTCATTTTTATTCAGTTCAAAATACTTTTTAATTTCTCTCTTGATGTTTTTCTTTGATCCATGAGTTATGTAGAAGTATTATTTAGCTTCATTAAATATTTAGAGATTTCCCAAGAGTCTTTTTTAATTTTTTAAAAGATTTTATTTATTTATTCATGAGAGAGAGAGAGAGAGAGAGAGAGAGAGGCAGAAACACAGGCAGAGGGAGAAGTAGGCTCCATGCAGGGAGCCCGATGTGGGACTCAATCCCAGGACTCTAGGATCACGCCCTGAGCAGGCACTAAACTGCTGAGCCACCCAGGGATCCTGGGTCTTTTTGTTTTTATCTTATAGTTAATTCCACTATGGTTAGAGAACACATTATGTATGACTTGAATCCTTAAAATTTAACTCTGTTATTATGGTCCAGAATATGGTTTATCTTGGTTAATGTTTCAGCTGCACTTAAAAGAATGTGTAGTCTGTTGTTTTGAGTAGTGTTCAGTCAACTTAGGTTGGCTGCCAGGATTGTTCAAATCTGCAATGTCCTTGCTGATCTTCTACATATTTTTTTTTTTTACATATTTTTTCTAATCAATTATTCAGAGAGGGGTACTGAATTCCACTGTAATTGTGAATTTTTCTATTTTCCTATTTCTGTTAGTTTTTATTTTGAAGCTCTGCTTTAAGTGTAAAAACATTCAGGATAGTTGACTCCTATGAGTTAACTGACCCCTTATCATTACAAAAAGTGACTTTATTTATTCTTGGTAATATTCTTGACTCTAAAATCTACTGTGTTGGGCAGCTCCAGTGGCTCAGCGGTTTAGAGCCACCTTCAGCCCAGGGTGTGGTCCTGGAAACCCAGGATCAAGTCCCACGTCAGGCTCCCTGCATGGAATGGAGCCTGCTTCTCCCTCTGCTTGTGTCTGTACCTCTCTCTCTCTGTGTCTCTCATGAATAAATAAATAAAATATATAAATCAATCAATCAATCTACTGTGTCTGACATTAATACAGCCACTCCAGCATTACTTTGATTAGTATCAGCATGGTATGCCTTTCCCAATCCTTTTACTTTTAACCTATTTCTGCCTTTATATTTGAAGTGCATTTCTTATAGACAACAAAGTCGGGTCTTGCTTTTTTTCCAATTCAATTTTTGACTTTTTCTATCTTGTCATTCATTTTCTATCTGTTGATCTGTTCTTGATCTCTTTTCCCTTGTTTTCTGCCTTCTTTTAGATTAACAGAGTCATTTTTATGAATCCATTTTATCTCCTTTTTTAACATCCTAGTTATAACTCTTTCTTTCATTTTAGTGGTTGGTTTAGGATTATAGTATACATTTTATGACAGTTTACTTCAAGTGATGTTATACCAATTCATACTTAATATAAGAATTTATAGTACTGGAAGCCCCTTGCCAACCTTATGCTACTATCATGAACTTTAATTTGTTATAAATCACCTGATACATTGTTATTCTTTTTTTTTATCTCTTAAAGAGATTTAATTAGCAAGAAAAAAGCCTTATATATTTGTCCATGTAGTTAACTTACCATTTCCAGTGATCTTTGTTCCTTTGGGTAGGTCCATATTTCCACTGTATTATTCTTTCTGCCTGAAAGACATCCCTTTAAAATATTTTGTAGTGAGGATCTGCCTGAGAAAAATTCTCTCAGTTTTTTGTAGTCTGAAAATGTCTTTTTCCATCTTGGTTTTTAAAAGATATTTTTTTCTGGGTACAGAATTCTAAGTTGACAGGTTTTTTACCTCTCCCTTTCAATACTTGCAACATGCTGATCCACTCTCTTCTTACTTGCATTATTTCCAGCAATAAATCTAATGTCTTACTTATCCTTGTTCCTCTGTACAAACTAAGTCTTTTTTTCCTCTTGCAGTTTTTAAGATTTTTACCACCGATTTTGAGCAATTATGTGCCTTGGTGTAGTTATTCTTCATGCTTCTTGTACTTGGGGTTCATGGACATTCTTGACTGTGTAGATTTAGAATTTTCATCAAATTTGAAAAGTTTTCCATTATTTCTTCAAAATTTTTTTCTCTCTTCCTGTCTCTTGAAGTTGTCCCACAGCTTACTTTCATTTGTTTATATATTGTTTTCACCGGGGGATAGGAGTGGGAGAGGATTCTTTTCTCTGTTTCATTTTACATAGTTTCTATTGCTATGGTTTCAAGTTCACTAATATTTTCTTCTGTGATGTCTAATTTACCATTAATTCCATCTGTTGTTTCATCTCAGACATTGCAGTTTTCATCTCTATAAAAGAACTATCTCAGTAAGTGTGACTTGGGTGTTTTAGAATATCTTTCATGTCGGAGTGCCTGGATGGCTCAGTTAGTTAAGCATCCAACTGTTGATTTTGGCTCAGGTCATGATCTCAGAGTCCTAGACTGAGGCCTCATGTCAGGCTCCCTACTCAGATGGCGGTCTGCTTCCCCCCTTTCTCTCTACCCCTCCTCTTACTTGCACACTCTCTGTCTCTCTAATTAATTAAACCATCTTTCATGTTCCTACTTAACTTTCTTTTAACATATGGAGTACAATTGTACTTGTTTTAATGTCTTTGATAGCTAATTCTAACATCTGTGACAATTACAGATTAGTTTCAATTGATTCATTATTTTCCTCATAAATCATGTTTAACTGCTTCTTGGCATTTTTGGCTAGATGTCATCATGAATCCTTTCACTGGATGCCAAGTAACAATTTTGAGATTTCTATAAATCTTCTTGAACTTTGTTAGGCTACTTGGAAACAGTTTGATCATTTTAGGTCTTGCTTTTATAATTTGTTTGGTGGGTCTGGAGCAGTATGCATGTTAGGGCTAATTACTCCCCACTTTTAAGGCAAAACTTTCTTGATTACTCTATACAATGCACCATAAAACATGAATTATGAACTTCTTCAATCAGACAGGTGGGAACAGGCACTATTCCTGTACCTGTGTGTCAGGACATCTGTTTGTCCATTTCTGTCCATCTATTTCTGACCTCAAGTAGTTTCTTTACATACATTTATAGATCAGTATACCCTGCTGAGCAGTTGTGGAGACCCAATGCAGAACTCTGAGGTTCTCTCTGTGAATAGCAGTCCTCTCTCCTATATTCTGTCCTATCTGCTCTGGGTCTCCCTGGACTCATAGCTCCATCTCCTCAACTCAGAAAGTCTGCTGGGCTCCACTTCAGTACCTTCTCCCTGTGTTGGAGCCAACAAGGAAAACTGGGAACTCTCTTACAGTAGTAAGCTGGGGCACTTGTAGGACTCCTATAATGTGTTTCCAATCTCTCAGGAATTAATGCCTTTGTTGTTTATATCCAATGTCCTGAAATGTTTCATGCATTTTTTTTTTCTCTTTTTTTCATTGTTTCAGATAGGAGAGTAAATACAATCTTTATTACTCCTCTCAGTAGGAAGCACCAAGTTTTAATGGACTAATATTGTTAACTATTAAGACTAGTACTACAAAATAGGGAAACAGAAGTTTCCTCTAATACCTTTTATATTTAGAGTTATATTACCTATAACCTTATGATTATTAACACTTCATATTCTCTGGCTTTTAAGTACAGTTCCATGATCCTTATCGATGATAAAAAAAAAAAGGATTTTTTTGTATAAACATATTAAAATTGCCACCAAAAAGTTTTAAATGTTTGGGAGCCTTAAATACTTAAATTTTATCTCAAAAGGACCAAAACAGAAAACATTTTCTAACATGTTAACCAAGTAACAACCTCAATGGTTAGAGACATTTCAAGTTAAAAACAAAATCTACGCGTATCTTTAATATCACACTATATTCTCACCTATCAAACAGGGCCAAAAGTGTGAGTCTGTCAAAGTTAATGCCGATCCATAGCTGGGGTAAGATCCAAAAGCGATAATAGTGTTTAACCTTTTGAGCAGCTTCTTCTGTTGGACCATAAGTAGCTGCCAAGTCAGGGCTTAGATCAATGTCTTGTTGCTCCAATAAATCTGTATCGATGGTCAATAGTCTATTCAATCGAATCTGCGGAAGAGAGAGCTAAAAGAAAGTCAGCATGAAAGGCTGAAAATATCTTCCATCAAGTCATGATTCAATCAGCTCACAGATTATCTGAGCTCCCTTAATTCTCTACACTCCTTATAGACATTTTATGATCATAAACTACAAAAGGTGATAATAGGAAGTAAACAAAGCAAATTAATCAATAGTTCTTTTGGAAGAGTTGTATTGGAAAATGTATTTGAAATCTTAACACTGTATGATTGTGAATCCATTAAAATCATTTACTGTGAATCATTAGTGGCTTCTCTTTTCCTGTCACATTTATGGCTTTTCTCATTAAGCTTGAACCTCATTATCATGCTAAGTCTAAGCTCCTGAATTGGATCTAGTGCCTTCAACTCCCATTTCTTCCTATAGTCTCTTATCACAGTTGTTTTCAAGACCCTCTTACACCGCTTTTCTTCTTTTGTTTTGGCAGGCTACTCCTCAGAGGCTACACAGGAAGTTACCACATTACATTTCTTTTAGCTTTAATTCATCCACTCAACAGTTCACCAGTTTCCCCTTCTGCTGAAAGAGTCTAAAGTTTCCCTTATCTAGCACAGCCCTAGCCAGGATTTCACCATTCAACGGTAGAAAACAAAAAAATAATCATTTTCTTATTTTTTGCTTTCCTATGAAGTTTCCAGGAATACACTCCAGTAAAAAAGCAGAGACAATCTTTATTTTTCAAACACATATGTGGGTATAGTAAAGAAAATCTGCTTCCTATAGTCATTTTCTCTCTTAGCATTGATAGGTACCTCCCCAAACAGCTTTTTCCTAATCCTCTATGCCAGGATCTCTCAATCTTGGCACATACATGTTTTCAGCCAGATAGATAATCCTTTGTTTGGGGTTGTACTGTCCACTGTAGGTCATTTTATAGTATCCCTGGCTTCTGTTGATGCACTAGGTAACGGAACATTCCCCTAACTGTGACAGGTAAAAGTGTTTTCAGACATTGCCAAATGTTGAAAAACATTATTCTGTGCCAACTCATGTCTATGGTCTTAAAACCCAGCTCACAACCAATCATCTGCAGGAAGCTACTAACAATCAACCCCTTTGGCACTACATTTATTTATATGTATCTCTTATGTGTTCCATATAAGAATTTCATTTATTTTGTCTGTTCTAAATACAGTATTTACATCTTGAGGACAAAAGCACTGTCATCTTTTTAAAATATTCCCACTATGTCTCACATGGTATATATTTTACACAGTGATATCATCATTAAGCTTCCCATATACACTGCTACATGAGTTACAGCTAACAAATAATATTCAAAGTCATAATTTTCAAAGTGAAGTTTTCAAATGGCACAACCCGATTATGACACTAGTGAACAAAGGGCTTTTACATATTCTCAAAAGTGTAATTACTGATTCATACACAGCTAATGAAACTTCATGGTGTTTGATGTTTGTTTCCTAACAAAGAACTTACAAGAAGAAGAGATCCACTATGGAAAAGCAAAGGTGATTCTGCCATAGTTTTCAACAAAATTTATTATTTTATAATTTCAACTTTTCTGATTTGTATAGCTAATCAAACACACATCATTTTATAAAAATAAAGGAAAACCTACCACATCATGTGGATAAAATCGAACTGAGGTAGAACTGGATACATGAGAATCCGTGTCACTAAAATAAAATAAAAAAACTTTATGGAATAAATAGCTTGTCGAGAAACAGAAAGAAAAATAAATCTTTTAACAATTAGATGATATTTATACTGTCTTCACTTTTCCATGTACTTCAAAATGCAAAATAGCATTTTCCTACAGATGTAATGAAGAGCATAGCCTTGGGGCCACAGTACCTACATTCAAATCTCTTCATTAGCTAAAAAAGATCTTGGACAAGTTTTCCAACCTTTATACATCTGTGTCCACATGAGTAACATAGGATAATAGTATGCCTTGCCACAAAGTTCTTGAGAGAAGTGCTTAAGAAAGCAATTAACATATTGCCTGGAGCCACAACAAATTTAAGCTGTAATACAACAGCTTAGAATGTGAACATTCCATTTCCACAGTCAAGTTTAGATTCTGAACCTGAGACCTGACCACATTTACGGTGTAAGGAACTCTTCTTACCTTAAATTATATTACACTTAACTGTTTCCATTGCTCCATCTTTCTATCGTTTCCACTGTTAAGAAATCACCTAACACTCCAATTTGGTCATTCTCAACTGGGTCAGTTCTGAAACTGGACTCAAAAAGCTTAGCCAGCATGTTTTATCTTTCCAGCAAGCTAAGTGACTGCAAGATCTTAATGCTTTAAATGGCCCCTAAAAACTTTTTAAAAACTAAGTGAACTGCCCACAGGTGTATAACATATAAATAGATATGTCTCATTATTAAATAGAAGGCCCAAAATAGGAATCAAATAATCTCTGTAAAAGAAGAGAGCTAATCACTTAATAAAGGATTTCAAGGCAACAACTTGATTAGGTGAATAAGATTAAAATTTTAAGTTGTAACTGATTGCACGATCCAGATTTCTATTTCTTACGTGCTTTTCTATCTTATAGTGCCATTTCCTCATAAGGGAAGGAGAGAAAGAAACTAAATGTAACATATGACCCATATTTTAAGAAATTCTTCTTATAGCTATTAAACAGATTTTAAAACAAAATAAGAATGATTATGTAAAAAGATACTTGACCAAAACCTTACATAGAAATAAAACTTTTAAATTACACAAAGAGAACTGATGAGTTTGAACTTAGTTGTATAATTATTTTTCTAATAAGCTTTTCTAAAATAAGCTTTTTTATTGCTCATGCAGTGTGTGTGTGTAGCACGAAATTTACAGTTAAATTTGAAATTGTGGG
The DNA here is from genome assembly GCF_011100685.1 of Canis lupus familiaris. Taxonomy (NCBI): domain Eukaryota; kingdom Metazoa; phylum Chordata; class Mammalia; order Carnivora; family Canidae; genus Canis; species Canis lupus. The sequence continues at coordinate 44,939,399 of NC_049229.1, read as the reverse complement.
AAACCACCACCCCCACTATAAAATCTACAGGGAATTTTAAGTTAATTATTTAAAATACAGAACAGCTTTTGTTTTAAGAATAATGCTTTCTTTTTTCCAGAGCAGTAAGTCCTACCCTAAATCTTTGGAGACAAATGTACAGAGACAAATTATTTAAGCCAACATGAACAAATGTTTTCAAAATAACTTTTCCATTTCAAGGCCTAAAAGCCTTAAACATGGCAAATATATGTCTCCTAATATGACTTCACACATACCAGATATTGGATGCTCTTCTTGCAGCTGGTTCAAAATTCACAAGTGACATATCACAGCCACCAGTCTCATAAAGCGTAGAAGAGAACTTACCTAGCAAACAAATGATTTTTTTAAAAAGCCATTAGAATACTCAGAATTCTTCCATCTGGAAACATTACATTTCAAACTTGTTACAATTTAAGAAAATGTACTATAAACTTTCTCCAAAATATTTTTAAGACAATGATCTGCCTGTAATTCAGCATGATGTGAACTGAAAAGGAATGCTGAACAGCAGGACAAAATGTCAACATACATAATCAGGTTTTAACAGTAAGGGATTTAAGTCAGCTTTGCAATCCAGTCTCCTCTTTTCCCCTCCCAGGACATTCTCAGTTGAAGTAATCACATGAATTAATTTAATGTTTAAAGGCACCTGACCACTTTGCAACTGGTGCATGGCCATTTGGAAAGCTATTTAAGTTTTAAGATAGCTCAAACTGCAAGACAACAAATTTCTGAGGTTACCTTCAGAGTTTTGGGGTTTTTTTTGTTGTGTTTTATTTTTTATTTTTGTCTTGTTTAGCTAACACAGTGTAATATTAGTTTCAGGTGCAGAATTTAGTGAGCCATCACTTATATACAACACCTAATGCTCATCAAGTGCCCTCCTTAATAATCATCATGCTTAGTTTTCTAAGAAATAATGAAGTGTCAAAATAGATCTAGGGAAGTTCTATGAATGAAGTATAATAAATTTGGTGATAATTAAATCACAGTATTTAATGAACATTACTAGTTGCATGAGTCTGTAAGAACTTTATGAAAAAAATTTAGGGATATCATTTGCTGTAGCCAAATATCTCTACAGATTTGAAAAAAAAGTTTAGAAATTACATTGGTTGCAAAGGAATATAGACTTTAAAAACTCTTAAAATGAACTCTGTAAGATAAAATGATTTCTGATAGGGAAATTTTAAAAATCTGGAGATTGCAATGAGTTCTTCACTTTAACAACCCATGGGAGATCATCAGTGGTAAGGAGCATAAATAAATGAATATAAGTTTCCAGTAGGGCAATGAGATGAGGTATATAACTGCAACCATCCAGGACTAGTTTAGGCTGCTTTTGATTATTTTTTATTGATGTTATAAACATGATGAATCTTAAAGGCAATTTCAACAGGATGTCAGGGCTAAAAGATCTCCCTTAGATGACTACAATGCAAACACAGTATACAATAAAGACTTATTTAAATGAAATCCTTGAAAAATAACAATAATAGGCCCCATAATATACTAATCCTGTAACTAAGGGATAGCAATACATTTCAATAATAATTTCATTCTTTAAAAGGATTAGAATCAAAAAAAATAAAATAAAATAAAAGGATTAGAATCTATAAAGTACTAAGTAAGATTGAGTACTTTCTATGGGTCAAAATATGCAAATATTTTATTATGATGTTTTCTGTAGTAGCATTTTTTACAAATCAGAATAATATACTCCTGTGACAAATTGAGGAAAAAAGCATTCTGTGAAATGTTTTCTTCATTTGCTGTTTTTCAGAGGATTATTCAGCAAGTGGATTATCTAAAACTCTGCTTTTTACCACCCCCATGTGCCGCCCTCATCTTTTTAGTCATGAATCATTCGCTCTTAGCACCTCTAAACACACCAGATTCATGGACTAAAATGAAATAATAATAGCTGTCTGTTTGGCTTCTTCTTAAGTGTATTATTGAGAAACTTTTGAAGTGATAAGGTGATTGCTGAAATTTTTAGTGAAGAAAAATATTAAAAATACTGGCTTGACCAAGATTTCAAAATTATTTTTAAATTGTGATTTTTTTATGCTGTACTCTTTCCTCAGTTACAATGGAAAATGAAAAATAGGCTGTACTACTATAATTAGCTCATATTAATAGAAAACAGAAACATCTGATCAAAATCACAGATTGCATAAATGCAGAATTATAAACCCATGTAAATGGCTAAATCACAGAGTAACAAAGAGCTGGGAGGGCTTGGCTACTATGTGTGAAATCCAGTAAGAACTGAATGGATAAATATAAGTGTTTATATCACCTAATTTGTGTGTATTTTTAGAAATAATACTATATTCAATAGAATTTAAATTATTGAAATATATTAAGTAATTAAACATTGTATCAGATTTTTAATAATAGAAGTCCTGTTTGGGGAATAATGAATATAATAAATATTTATATGCAACTGAAATGGACTAGAGATATTATTCTTTGTAATTTTCAAATGAAACACTAAAAGAACATTAAGTCATTATACAACTATATTATCTTTTATGTATACATATCTCACAGGAAACATAGTTGCATTTTAAATAAATAGAAACATAAAAATAAAGTATGCCCTCCAAAAAGCTTTTTAGACAAAGAAAGCTAGAGAAGCTGAGTAATTTTATTACTATGTAAATCTAGAACCCGAATGCTTTATAAACCAATGACTAAAAAGTTGTAAATTTTAGAAATTTAAACAAAGCATAAAATATATCTATGAGGGCAGCCTAGGTGGTTCAGCAGTTTAGCGCCACCTTCAGCCCAGGGCCTGATCCTGGAGACCTGGGATCGAGTCCAACGTTGGGCTCCCTGCTGAAGCCTGCTTCTCCCTCTGCCTATGTCTCTGCCTCTCTCTCTGTGTGTCTCTCATGAATAAATAAATAAAATCTTTTTTAAAATAATAAAATTAAATATATATATATATGAAAAAGGCGGCTATAATTTTAACAAATGTGCAATGACTTCAACAGTGCTTTTTTTTTTTTTTTCTTAAGAAGCTTCTGTCTACTTACAAACTTTAAGAACATGTTTAGGTCAGAATAAGCTAATAAAGGCTTCATGCTATAATATTCCTAATGTAAGTCCACCAAAAGAACAGATTCTCTGTCTCCCCTTATATCTTTGGGCTTGGCAACCAGTACTACTTCAAAAGCAGCAAATTTTATTCAGAGGATCAACAACTCAGGAAAAAATTACACTAAAAAGAGCCTAAGGTTTCAGTGAAAAACTTAGTAATGTTTTAAGGTATAATTATCTACTAAAAGCATCTTAAAAAATGACCAAAACATAAAGAAGCATATATTATTATTGGTTTAAAAAGATTTTTTTTTTAAATTTTTATTTATTTATGATAGTTACAGAGAGAGAGACAGAGGCAGAGGGAGAAGCAGGCTCCATGCACCGGGAGCCCGATGTGGGATTCGATCCCGGGTCTCCAGGATCGCGCCCTGGGCCAAAGGCAGGCGCCAAACCGCTGCGCCACCCAGGGATCCCGGTTTAAAAAGATTAAGAAAGGATTAAGAATATCCTAAATTAGTACAAATATCCTTAGCATACGTTAACAATTTTATATATATTTCATTTAGGATTAAAACCATAAGGTAGTTATCCTTGAGGTGCAAAGTAAAATGTGGCTTTAATTAATAATCCTATTTTTATTTTACTCCCTATTAAGAAAAAGACTAAGTATTGATTTTTTTCAAAAAATCAATGGGCCATTGTTAACCCCTGTCCTGGACCAAAAACCTTAGGCTTCTAAAACCTCTTTAACTACTGTACTACAAGTAATATAAATTGAGGAGAATATCAATGAAATGTGTCTTTCTCACATGAATTAGGATTTTTAAAATTTTTTTTTTGAATTAGGATTAAAAACTAAGTTATCTCATCATAGTCAACTCCCAGGTCATAATTAATTATATCTGACAGAATGGCTCTGTCATGATTTTAAAAGAAAACAATTACTTTCTGACAAAATAAACAAGACTGGGGGCTGGAATTTCAGGCTTAATGGTATTGGCCACAAGACAGCACCTCTACAGATAAAGAAAAAAAAGTTAAGGTATCTGGTATTTCTTGGTTTTGAATGTTCAATAGATTGCTAATGCCTAAAAAAATTACATTTCATTGCACAAAACCATTTTTTTAGGTAGGAGAATTTCAAACAACCATTAAGTGAATAAATAAGTGATGAACAACAGGAAGATGAGTAAAATTAGATACTGATTTAAAGAAAAGGACACTCGAAACACTTCCCTGAAATCATGAATGGTGCAGCAGACAAACTCAAACACTGGCATTACACTGATAAAAAGCATGAGAAATCAAGGGGATTCTCTAACTCATCCTTTCAATAAAATTCCTTACTACCTGGCACAAACTGTATGAAGATTGCTCACTCAGCTAGGAAACCCCTATTGCACTCTTGATGTTACTTCTCTCATTTATGTCCCTTGGAAAGAGGTAGTGACTAGGACAGATCATCTGCAGGATTTTTCTAATCCTCCCAGTACCAACAACAAAGGAGGCTTCTTACATTTCTTGATTTCTTTCTTTGGACCTTCTTTCTCACCTCTGTTAATTCTGCATCCTCTAAGCCTAATCCTGGTATGCTATTAAACTATCTCTCTTTTTTCTAATAGTAACTCTTAGAAGTTGCTATAAGAGCAAAGCCAGACACAAGGGAGGCAGCTTTATATAGTGCTTTTTAGAAGGCTGTTAGAGGACCACACACATCTACATGACTAACTTAAGTATTCCACAAAAAGTGCTTATTTCTGATGTGAGGTGTATTGTGTTCACAATGCTCTTTCAATGAATATGTTACTATATTTTTAAGAGACAAGACCTTTAAGACTAGTTCCAGTTTCCTGGATAGCACCATCCTTATCTTCATTAATGGTACCTAGGAGTCTCCGAGGAAACATGAGTTTTCATTTTGACAGAAATAGCTCATTTTATTTCTGCTTATAGGTTAATGGACTTGTTCCTCCATAGACCAGGGGTTAGCAAACTTAATCTATAGAAGTCCAGAAAAGAAATACTTTAGGCTTTGTGGGCCAGACGGTCAGATGCAATAATATGACTGCCACTGTAACATGAAAGCAGCCACAGAACACACATAACATTTGTTTATTTTACTTCATTTATAAAAATAAGCATCAAGCTGAATGGATTTACCCCATGGGCCATTGCTAACCCCTGTCCTGGACAGAAAGCTGTAGGCTTCTAAAAACTCTTTAACTACTGTACTACAATGGTAATCAAATCACTATGCTATTTGTAATTAAAAGTTTAAATACTGAGAATCAGTCTTTCTTCCTGGGATGTTCAACACTATGCTAGGTTCTTCAAACAGAAGAATAAGGAAAAGAGCAGGTATGAGAAGAAAGAGGCTAATGGTTTAGAAGAGAGTTTTTGAGGTCTCTATCGCTTGGCAACAGTAAAATAGATTTATATACTGATATGCTTTACTGACATGGCCATTGTCTTCTAATTCTGACTTAACACCACAAGTCTCAGTTCTTTAAGTCTCCATTCTCACTGCCTAACCCCCAGATCAGGTGAACCTTCCAAAAGTGAATGGGTAAGTTCATATTCTGCTATGATTTCATCATCTGCTAACATTTTTTTTTCAAAGGAATATCCTTATCTTGGTAAAATCTACAACACAACAAAAATATTGATGACATTACAAATAATCAGGTAAACAAAAAGGCAAGCTACAGAATGGAAGAAAATATTTGTAACTTGTATCTGACAAATTAGTTACATCTAAAATATCAAAAAACCTGACACTTCAATAATAAAACAACCCAATTTTAAAAGTGAACAAAATATTTGGACACATTTCACAAAGAAGATATATGTATAACCAGTTAACACATCAAAAGATGCCCATCTTCCTTAGTTCTAAGAGAAATGCAAATTTAAACTACAAATAAGATAAAAAATCACTGGGTCCAAAACTTTAAAGGCCAACAATAACAAACGGGGTCAAGAATGGGAACAAGCACAATTCATATACACTGCTGGTGAGAATGTAAAACCACTTCTGAAGACAGTTAAGTTTTATTAACAATGGCCCAAATCTGGAAACAACACAAACGCCTATCAGATGAATGGATATACAATATACATATGCTTATACAATGGAATAATACTCATCCCAAAAAAGAATAAACTAACTCATGCAACATGATGAACTCAAAAGTATCACATCAGGTGCAAAAGGCCATGTTACAACTGCATTTATATGAACTCCTAAAACAGGGAAAACAATAATGACAAAGAATGCAGCGGCTGCCTGTGGCAGGGGTGGAGGAGGGATGGATTACAATGGAGGCAACAAAGAATCTTTTGAAGATGATAGAAATGTATGTCCATTGTAGTATTTCACAGATGTGCACATCTGTTACAACTCATCAATTGTAGATGTTAAATGGATGCAATTTATCACACCTAAATTATGTATCAATAAAATTGATTTAAAAACAAAGAAAAAAAGACTGGTCAGGTAAAAGTCTAAGTAGATGGAAGAGTATGAGACAATACATGGAATTCCTACAAAATATAAATCAAGATTTTGGAGAGTGATATTTGTTCTTTTGTTTATGCATTTCATTTCTAAAAATACTGTGTCATCAAAGTAGTATATAAAATGAAAAAAAGTTCCCCACTCCTTAGAGATAACCACTGTGTTCTCATGAATAATTTTTGTGTATGTTTTTCTAAGACAAGTGGATCCCTCTCCTCATATAGACTTTCTAAAATTTACTTTTGTTTATTAACTAGCTTAAAACTTTTCATATCAATAATAAAGATGCATCAAGTTCTAAGTATTATACTATGTTTATGTAATATTTCTTTTAGGAGTTCTCTAATAATAGGCATTTAGATTGCTTAAGGTTTTCAAAATTACAAGCAATGCTACAATGAATATCCATGTACATATATCTTTGCCAGTTTGTAAAATATGTAGATTAACAGCTGTCAGCATTTTTAGTCTATAGTTCTTTTTTTTTTTTTTTTTTTTTAATTTATGATAGTCACAGAGAGAGAGAGAGAGGCGCAGAGACACAGGCAGAGGGAGAAGCAGGCTCCATGCACCGGGAGCCTGATGTGGGATTCGATCCCGGGTCTCCAGGATCACGCCCTGGGCCAAAGGCAGGCGCCAAACCGCTGCGCCACCCAGGGATCCCTTTAGTCTATAGTTCTAAACTGCCCTCCAAAAACATTTAATCTTCAGACCTTTTCCAATAATAGACATACTACACATTCAAAGAAAAAAATATCTCAACCTTGTTTTTAATTTGCAATTTAAAAAATTGAGTAAAGTGAACTATTTCCCTATGATTGCAAACCATTTTATTTTTTAAACTCTCAACTTTTCTAGTTATTAATCTTTATCTTACTGATTTGAAGTGCTTATTGTGGCAAAGACTGATGACTGACCTCCAGTATTCATCCTTTCCTCTTCCTTTTCATATGACCTTCTCCTCACTGAATCTCAGCTGGGCTTATGTCCACCTAGTTAGGGACATTTGCTAGCTAGCCTGTCCTGCAGCTAGAAGTTGCCGTATGACTATGTATAGGCCCACAGGAGGTGGGAGAAAGTGACAGGCACATGTCTCAAGTCACAATGTGAAAGATACAGGCTAACTGTTATTACAGTTTTTAGCAATACCTCCCCTTCCTGTTTTTCAGATAAAGTCAATAACTAGAACAGTTACCATGGACCAGCAGGGAAGCCACATGTGGAAGATAACAGAACCAATCCATCTGCTAGGGATAGCTCCCATTAAACTGTTTGAGAGACATGCAAACTTCTCTTTTATTTCAGTAAGTGACTGGTGAGGGGCTAGGGGGATGGTGTCCTCCACTGAAGAATCCAACCTAGATTTCAGTTAATGCATATATTAATCAGGTTTAACTTAGAATCTTAAAAATGTTCATATTCAAAAGTAGATAATCTAGTCTAGTACTTTAGTTAGTTCTTCACAACATGGACAAGCAAAAAAACAAACTGGATATCTCAACCAGACCCAGTTATCTTCTCTAGTTATCTTCTACAAAATGCCTAAAGCATATATTATGATTAAATAATGTTAATAATAATGATAGCAATGATTATTTATGTAATTGAATTATTATTGCCAGGCACTGTTCTAATTGCTTTGCACATTTTAATAGATATAATCCTCACCATAAACCTCTACTGACCCTTTGATAAATGAGGAAACTGATACACAGGGAGAGAAAATAACTTGAAAAAGGTCACACAGCTAGTAAGCAGCAGAGTGTAGATTGGAATCCATGAAGTCTGACTCTGGAGTCTATTATGCTACACTGCCTTTCATGGAGATTTAAGAGAGAAAATACTTTGCTGTCACAAACAAATTAAAGAACAATTAATAACATGGGTAAATTACACACATGCTAAGTGAAAAAAGCAAGATACAAAACTCATACAGTAGCACAAAAGTCACACATCATGATCCCAAGTACGTTTCAGAAAAGTATATAATTGTATGCATTAAAAAAAGACAGGAAGGAAAAAATTAAAAATTTCAAAGCGAATATCTCTAAGTGATGAAATTACAGATGACTTCACTTTCATTATATTTTCTATTTCTAAACTTATATTCCTAAGAATGGGAAAAGCACATTCTAACTTTATCAAAAGGAAGAATATATCCCCAAACTTATTAACACTTCTTCCTTTTAGCTATAATAAAGGATTTTTACTGCTTCAATAAAAATAAACATTTACCTTCATTTATATTTACTTTGTGTTGCACTCTTCCCCCCAAAAAATAAAATAGAATTCAGTATTTTTTTTTGTACTTAAAAATAACAATGAAGAACAATAAAGGACAAGGTCAAGGTTGCTACAAAAAGACTCTTTGTTTAGATAAATGAAAATGATCTGCCATAACACAGGGCATTGAAGTATAGAATCAGATCCCTTATACCCTCATAACTGTATTTATAGTAACAAGGAAAAGTGCCTATAATGTAGCACAAAATGCTAAGACTAGTACATAAATATATATAACCTTTTTTAAATACCAAGACTAACTCTAATAAAAATCACTGAAAGTACCATCTAAGCCTCTGTTTTTTAAAGTAAAAAATTTAAAAGCCTCCAAATCATTTTTCTGCTTAATAATGCATAGCTGTTATAAACTGCTTAATAAAAAGGGCAATAGGGTATAGCCAGATTTAAGACTTTCTCTAGAGCTGACCACATTTTCAAGTTAATAAATTCTGTAGTAAAGCAGATTATCTCAAAGAATACCTTCTTTGTCAATCCTTGCATAGCAATGAAACAAAAGAAAACCTTAGAAAAATCAACTCACACATTACTTTTTAAACCTCTAATGCATTAATGAAATTAAGAAAGTCTTAAATTCATCAAAAGACTATCACCTATGATATTTACATATTTTATATTTTAAATATAGATACAAATTTGTCCTTATTTCTTGTCTATACCAGTTTATTTTTTACATGAGCATTTTATGTAATTTTATATATACTTTTTCAAAGCATATCCTCACCACTGACCACAGCTAATTTCATACACAGGAAAAAGAAAAAACCACATAAATTTTCCTGCTTTACCAGACCTTATCTAGAACATCTCCTCTGAGATGAGCTACATATTAAAGAATTTAATTATCAACAATACAGGCATCATTATATCAATTTATTAGTCTTAATTTATAAGAGGATGCTGAGATTAACATAAAAACTGTGAAGGAATTGTCAAGTTTCATAGGAAAAGCTTATAAGATATAGAACTTTAAGGCTACCTGAATTCAGTCTCCCAAGTGACTTATCTGGGCACTAAGCACAGCTTATTTTATTAAGTGTAACTGCAACTTAATTCAGAATATAGGAGGAAATCAACTGCAAAAAAATGAGTCCACTAAAAGACTACTGAGAAGGAAATTAACCTTTAAGATGTGTTTAAAAAAAAAAGTAACAGGTTACACTGAAGATTTGAGAAATTCTTAGATAGTAATTGCCTTTTTCAAGTGTTAACTTCAAAACTTATCTGTCACTTACATCACTTGAACCTTTTTTATTTTGCACAGAAGTCTATAAATAAGAAAGAAAACCACCCAAATTTTTCCAACTAGGTTCTAAATTATATACTTATAATTCAGTTTTTAACATTAATTATGATTACCAATTATGCCTGCTGAGTTAAGTATGCTGAAAATAGTCTCATCTGCTGAAAAAGCTACTAATAAAATCCATAAAATACTATCTTCAGTGAATTTTTCCACCATGTCTAATGTTACTTGGTAGCCTTGAAGCACTAGTTAAAATTCAAAAGAGAAATAAGGATTCTCAGAGCTTCATATAGGAAATAAATGTGGTTATCTACTATGGCACCACAAAGTAAAGATGTAGAAAACAGTTAAGGAAAACTACCTAGGCTTAGAATTAAACAGTGCCTGACTGCAAGTTTCCTTTAATCCACAAAGCTATGCCTCTGCTTAAACAGCCAATTATTACCTATACATGTGTACAGAGGCAAACACTTATATGCACTAAAACATATATATGTAAAAATGTATATATATAGTTTGAATGTTTTATATAAACATATTTTGTGTATATATACATTTTCACGTGTAAATATTATACACTTAAATTTTCAACTGAAGCAGCTAAATTTGGAAACAATTATTTCTGAATACTTCATTTTTTTAGGGAATATTAAGACTAACTTTAACATCTGAGTATATAGTATCCAAATTCATTTATCTAAAATTATCTTACTACTGTTAACTATAATGTAGAAATTAAACCTTGCAACAAAAATATTCTAGTGGAATGTATTACAAAAATCAGTGTCTCTACCCAATCCTTTAAGTTCAACTTCAGCCCATTTTCAGGATTTTTTTGGCCAATTTCATTTACTATGGAACAGGTATACACTGTCCAACCGATTGCTTGTTTTGTGCTAATTATCACAATACATTCAATTTGGCAGCATCCAGCTACCACAGGCCAACAATCAGAAAAAAATCCAAATTTCAAGACAACATTCTGAATATTCACCCACAGATGCTAAAGTCACCTTCATCTTCAGAACTGTGTAGAGTTCATGAATGCACATATTCTTAATAACCTGCAAGTGGATTAAGGATGGTATTTTACAACAAAGGCTCTCTTACCAAGTTTTTCGAGTAGGTTAGGTTTCATAGAGGAAAATCATCTACTGCATCATTTTATGCTCCATTTGACAGAAGTAAAAAAAATCCAAAATGGATCAAAATTAAGCTTTTTTTTTTTTTTAGCAAATCTACTACCAGAGACCCAAAGGGCAACAGTGATAGCACTATAATTTTATATGCACAAACTGATAAATCCTCTGTTCCTAAAGACTTTGGGTTAATCTGAGAGAAATAGTGAAAGACATTAATTGAATATATTTGCAACTAAAAAAAGTATCACTATTTCAACACAAGTAAAACTGAGGACCCTAATAAACTCCTTTGCTTTTTCAAATTATAAATGCAAAAGCAAAAGCACTCTAAAATCTCAATGTTTTATTGCCTTCTCTTTTAGTGACCATTTTCAAGTTTCCCTAAGATTTGCTAAAGATAATTATTTTCATCAATATGCATATCTAATACTTGTTAATTCTCTGGAACTAATAAGGATTTTTACAAAATAGGAAGAGTCAATAAAGAGCCCATTACACTGCACATCCTTCCACCCAAAGTGTCAAGTGGATTATCATCTTTATAAATGAAATGCAGTTCTAAACATGGATAAACAAAATCACGGTGAGCAAATGTAATGCCTTCAACTGTGTGTTTTTTATACCAAAATTTTCTTCATTGTATTGACTTAAATGTTATTAATCTACATTCTGAACACAAGAAAGATGGATTATATAGAGAAACAGAAACCAAAACAGTATAAAATACTGTCTTTAAGGGACAAAATAGGTATTTAAGTGGATATGCATTAATGAGATTTTAAACTATACCACCTCCTCTGAGCATTAACTACTTAATAACTTATATTTATAGATATATTAATAGGAAAAAGAAAAAACTTGATATAGTTATTGATAGTAGTAGAGAGCCATGGCACCCTGAGTACTGCATTTAAGAGTATAGTAAGTCTGTTTCAGGTGACAGACACCGAAGTGAAATATAGAACACCCAAAAGAAAGGTTCTCTAGAAACACACCATTAGAAAGTATTTTTGCCTTTTGCCTTTCCTGCAGCATGTTCAGCGAATTCAAAGAAATTAAGGTTTAAACAAAATAACTTTTTTAAAAAAAAATCAACATTTCCTACATGGTACAAGTGCCAAAGAATAACAGAATTGCCCGACACATTATAAGAGAACACTAATGCATAAACATTTGTTAATCCTTTTAACTACCTATCAGTAATAGACATGCTCAAAAAAAATGTAGAATAAATGTTGAGAGAAACAAAAAAGGGGAAAGCAAGTCAAATTTTCCTCACACACAGGACATATCCTATAACAAGTGCTCTTATGCATAGTTCCAAAGAAACCTATCTCACAAAAGAACAACAATCATTGTTACCCATTATCTGCTGCATTCAAGTTTTTTACCACCAAGATTACAGAAGGCCTGCATACCAAGTTCATCGTGCAAACTGCTGCCGCCTACAGCAGATGCATTGTCATGTGAGGCTTCTAAGTGGACACTCCCATTTCTCACCAGCAAGGAGGCACTAGCACTGAGCACTGCAGCCTGGGAAGGGGGGCGGGGCTGGACTCTGACCTGGGCTGTGGACTGCTGGCCTTGCTGACCATCTTGAAGGCTAGGAAAAAACATGGATTGGGGAGACATTACAGGGAAGAAAAGAAAAAAACAACAGCTAGAATGAAGTCAATATAGAAAACTGATTTCGAAACATAACCTGATTTTTTTTTCAACATAACCTAAGAAAGAGCTAACAAACTTTGTAAAATACACAGATTATACTGGGCCCTTAAATCTTCCAATCCTTAGAAATCTGATTCATAGTGATGAACACAGCAAACATTTAATGTACATGTAAGCTAATCAATCTGTGACTTTTTCCCACAGCAAGCCAACAAAATTCTAGTACGAGGACAAAGAAAGCAGCAAAGAAATACAAGCATGTTAAATATATGTGGGTTGTAGCTGGTCCCTGACAAATAAATCCTCTTTTTCAGTTTAAATATGTACTTTTATTTATAACCTTTATAAGAATTTTAGAATTCTTCTTTCAAATATCCTGGCATCTCGGAGTCACAATAAAACAAAGGTTTTATACACTTGAGAACCAAAGAATCTTTATCAAATGCAACCAAAGTGACAATTTTGAATCAAAGGAAAATCACAAACTAATGCGAGAGAAGCAGAGTAACAAACACCGACTCAACCAAGTGAAATACAAATGATGCTGGGATGCTGGAAGAGTGATGAATTTATTAAATATTTTTTCTGTGAAAAGCCTACATATTTTTTAAAGAAGGCCACAGGCTCTGTATACATGCTACTACCTTCCTCTGATCCATTTCATTGTTTCAATAACAAGAACCCATCATTTTAGAAAATCTTAAAAGTAATTTGAAAACCAGTCATTTCTCAGGGTTTATTACAGTCTTTTTAAAATCTTAGAGTTTTTAAAATACTTAGTATTTTGTTTTGTCATTTATTAAAATTATAAAAATCATCTAAAAATCTATGATTAAGAAACTATTATATTAACTCATTTTATATTTTAGATGTTTATTTTAAAATATTATGAATTTTAATGTTCTTCATATAATACTCAAATTTAAAGTAATGAAACTCATGACTTATTATATGTCATTCTCTACATGAGGTTCAAAGTAACTCTGCATTGTTATTAAATTACACTTTTAGAAAAAAAAAAGAATGCTGCTTAGGAGAGCCTCATTCAATTACTCTATCATTTTCTTGAGTATCAACTTCTAATGTTTTGAATTCAATGCAATGGCTTCTATGATGCCTATAAAACTTATCTGCACAGACTGTGAAAAGAGCTGTAATTTGAAGTAACCATATAATAAAAGACTAAGTAGAAAATATTGCTTATGTTGCTAAAGCCTGTGGTTATGGCAACAGAATATACTCTGGAATTACACTATCTGATACAGTAACCACACGTGACTACCTAAACTTAAATCTTAGTTCCTTTCCTCCACACAAAGTAGCCTGTGGCTGCCATAGCTAAAACCTACCAGAGTGGGCAGGAGCTAGTATCAAGTGTCCACCACACTGGACAGTGTGAATTATACAGATATCCACCACCACAGAAAGTTCTATTAGCCATCACTATCTGGAACATTCACATTTCAGGCTTCTTTTAGAGCCAAAGAAAAGTATATATTCTAGGTAGGGCAGAGGAATATACAGAATCCATGAAAAAAAACGAAATCTAAACAATGCTGACTTGTCGATGCTTACTTGTATTATTTTTTTAAAGCAATTAATGATGAGTGTTTTAACTTCTTTGGAGTAGAATCTTTGTACAATCAACATAAATCAAGAGATGATCTTGGAAACTAATTAAATATGGTTGTATCTTCTATACATACATAATAAGTCTGCTATTCTTCCTCAAAAATCTATCCAAAGTTATCCACAAAACCTTACATAAATGACCAAATTTCGCAAGGGAGAAAATTCTAATGAATAAAACCTTTAAGTAGTTCAAGTACTAGGTCCTTTCTGATTCAGAAGACAGAAGAACTTTATACGATATGTACTCAACAAACAAATTTTCCTATACTTTTTTTTTCACTTAAAGTCAAAGGTGGTATATAACAGTAAAGATGTATTTTACTGTGAGCACATTTGAGAATACAGTAATCCTCAACCATATCCAAATATATAAAAAGGTTTTCAAAATAACAGGCAACACATGGAAATCAACTCCAGAATAAAGAAACCAAAGAAACAAGTGAAAATCTGTGTGGCCGTCAAGTTTCTGAACATCAAAAGCTAGGCATAAATGTTACGTCCCTTAAATTCCTGATTTCAAAATCCTTCAACAACAAAAAAGTCTATCATTTTTGCAGAAGTTGGTAGGAACACTACTCCTGGCAGGTTGTACTTTATCTAACCAATAACTTACAGGAACTAATATTCTTTACAGTGCCAATTATATATCAAAACTACCAGTTTGAGAAAAGGTACTATTTTACAACATAGTAAAAGGAAAGGTAGAAATTTAGGTCTAACTATTGCCTATTAATAGCATCACTGACATGCAATCTTAGTAATTAACATCTCCAATTTAAATGGTAGAAAAAATATAGCTGGTCTTGGTCTCCGTCCTCTGTACCACTTATTTAGTATTTGGCACATTCTGCCTTATATATATGTTGGTTGTTTTTGTATGTGTCTCCACAACTAAATAATAAACTCTAAGAATTTGATCACATTATTCTTATGAATAGCCAGATTCCAAAGAATACTCAAGAGTATCTTGAACACAGTTCACAAATATTTGGTGGATTTATTCCTGAGCATCACAA
Source organism: Canis lupus familiaris (assembly GCF_011100685.1). Classification (NCBI taxonomy): domain Eukaryota; kingdom Metazoa; phylum Chordata; class Mammalia; order Carnivora; family Canidae; genus Canis; species Canis lupus. The sequence goes on along the minus strand of NC_049229.1, from coordinate 44,923,802 downwards.
AATGGTCCCTATAAATTTCTAACCATGGATTCTGTTTTTATTACTATGACCTTATTTGACTCCAGATCTTTCAATCCTATAATATTTAAAAAAATAAACCTAGGAATATAGTAAATATTTTTTCCCTTCCCCAAAATGCACTACTTTCTTTTCATTCCAGTTCGTTAATTATTCTAAAAGATACCATATTTGGGTTGATAAAAATAGATAAATACAGAACTAACTCAATATTAGTATCATAAAATTTTTAATATTGATCTTTGCTTTTATCTCTAGTAACTGAGACGAACCGTCAAGGTCTATAAAACCTACCTACAAAGCTAACTTAATGAAAAAAAAAACCACATTTATAAATAATTATGGAACAGGATAGTCTAACAACTATAAAAAATATTTGCAAATTCCCTTTGTGAAGCAATTTATGATTCATTCACAATCCTTGGAGACATATATTTTACCAAGTTGCTTTTGACTGTCAATCACACTATTCATTAAAGTTTAAAATAAGTTAGTATATTTTACAGGTATTTACATAAATAATTAAGTTATTATTACTCCTATTCCATTTCCTTTAGACAAACAAGTTTTCAACTCTTCCATGACCCTGCCACCCTATATTTACTTAAAGTTGAGATTACAGAAGTCAAACTGAAAATTAACACCAGTATTCTCTACCTGAATACTTTTGCATTTAAAAAAAGATTTTCTCAAATTGGTGTTTCTTCTAATTTCTCTACATTAAATTTTATCTTACTTCATCCATGATGAAGTCAGCCTATTTAAGATACATGCAACCTTTATACTGGAAAGATCCTGAAACCTTAGTGAAATCTACATGCTGACTACTAGACTTTCTGAAATTTCTAACATTAGCCCTTTACAAATAAGCTTCATACCATATCCTCATTTAAATGGTGATGTATTTAAAACCCTACAAAATTCTACATGACTGGCTAGAGTTCTTTAATATTCCACCAGGCAAAGAAAAAAAAGTAATTTGTCTGCATTTGTTTGGTGAGTAGGATCCAGCAGGCTTATTTGTGGCAAAGAATGAAAGGGTTTGTAAAGACTAAAAGGAGGAAGCTAAAAAAAGGATTAATATCAACATGGAGTAAGAAAGCAAACATATTTAAGGCAAGTATTATTCGAGAGGCAAAATGAAGCGGTTAGAAAAAAATAAAACAAAAAATAAAATGAGATGCTGAGCTCTTTCTGTAGGTTGGGACTCCACCCCCAATCCAGTAGCAGAAGGAAAAATTAGTTCAGGGAGCAAAGGAAAAGAGGAGAAGGCACGTAGAAAAGGAGGGTTCACAAAAAGCAACAGTGCTCAGAAAAGGTTTTTAGACCAAATGTTTTTTGAACTGGTGCCTTCCCATTTTTATATTTTAAGTGTCAGTTTAACTAATCCACACTACTTTTTACAGAATTATGTATTACTGCAGGATTAATTAGGAACATGACCTACAAAAGATGAAGTTCCTGACTGTAATGTAAAATCCAGAAAAATAAGCAAGTCTTAAATCCCAGGGGAATGTAAAAGGAAACATTTTGCTACTCTCAAGAACAAGATTTTACCAAGGGAAGAAGTCTGGCTTTTGGAATCTACCATGCATTAACAGGAGTTATGTCATCAAGTGCTCTTCCTTTTGAATGTCAAACTAAAATGTAGGAAAATAATTTGGTAATGGCGTTTTTCAACACAGAGATGAATAAAAGTATATGACATCATGCACTGCTTAAGCAAGCACAAGTAGAACATTTTTGTCCATATTTGTATTCTTAAAATAGAGCACAAATATTTTGTCTCATAAGACACAATGGAGAATAAAACACTAAAATTTTAATGGAAAACTATTCCCAATATTATAAATAGATGCCTTCTTAATTAGAAATATTGGGAAAAGTAAAAATGTTTTTTCTTCAGTTCTATGCAGAAGTTGAGAAATTCAACACAGATATACACAAATACATACACATATATCCAATTGACCATATTTTACTATAAATGGAATATTTTATTTAGTTCCATGTAATTTACCAGGTCCTAGTGATTATGAAATAAAGGACACCAATTTTTAAGCAATGCAAAATACATATTTTAGTGAAATAAAATAGCTGGTTTATCAAGCTCAGGTCAGTTATCAGTATTCCTCAACAAGCTCACCACTCAGTCCATATTTGTTCTTATTAAACTGTCAAGATGTTGGGGAAAAGATGCTGCATTAATATTAATTTGGAGTAGGAAAAAAATGAAAAGCTGACTTAAGGCCTCTATTTACATTTATATAACCACTCTAAAGTAATTTTGCTATTTAAAATTTGCTACACCAATCTGATCATTTTGTTGAAAAAGTGCAACATAAGGCATGCATAATGCAACAGACTCATAATGACATGCAGAGAAAGCTCCAAGAACTTAAAAACCATAGGAGAGAAACTGGGGAGAAAAGAAAAGCCTTATTTGAATGCTTTCTTCAGACTGACAGAACAGGTTAGAAGGTCTGTTAACATGCATGCTAAGCTTGGTGGAATTTTAAAATACCATACCTTAGGGGTGATCCGATGAGCAATGTAGGAGGGGTAGGGTTACTCCCTGCATTGTGCCGGCGCCGTACTGCCTGGCGCCTAAATGTGCTGCGTTCACGGCGAAAGGATACTGCCTCCTCGCTGGCCTGTGCTGCTGCATCAAGATAGACTTAGGTCAAATAGGAGCCTAGGTCAGAGATGTAAATAGCAGCTGAGCCTGCCTTTCCCCTGACTTCCCACCCTCAAAGGTAAAGAGGAGTTGTCTAATTGAGCCAAACGGTTTTCATACCTATGCTGTTAATCTATCGTATCAAGGAATACACAAAACACACGTCAATTACTTAAGGATCACAGTTTCTTTAAAAATAATGTTTTTGATGCATCTGGCCTCACCATCTTCTCTTCAAACTCAATTTCCTATTTTATTATCTCTGCTGCCTTAAATCTTTCTCTAAAAGCCTCAATTAGTCCCATAATCCTCTATTCCCCCCTTTAATTAAGTCAACCTCAAAAGTACCATTATTTGTTAGTTCCAACTAATAGGAATGGAGCATTATTTCCTGTCAAGAAGACAGTACAAGCAAGCAATGATAGTACTTCATTTTTGATGCTGAGAAGTAAAGCAATAGTCTATCCCACACTGCCCTATGCCACAACTCTGGCAGCTTTTTAAGTGTTTAATTCAAGACAGCATGGATATATCTTAAGGTAAGGTATTTTGCTTCCATCAGATTTTATTCAACTCTATGCCCCAGCACAGGTCCCCTCAACATCAGGAGCAAGTATCACCAAGATGACAAGCACAGACATTTGATTTAATCCAAAAACTATAAAGTACAAAAGAAAACCAAATACACAACAATGACAAAATCACTATGGCTTAACAGAATTATGTAAAATTTTATAAAACCATTCTAATAGATTTCAATTTCTTAAACAAAATGTAAGATTATGCTTATCTGAATTTAAAACAATTGCTTCCTGGTGATCTAAACACTGTGATCTAAATATTTTAGGAATGATTTTTTACTTTGACAAAGGATATTTTCATACTAAGTATGAATAAAGACAAAACAACTTAGTACAGAAACATTCTTTCCAAACACATTTTTTTCTATTCAGTATGAAAAGGATTACAAATCCAAGAATGTTGTTGTATTCAGATTTCAGTTCTGTTGCAAGCTTTCTGGACATTTGAAAAGCATAGTTACTGATTCTCAAATTATTCTGCTTAGCAATAGCCATTTCTACCAATGTGAATGTTGATTCTAATAAAGTATGCTTTTTAATGTTTACATTTTGTATCTTTTTCCCTGACTGCACCAGGGAATATTCTTTGTGTAATGAATCTATTATGATTAGGAATGTACACACTACCTCCAGAAGGCACAGTGTTTCTATGTAGGCACTGTTTCCTTTTATTGCGCTAATGACAAGCACACAATTATTTTACCCATTTGGCAAGCTTATGCCAGTAAGAAGTCACAAATTACAAGACAATTGTTTTTTTTTTTCCCCCTTCTGAAGTTAGGCAACTAAATAAGAATAGGCATTGGGGCTTTGGCTCCAAATCAGACTTGACTCCTTGAGCTAATATTTTTTTGTTTTTTTTTCCCTCCAGTTTAACTACGATATAATGAAAATTACTTAAAATGTGAAAAAGGTTACTTGTGATGCAAAAGCTCACGTATGCAAAAATTACATATGGCCTGTGAGAACAAATGATCATTAAACCTGGTCATCTAGACCTGTGCTGTCCAACATGGTAGCTACTAGTCACGTGTGGCTATTTAATTAAAACTTAATTGTAAAACTTAATTAAAATTCAATAAAATTAAAAATTCAGCTTATCAGATTCATGAACTACATTGCGAGTGCTCAATAAAATACATACCTAGTGGTTACCATTATTGGGGCAATACAGAGTATTTCTATCATCATAGGAAGTTCTACTGGACAATGCTGATGTAGAAATTCAAGGACATCTTTCTGTCACTACAATCTACAAAGCATACTGTGTGTTTAGCCTACTCCTAACCATTGTCTCCTCAACAGAAGTAAACTGCAACCAGCACTGTCACAAAGGAGAAAACATACGGGCAGGGCAGTCATTGATTGGATAAAAGATAAAACAAAGCAAACAAGCGACTTGCAGGAAGACAAGCAAAACTTAGATGAGTGACTGGTATTCCTGTTAACGGCTTAGACATCAGCAAGGTTAACTCAGGTTATAGAATTTAAAATTACTCTTAAAACTCAAGACATTTTATGAACCTATATTGAAGATTTCTATTCTAGTGTAAGAAACTACTGCTCAAATTTACAGGTCAATTCATTTCATTAAGAAACTTAAAAAAAAAAAAAAAGAAACTTATACATTATCTCCAGTTTTAGATATCTAGTTTAGGTACTTTTATTCTTCACCCAGATATAATGTATGGAGAATAATTTAATTCATAAAATGAACTAAAATTACTCTGAAGGATTTGGATACAATATGTATTTGGAAACAATATGTAATCATTGAATATTGAGAATAAAAGGGAAATAGGAACAGTTTTACTATCTTCCTTCTACTGAAGACTTAACGGTGCGAATTTTAAGTAAAAGCCAGTTATTCCATAGTACTAAGATGAAAATACAAACTAAGGTGTCCATTTGTAGTCAAAATGTTCTTTGGCTTCTTCAGAACGTAATTTTTTTTTTTGTTTTTTTTTTTTTTTTGGCTATTATCACACCATTTACATTTTGTCATCTGGAAAAGAACTACATACTACTACTTACTCTCTTAATCCAATAGTTTTGGAAACATTTCAAGATGAAAGTTTATAATAATCTACTGAACAATGTATTAAAATGGAGTTATGATTACTACCTATGTTGTCCTTATAATATTAGGGGTGTAAATATCTAATGCTAAAAGAATTTTGAATGTTTACCAAAGCAACTACTTTAACAGCAGCTAGGATCACACATTCAACTGAAAACACCATGCCATAGTTTATGATCACAACAAACAAGACTAAACCATACCCCTTGAGGAATATACTACTCATACCAAACATCTCTATTTGGAATAGGATCCAGGAGGGGTCCAGTTCTATTAGTGCCAAGGAAAGAAAAGTATCTTTACAGCTTAAAATAAGTTGCTCTAAGCAATTCATAAAAATAATTTGCTGTAAGAAAAGTATCTTTAACACTTAAAATAATTTGCTGTAAACATAGTCACATAAGTTATAGTCTCTTGATGAAAGTTCACTTCTACAACCCAATTACAACAAACTTTTTGAATCCTTTAACTTTGTAAGAGAAAGAAAACAAAGCACACAAAAAAACCTTTGAACTAAAGAACCAGACAGGAGAGAGAAAACACTTTAAAACCTGGTTTTGAAGCTGACATTTTGACATTGCTTAAAACCCAGTATCCTCCTGGCAAAATAATCAAATTAACTAGAATAATAAAAGCATAAAATACAAATAGCGAAAATTTAACACTCTGGGTACAACTAAATTTAAAGCATGTGTAGGTAAAGGAAGAAAAAAATCCACAAACATTTAAATGATTAAAAAACCTAAATAACAAGAAAGATTTAAAAATACTTTCAAGGACATATATTTTTGAAAATTTTGACACTTAATTTTTTTAATTTTTAAATTCATGAATCATTTCTTAGTGTTAGAAAACTTCAAGAGACTAAATTACAAGCACAAGTTTGAGAGAGAACCCTGGATCATTTTTAGCTCTTCACTTTTGAGGAATTAAAACAATCATTCGATTAAGTTTAAACATTTTCTGGGGGCCTAAGGGCAATTCATGCACAAGGCACAGAGATCCTAAGACATTTTAGCTACATGATCTGATCTATTCCTAAAGATCAAATAGAAAACCAAATCCATAATACATACCTCCCACCTCAGAAGGTACTTCCCACTTACCTAAATGAGTTTAGGAAAATTCTCTAAATTCTATACTGAATTGTTTTAGTACAACTCTTTATTTTTATATTGGGGATGCTGAAACCACAGACTATCAGTTCATTTTACTCTGTGAATGAAAACAGGAAGAGTATTAAAGGCAATGAGTACTTTTGGGATGGGGGGAGTATAAAACAGCAAAATGTAGGGAGGTAGGAGGTGAGGGTTATCCATATTCTATTTGAAAAATTGGAAAGTTGTAGGTAGGTACAGAAAAAGACACCACTTGAAAACATGTAAATCATACAGCTGACTGTTTAGTACCAGGGTTCAAATATAATAAGTTACTGTCTAGTCACTGTATATAGTCGTGACTGGCCTCTGGTGATAGCTCAGTTGCTATTAAATGAATAAAAATTTAGATGAAACTACTCAAGAAAGGTGTTATTTTCAGTGGGAAGTGTTTATTATAGGAAAAAGTTTGGAACGATTGTGAAAATTAAAAATTGGGTTTTGGTACCTCAAACATATTAGAAGCAAATGCTATTATGAAATGAGACTTTAAAGAGAAATGAAAATACAAACAAGCATATATATATATGAGAAAAGTATCTTTCTACTTATATACACACACACACACACACACATATCTCAGAAAAATAAAATATATATGCAGATATCCTGAAATACATGGAAATATTCTTCAAGATAAAAACTATTATATTTAAGAATATAAAGTTACTATATGAAGAAATAAACATTCAAATGATTTTACAAAAAAAAATTTTTTTCAAAGATATAGTTTAAGTTTACGCTTGAAACCCATTTGATCTAAATATCTTTCCCCTTCTTACTTTCCATGTCAGCCAAGGATGATGCTAACACCAGCATGCCAAGATTTTGTTCTAAAATAAAAACAAATACTCATCAGTGTCATTTTCTGGGAGGCCAAAGAACACTGAGAATCTACTGCAACATATCGAAGGATTCGTTCTGAATTAAAACAATTTCAAACTGTGAATACATTTTAAAGGACTACTCTACTTTCTGAGTAAGTCAACAAACAACAGCAACCAATGACAAAGGATTAGCTGTGTCTTGAGTCAGAGAGATTTGCACATCCCACTGATATCTTCCAAAATCCCAAACAAATACAGATGGGTAGACAAAATATTTCAAGAAGTCAAATGATACTCTGGAGTCATGATATACACACAACAGTTCCTAAAAGTTAGTTTCAGGATCACTTACCTGCAGAGGTGTCTCCTAATGTTTTTGATCCTTTGTAAATGGGATGAAAGATACAGACCCCCTCCCAGAAAACTGCATTCAAACTATTTTGCATGTATTTTTAGAGATTCATCTAAGAAGGGGTAATTCATTAGTGAAGAATATATATTTGAAGTGACATCCATCTGAAGAGGGAAATTTCCTTAACAAATCAGTATCTTACTTTTTATAATAAAGTTACAATTTACAGAGTACTTTTACAAATATAACCTCGCTAGAATCTGACAGTTAATGGTGAGACAGACCTAGACAGTCATCATTCCTGTTTTATAACTGAGGAAACTGAGGCCCATATTTAATGACTTCCCAGAGTATCCAGTTAGTAATTAGAGGTGGTATTAAAATGTAACTGATTCCTCATCCAGAACTTTTTTGGTGCTAAGAAAGAGAAATACTATAATGTCTGCTCCTATGACACAAAATCAGGCATGAGCTGGTTTGGGGAATTCTATAATTCCACATCTTAATTGCCACATCAATAAAATATCTTTTCTTCATCGTGCTTTAAGAGAAGATAATTTTTCCAAGTAAATGAAGCATCCAAATCTGTTTACTACACGAATGAGCATCTTTCTCTGTTTTATATGCCTGAGCGTTCTTCTCCATATAAACTAATGTAACCTTTCCCTGAATCAGGGTCAGCTGCATATGCATTTGTTACAGCATTGTACTACAATACAGCATTCAGTTATGATCCCACACTGTCCTTTGAACATTATCAAATTAAAAAGACAATCTGCCCCTGCTTCTAATGACCCACTCTATTTGTGTGGTCATTCTAGCTTCTCCTTTCATGTTAGTGCATTCCTGCTGCTGTCGTTACTTCAGCCTTTCTAAGCACCAATCCCTTTCTACTAATTTGTTGCTTTTAACTTGCCATGTGGACTGACAGATCAGAAAATTAATATATTAGAATTTAGAGTCCCTCTAATTAGTAAAGTACAAAAGCTTTAATTCTTATGTTCTTGCCTATTCAGTGGTATTTCTAAGGTTCAATGATATCTGGGTTCAAATAACTGACCTTCAATTTACACAAATGGCACAAACCCTCATAAATTATTTATTGAGATTTGGTTTTTCTTTGAATAAAGTTAATATTCCCTTAACAAAAGATTACCTTTGGTTCCCAACACAAAAGTAATAATAATAGGATCCTATTACATGCTTATAGAATAGGGACCCAAACATTATATTTAAAATAATTTTCTCGAACAGAAAAACAGAGGTTAAGAAATTAAGAAAAAAATTACAAAGAATAGAGCAAATATAAACCCATCCATTCTGGTTGTTCTTTTTAATCTGTTGACTCATGCAGTAAATTAAGGAAAATGCAAAAGAAAATAGTTTTTTAAAAGTAGTGTAAGCTACAAAACAAGACACTTTTCTACCATATATAACTATCTGTATTTTTTCCTTTAAATATTAGGAAATATTCAAATTATTGAAGTAATGCTTTATAATTATAAAAGAAAAACTAAATGCAAAAGAGATCAACAAGAGAAAATGCCTTAATCTGCACCTGAAACTTTTTTTCCTGTCAAAACAGGAAAACTGATGAAACCTAATTTTAACTGAAGCACTTGATTATTGGTGAAAAGTCCTATGAAAACAATCACTTGTGACTGAATATCAATAGGTAAGTTATACAACATATTGTTGCCAAAATCAGATTAAAATCCACATTACCAGATTAGATGTTAATGTTTTTCTGTTGGTATTATGAAAGAAATTAGGAATACCGATATTCTTACTTTGACTGTTGTCGAGTTTCACAATGGCCTGATTCGAAATCTCTAATATAAGTCTATTTAATCATTTTTTCTTCTATTTTAAGGATAGGATACATTTGAGGAGCATAACAGACTGGTCTATATAATAGAAAGGGTAGCACTATTAAGCATTTCCTACATGCCAGGCACTTTCTAAGCATTTTATATATAGCAATTCCTTCCATCCCCACAATAACCCTGTGAGATGAGGAGGCTGAGGCTTCAAGAAGAGAAGCAGCTTTCCTACAGTGGAGCCCATACATGTGGGCAAGGGTGTCCGAGTTCATGTCATCATGTTAGATCACCTCTTGTTTTAGAGTATTTGATTTTAGTACTTTAAAGTACACTTTCTAGATTTCATCCTGCCACACTGCCAACATTGTTCAGCTTAAAAATAAAACCAAATCGTTGGAAAACTCATCAATACCTCCAAGTTCATGAGAATAAAATCTGTTTACAGTTTATGTATGGCCATATGAATGGTCAAGCAGTATCTTGTTTGGTTGATACATTTTAAGAGTATGGTATGTAAGAACAGCCTAGAAAAATCTCTTCTAAATTTCCAGAAAGGACTGTAGCAATTAATTCTAATATAAACAAATCTTTACCAATTACTTGACAGTTTATGTAATTTTTAAAATGAGAACCAAAACATGTCCCCTCTCACTACCTTCAATCTTCCCCAAAGCCCAAACAAAACCCTAATAAATGATAAAAACCAACTCAGTATAAATTCTCCACACATTTAAGCAATTTAGTTTTCCTCTTATTTCATTCTAAACACAATGAAACTCAAAAACCACCCCTACAATGTTCTTCCTTTGGAAAAAAAAAGTCATGTTTATTCCATCGAAGTATGTGGAAATTTTGAGTTCATTATCTGCTTCTTATTAATATTCAAGGACGTGTTGTTTTTTTTTTAATACAAGAACACAGAAGATGACAAAACCTGGAATATGGAAAAATAAGGGCTTGTATTTAGTCAAAGATCTGCACCAAGAAATGAATAAAACCTTCTATAACTTTTCCTACAAATCAGGACACCTCATATTTCCTGTGGAAAGGAAATGACATTTTAAATACAAAGACATAAGGACTTACTATGGTAAGTACATATTTTTTTTAGTATTTAAATTTCCATAGTATTTGGAACAGCAGTATTTTTCTGCCATAGCATGTTCATTCTTAAAGTTCATTTTAATGACATCCTGAAAAATTAAACTATATTTTAAAACTCCATGGTTTCTTCCATGTCGTGAACATTTGTGGTATGATTTGTGTGAGAAATCACTAAAAGCATTTCAAGACTTTTATAAAAAACAAAATGATAGCTACATCATCAAAGGTTCAAGGGAATCTAATTACTATATTATCACCAAATGGTGATAATCACTTCAGATATAATTACTTATATTTAAGTGTGATAGAACATTTTCTTCTTTAGGTACTAAAGATCATCTTTTTACATTCCAATTACAAATTAATCTTTATTAGAAACAATACCAAAGGAAATAAGAGAATGTTTACAAGATATAAGCTTGAATATAGGGAATGGGGCAGCAGATTAAAAAAAAAGCTTATGATGGCACCAAGAGAAGATGTCAGAACTCTTTCAATCCTCTCAAGAACCAGATTCCATAAGAAGCACAACAGAATAAATTTACTATTCTGGGTAAGAGAAAACAGCAAAAAACAGCTCTGAAATAAAGAAAATAGCCAAAACACACTGACAACATAAAATCACCCACTAAATTTCACACAATTTCCCATACATCTCAAATAAATAAACTATTACTTTAAACAAAACATCACTGTTTCATAGGGAGTATCATGTATCCACGGATGGACACTAAATGCCAACATAAACTACAAACATCAATCTAATAAACTTTAAGTGTGAAGCTAAAAGAAAAAAAAAAGTTAATGCCTGATACTTGAGTAAGCAAGGAAAAAAACCAAAGAGACAGACAAAAAAGAAGCACAAGTTTTCAAAGCGTGTAGTCTGAGATAAAGTAATATTTGGAAAAATCTTATATTACAGATTAAGTGATCTAATTCTGAAGGCTCAGTGGCACATGCCACATACGAGATGACTATAAATGGTTTGTGACCTAATAAATTTCTACATTTTGTTGTCGCATCTGTTGTACAAGGCAAGAAGAGAATGGATTTTTATTATTCCTGGTAAAACATTAGGTGGTGGCAATTGACTTAGGAAAACTCCAGGCCAAGAAAAAATTGATATATTCAAATAATACACCTGAAAAAAAAACTTTTAGTGTGCAGACCAAAACCTTTTCTGAGACTACCATCTCCTTCCACACGGAAGAAAGTTTATTTTCTTAACATCATGGAAGGAGGGGTAGTAGCACAAAGCATATATGAGTAAGTACTACTCTAATCAAGAAGAATGGATTGAAGAGGAAACCTCTTCCTATAATTTACTTACCTCCACTGCCTGCATCTTGTTCTTCACCTTCAGGAAATGCCACCTGGCTTGGCAAGCTATTCCTAGACCGAGTGACTGTCTCTAACTGGGAAGCCCGGCCCAATAAAGATAGCTCATCTAGCACCTCTCCCTCTTTGGCCTCAAGATCTGATTTTGAAGTGGTTAAAGGTTTTATACTTTCGGGCGCCATCAGCCTATTGGAGTCATTCAAACAAGCCACTGTGCCACTGTCCAGGCTCAACACCCGGGCCCGAGTCTTGGCACTATTTGTGCTGGAAGTCCGACGTGTTGTCCGCTTTTTGCCAGTTCCTTCAGGACCCAAATGGGCTTTGTGTACATGCTCAGAGTCAGTGCCCCTTTCTTTAGGGACATGTTTGGTCTTTAGGGCACTGTATCTGCCCTCAGGAGACTGACACGAATGAGAAGTGGTGCTAGAAGAGCTATCACTGCTGAACTGGTGGGCAGACTGAACACTTGATGCTCTACTCAAGTCACTTTGGTCACTAGAGTCCTCATCGTGACAGAATATAGCACTATGTGGCTTTGTACCAGCAACACCTCGAAAGGAAACATAGTCCCTATGCCGGCTTGAATCAAAACTGCTGGCCCGCTTTTTTCCTGTCCGTCTCCGGCCTGACTTATGGGCAGAGGCTGTTCGGTGGATCAAGCTAGAGGATTTAGGTCGTACGTCCCCTTCCTTCTGTTTGCCACCACCCTCTTTCCCAACTTTGGAGTCCACTGAAACAGCTGGCTTATCACTCTGCTCCTCTTTGTTTTCAGCAGTTTTGCCAAGTGGTCTGTCCCCCTGTGAAGTAAACTCATTTGCATGGGGGTTTTTATTAGCTTCTTCAGATGCAGAGGTGCTGAGACGTCTCTGATTGTGCATATCATCAGAGGTACTGGAATCCTTGGCCTCTTGAACTCCACTATTTGTACTCACTTCCAAGGCAGTCTTTTCACTGCTAGTCCTTTTGTCACTGGTACAGTTACTCTTGTCTTCGGGGTCAGCACAGCACTCTTTCTTCCTACCACTTTTCTTTCCTACTCTAGGAGACTCCTCATGCTCTGACAAGATGCTCTCTATGTGAGTCGAGCTGGTCTGCTCACTTTTGTAGCTGCTGACGGTACTGTTGGTGTCGCGGTCCGTTCCACTACAATAGCTCTCTGTTGACCCACTACTCCGTGTACTGAGGCTCCTCAGGCTATCCATGCTTTTGTCTGCTTTCAGAGGTTTGCTCTTCCCACTTTTTGTAGGTGGCTGAGAATTACTGCTTTTAAGCTCACCAATGAGCTGAAATTCCCCAGATAAACAAGAATTTTCCACTAAGGATTCTTTGGATCCAGAATGAGGCTTGGAAGATTCTAACTCACTAACTGGATCTAAGCCTCGTCTTTGCTGATAGAGAGGGAAGTCATTCAGTGAAGTGTCCGGAAAAGCCACAGCAGAGCTAGAAGTCCGTGGTACACCTCGTGGCCGGTGATCTTTCCTGTAAGAGTGTGAGTGTAAAGGGACAAGAGAAGCTACTTCTGTGTCACAGGCATTGGACAGAGACTGATCAATGTGGTGGTGATGGCTGTGACTTGGCAAGCTCACTTTGTCACTGAAGTCCCTTGGTAAGTCCTGTCCACAGGAGGATAAGGAAGGCTGAATGGAGATGAAGGAATCATTGGAAACCAGACGAAAGAGCTTCCGATCAGTTGCCAGATCTGTTTCAAACACACATTTGAAAATGTTAACACACATCTATCATCTGTTTTCCCCACCGTTTAACCATGGAAAGAACTCACAGCATACAATAAATCAAGGAAAAACAACTTCCCAAGTAGCTCACTGAATAAAAGTTGGCCTGTCATTCCAAAGAGCTGGTTTCTATTTCATAGCTGCACAAAGAAAGCATTCTATTGACAGAATGAACTGAACTTCCAAATCCTCGAATGGCCAAAGAAAAGGTTCCATAGACTATCAACAATAAGAGGCAACATAGCATTATATTTAAAATAGCCCTGGATTTTTTCTTTCTTAAAGATTTTATTAGAAGTAATCTCTCTAGGGGGCACCTGGATGGCTCAGTCGATTAAGTGTCGGTCTTTAGCTTGGGTCATGATCCCAGGGTCCTGGGATGGAGCCCTACATTGGGCTCCCTGCTCAGTGGGGAGTCTGCTTCTCCCTCTGGCACCCCTCAACTCCTTGCTTGTGCTCTCATTCATTCTCTCTCTCAAATAAATAAATAAAATCTTTAAAGAAAGACAGACAACTGAACAGTCCCCCAAGAAGACCTGATAAGATCTTGTTATTCACAATGACCAAAAAGATTAAAATAGTTGTGGAGCAAAATACTGCATTTTCTCTTTCATCATTGATGCAACAATTACAAAATGCCTCATGAAAAACTACATTATCCTTATATATCTGTAAGACTATTCCTTTAACTTTCAACTTAAGGCAGTGATTAGTGACTTGAATTACTGTATGTACTATGTATACAGATATAAATAAATCCACCTACCTACCTACATTGGTAATTTATCATGAAATACAGCTTGGCAACTGAACTGCATAATAGCTGACTTTGTATATACTTTTTGACAGACAAGGATGGCTGAATTTGCTATTAGTTCAATAAAAAGAAAAGTTACTATCTTATTTGTTATAACTGCATAGAAATAATACAATGATAGATTCTGTAGTCAAGCAAGACTCTTCCGAGGAGAATCTCAATAATAAAAGTATATCTTTCTCCCGAAGATTAATATACAATAAAAATGAATTATTAAAACTGTGTAACTTTTTAAAAATCTAAATCTGGACTAAATTTAAATAATTAAAAACTGAGAAACAGACTCTAGAATGTACCACATAAATGATTTATAAATGACCTATCAGGCTCTATCTTATGTTTTAAAGTCTTCAATTTTATAAGTAAAATACATGTTCTTTATCATTTGTCCAAAACAGCTGCCACTGTATTTAGTTCTTAGATCTCTAAATACCAAAATTTAAAATTTAGCATTGTATTTACTTTTTGTAGTATTAAATTGTAAAGTTATTTCTAAAAACTCTATAACCCTGATAAGAATTATGAAAAGTGTGATATTCAAATTTCAAAGTCATGAATTTTATAGAACTTAACTGAACAAGTAGCTGAAAACCACTAATTCTAACACACAAGAGAAGACTTTTTAAAAAAAATGCTAATAATCAAAACTGATTCCCTTCTAAGACATTAATAAACCAGAAACTTAAGTTTTTCATTTAAAAAGACATACCCAAAATAACTTTAATATATGTACTTTACTCAATGTTGCTAAATATACCATAAAGATTTAATCATGTCAGGAAAAACCTTAGGTGGTTTTAGGAAATTTTCAAGTAACTATGCTTGCTTAGACATTTTTCTTACTGATAACAATGTCAAAGAGGCTCAAATCAACACAGAGATACTATTTTTTCATCCAATTAAACTTCTTTTTTCAATGACTGCTACCAGTCATTAGGATAAGAAAAGCATGTTCATCATGGTACAAACTGGTGTAACTTCTATAAAGCAATCTAACAATATGGCCACAAGCCTTCCAAAAGTATACTCACTCATGATCAGTAATCTATTTTTAGAAATTGCTGCTAAAGGATAAAATCAGGTATATACATAAGGTTTTAGCAAAAAATTGTTCATTTCAAGTTATTAGAAAACTTCTTAAAACCTAAAGTTTTAAGTATGAGAATGTCCAAAAAAAAGATTGAATAAATTATCTATTAAAATCTCACAAAGGTACTAAAAATGTTTTCAAAGATTACATATGAGAAAATACTTAAGTGAAAATGACAGTACTATATAAGAAGTATGGTTCCAATCTATAAGAGTTAAAAAGAATATTAAGAGTATATTTGCATATGTTTGTAGGAATATTAAAAGTCATATATTTTGCTATAAAAATTAATAAAATCCTGACATGCTACAACACGCTAAGGAAGCCAGACACAAAAAGTCACATATTCTATAATCCCATTTATATGGAATATCCAGAGTAGGCAAATGCATGGAAACAGAAAATAGATCAGTGGTTGCCAGGGGTTGGTGGAAGAAGAAATGGGGAGTGTAATGGGTATGGGTTTCTTGTTGGGGTGATAAAAATCTTCTGGAATTGGACAGTGGTGATGAGTGCACAACTGTGTAAAATTACAAAAAAAAAAAAACCCACTGAGTTGTACACTTTAGAAGAGTGAATTTTACAGTACATGAATTATAGCACAATACAAAAATAATTTTAAAAAGTGATACACCAAAAAAAGTTATTTCAGTGCCAAAAGTGTGAATTATTTTCCTCAAATTAACCATCTTTTCTAAAATTAACATATGTTCCTTTCATAAACAAAAACAAAAACCACATTTTCCTCCTCTCTTCTGGATCATCTCCATCAATTACAAAAAACAAGCTGTTCTCTTATGCATTCTTACAAAATCCAAATCTCTCCTTTATCCTCACTTTCCCTGCTGATTTTCACACCTTGCATCTCTGATCCTCTTTACACAAATTTACCAAGAATAGTCTGTATTCACTCTCTTCAGCTCGCCTCCTCTAATTCTGATCCCCATCATGAATATGCTCATCAAAGTCACCCACAACCTCTGCCCTGCTAATCCCATGGTCAAGTCGTATCACCTGGTCTATGACCAACGTTTGACAAAGCTGAGCACTGCACTTTCCTTGAAAAACTGGGATATAACACTCTAGGTCTTCTGCGCCCTACCTGGTGTTCCTACTCAGTCTCCTGCACCTATTAAACTGAAGTGGTTCAAAGTTCAATCCTAGCAGCTTCTCATTTTTACATCTACACTCCCTCTTTTCTCTCATCCAGTATTCTGGTCTCATGATAACTAAAATTCAGAAATACTTGTAACTAGGTTCCTCCATCTTCTACCCAGCCCCCACACTCATATGGGAATAGGCTGAAGTACTGATTTTGCATAGGGAAGACATGAGAGCAACTGGAAAAGGAAATGATAGATAATCCCTTCTTAAAAGTAAAAAAGCAGAGCACACATCCCTACATCCTTGGTTCACTTTCAATCACTCTGAATCATGTTGATACAAATATGAGTGCCAACTAATCACTAACTGCTTGCCAATCAAGTAAAATATCACTGTCCAGAAAACCCAAACCAGCTAGAGGACCCCAAGAGCCCTAACTGATAATGAAGCCAGAATGAGCATCTGCCACTAGGTGGTGCCAAATCATAGCCACGACCAACAAATTTGGATCAGGGCAGCCAGGACACCTAACCTAGGCTAACCATGCAGGCTTGCCCACTTAGTTTATGAACTTCATGATAAGCCAACCCACAGCTGACATGACTAGAGACTAGATTTTTTTGGTATTTATACACTGAAAACTCCTAAATTTAATACCTCAACCCAGACTTCTTACCTGAAATCCAGACTTACCTAATTATCTATTAATTATTGCTACTTAGAAGTCCAACAGCATCTCATACTGATGCTCAAAACTGAACTCCCTATCTTACCCTCCTCCCTGCTCTCCCTGCTCCTAAATCTGCTCCTTCTCAGTTTTCCCTCTTCCCATCCTCCCCATCACTTAACCCAAAAACCTTTCAGTAATCCATGAGTACTATTTCTCTCACATAATATATCCAAAGCCATCAACATCAACATAGCCTCTCATTGATTATCTTCTATCCACAGACTACTTCTTCTGCCCTGATCTGTGCCCTGTATTATTGCAATCAACTGCTAACTGAGCTTCCTGCTTCAGCCTTTGCCCCTTTTAATCTCAACATAGAAGCTACAGTGATTCTATAAAACTGTAATTGAGATCATGACACTCTTTCTGCTCAAATCCCTTTAGCAGTTCCTCATCTGACTGGCAATTAAAACTATGATCTTTTTTTTAAAATATATTTATTTATTCATGAGAGACCCACGGGGGGGGGGGGGGGGGGGCAGAGATGTAGGCAGAGGAAGAAGCAGGCCCCATGCAGGAAGCCCAATGTGGGACTTGATCCCAGGAATCTGGGATTATGCCCTGAGCCAAAGGCAGATGCTCAACCACTGAGCCACCCAGGCATCTCAATGACCTTTCTTTAAAAAAAAAAAAAAAAAAATCTATTTGAGAAAGAGAGGGTGCAAAGGAGAGGCAGAAGCAGGCTCCCAGGATGATGACCTGAGCTGAAAGCAGATGCCCAACCAACTGAGCCACCCAGGCACCCCAAACCACAATCTTTAAAATGGTTTACAAGACTATACGATTTGTCCCCTCACTTACTTCACATCAACCACACTATTTTTCAAATCTGACAGGCATATTATTACATTAAGACTTTTGCCAATAGTATTACTTCTACTTAGAGGCAGCCTCTCTCCTCACCCCCTTGAATATCCTGATAGCTCACTTCTTCACCTCCTTCAGGTCTTCGCTTTCAGCAAGGTTTTCCTCCCTTGACCACTCTATTTAAACTTAAAAACTCCCCAGCCCCCACCATTCCCTATCTTCTGTCCCTTCTATTGCATATATATTTGATTTATACTGGTATGATTCCATACCAGTAGTATGGAAGCCACATAAAGATAGAATTTTTTGTTTGTTCACTGATTTATTTCCGGTACTTAGAATGGTGCTCAGACCACATAATGAGTACTAAATAATATCTGTTAAATGTTATCTATGTTATCTATGTGTTAGATGTTATCATATTAAAATGATAGAAGTTCCTAAACTGTATAAATGTTGTGTAACATAGCAATTAAAAGCATGATTCAAAACTAGATTTCAGGGATGCCTGGGTGGCTCAGCGGTTGAGCATCCACCTTTAGCTCAGGGTGTGATCCCAGAGTCCTGGGATCGAGTCCCACATCGGGCTCCCTGCAGGAAACCTGCTTCTCCCTCTGCCTGTGTCTCTGCCTCTCTCTCCGTGTCTTTCATGAATAAATAAATAAAATCTTAAAAAAAAAAAAAAAAACTAGATTTCAATTACAGGACTGCCACTTTGTAGCTGTGTGACTTTGGGGAAGTTTCTTATAACTCCTTTCTAAGCCATAATATGTTTATATGCAATGTGAGAATCATATTATTAACAGCAAATGCTTACAGTGACGATTAATGGTGTGAATGCATATAAAATGCTTAAAAGAAGACCTAAACTAGTGGCTGACAAACTAAGACCCATGGAGCCAAATTGGCCCTCTGCCTGCTCTTGAATAAGGTTTTAGTGTAACACAACCACGCTTACCCATTTATGTGCTGTTTATGGTTCCTTGCACTCTACAATGGCAGCTGGGTAGGTGCGAGAGAGACCATATGGCCTACAAAGTTATCTGACCATTTATAGAAAAAGTCTGCTGACCTCTAGCCTAAATAATAGTGTGTGCTCAGTGAGTGTTAGACATCACTATCTATGTCAATATGTATCTGCATGGGAGGTCTGTGTGCATGTAATTCCCAACCCAACGTACTACAAAATTCTTAAGTATAGTACTTTCCAGATACAAAATAAAGAAATATGACCCTAAAAGCAGTGGCACTAGCCCAAGATCATTACCTAATTTTTGAGACATTCTAATGATTACATATCACAGAAAGGGACACTGTAATTCTCAAACTAATCAATTCATCTTAGCCTTTTATAAGAAAATAATTTCTATATTATACAGTATGTTTAGAAGTTTTTTTTAGAGGGAGAGGGAAATGTCAGCAGTAGTTGTCCACAAAAGCAAATAAAGGACAGGATACTGCAATTCTAAAAAGCAGAGTTACAACACAATAAACTTATATTCCAAGTATCAGGAATAAAACATGCTTATAAGAACTGGACCAGGATAAAATATTAAATTAAAAGGAAAATATCATAATTCAGTAATCTATTTGTAACTTCATAAATTTCCTGTACTTTTTTTTTTTTTTTTTTTTAATTTATTTATGATAGTCACACAGAGAGAGAGAGAGAGAGGCGGAGACACAGGCAGAGGGAGAAGCAGGCTCCATGCACCGGGAGCCCGATGTGGGATTCGATCCCGGGTCTCCAGGATCGCGCCCTGGGCCAAAGGCAGGCGCCAAACCGCTGCGCCACCCAGGGATCCCAAATTTCCTGTACTTAATTACAAAATTTATCAGCCTGTCTGCCTTCCAAAAATCACACATCGGCTAATAAACAACAGGTCAGAAATAGGGAAATGGGTTTCTGTCTCACTGATTATGTAACTTGGGATAATCTCCATTTGGAAATGGGATAACATATCCATTCTTTCATGTCTGAAAATTAAAAATGAAACATAAAAATGTGGCAGGTCTTAAAAAAAAAAAAAACTCCATTAAATCCAAAATACTCATTTATAATGGAATTGAATACGTAGGGGGGAAAAAAAACATTTAAAGCCCAAATTTTTATTAAAAATCTGCTATAAGTAGTACCATGTTGGAGGCAGACATAGTTTCTTTTAAGTCCAAAAGCAACTTATTTCTCTACTAAAATATACTGTTGGGCAAGATATGGAGCAATTGGCATTTAGAGGTCATACTAGATGGAAAATAACAGTTTTACTAGGTTACTAAACTAGGCAAGATGCTCTGACACACTACAGACTAGCAGATAATCTCCTATCTCATACTTACTCCAAGGCACAGACTCATAAAATTTTTCTCTCCATGTCTACTTGGCAGAACATGTGTAATTGAATTCCATTAAGCTAAAAGTACTTATAACATTGTTTTACTATTATCCTTGTTAATTTATTTTAATATTTCTTAAAAATATCATATTGAATTATTATAAACTTCTGCCAAAATGTGAGTGGCATATTCTATGAACTTATCCTGGCCACTACAATATATAACATCAGTGTGAAGTATAATGTTCTTACCTTGTTCTTCACTTCCTTCCTTACAAAGACTAGAGCTCTGACCCAGACTTAAACTGATATCATCAGAAGTCTTAGCGGTGTCTGTATCTCCTACAAAGTTAAGAGAAACACGTAAAAGCATTACATTAAAAGTAAAGGCTGCAGAGTGTGGCATAACAAGAAAGGATAGCAACTGCTCTAGCATACTATATACTATATTACCACATGATGCCTACTAGAGTAGTTTTTGTATACCATGGGTTATAATAATGGATGATGCACTGAACTAATAGGAAGCATCATGGACAATCAGACCACATCTTTATTCTCACAGCACTATAAACCAAATAATAAAGAAAGCTTCATACTGTTAGCTAATAAAACTTTCTTTAAAAAGACATACTTTAAAAAAAAAGACGCACTTTTTAAAAAGAAACAAATTATGTAATAATAACTTGCAGCAATATAAATTTCCTTCCCAGGGAAAATTATAAAAATTCCCCTAAAAAAGTATATGGTAAAAAAATTCATCTGAAATAGATGTATGTAAAAGGCTATATAAGATTTACAAAAAAACCACTTTCCCTCTTTTTTACTATTCATTTGAACTCCAATTTAAAGGTTTCACATTAAATTACTCAGTTATATGCAAACCTCACCAAAACCCATCAAAGTATTTTCCTTCAAGGCAAGAAAGTTTCTTATGAATTAAAACTTATAATTCATGCAATGTAATGCAAATGTTCAAATACATTTGTGAAATCCGGATGATGAAAAGAGAACCCAAATTTAAATCAAGTAACTCTTAGTGTAAGATACATATTACATCTACAAAATAATTTCAAGAATGATTTTTAATTACATGTGAACATATAGTACTCAGTTATCTTTATTACATCCAAAAATGAAATGGAAAGTCACAGGCAACTTTCAACTTAATGTCTACCTTTAATAGTTGCTGCTGTTCCAAGACGAGAGGAACCAGATCCAATCTGAAAATAAGATAACAAGTAAAATAAATTAAAATGCTATGTCATTATCAACATAAACTAGCAAGATTATCAAGCAAAACTATCATATTATCAAAACATGCTATCAGTCACTTGTACCAGTATTAAAAGACACCCGCTGGGCATGTTGTATCAGAGCTGCCTAACCTGTTTGTTGTCGCACATTCTGCATATACATTACGATGTGCATGAATGATGGCACTGAATCCCTCTGCATGCTTAGAATTGATGGGGAGCCCACAGAGCAAGATGCCGCCAACATCAAGCAATACATGCCATACAATTACTATCACTTTTTATATTGTGTTGTGACATGTTCATATTATAAATAAAAGCAGGGACACCTGGGTGGCTCAGTGGTTTTGAGCATCTGCCTTTGGCCCAGGGTGTGATCCTGGAGTCCCAGGATCGAGTCCCACATCAGGCTCCCTTGCATGGAGCCTGCTTCTCTCTCTGCCTGTGTCTCTGCCTCTCTCTGTGCGTCTCTCATGAATAAATACATAAAATCTTAAAAAAAAAAAAGCAAAACTAGGTGTTGAGTCTACCTGAAACAAATTTAGACTTATCAGGGCACATAAAAAAAAGGTTTGGGACAAAACATTAACATAAACATATGTTACAAAAAACAACCTAACTCTTGCTGTCAAACCGTTGGTGTATCAATATACACTTTCCTGACTTCTAGACAAAAAGTACTTCTTTGCAGACTACTATAACATATATATAAAAATTTAAAAACTAAAGGATTCACAAAAAATGATTGGCACTAACTATAAAAAGAAAACTAAAATCTGTTGAGTTTTTAATGCTTATATTCCCAGATGATATAACACCTCCCTAAAATCTCAGCCATCATTCGCTATACTACCATAAAAATCATATAAATACCACGATTCCACAAACACATTAAGGAAACCAAACATAACATGATAGTTACTAAATCCACAAATCTTACTAACTTTCTAGAACCTGTTTTCAAGGGATTTAAGAACACAGTCAAGCAAAGTTAATATTTTATAATACAATTAAGAGTACTCATATAATATTTTGTATTTTACCAAATCTTTCCTTCCTTTAAGATTTTATTTTTAAGTTATCTCTACATCCAACTAGGGCTCAAACTCACAACCCCGAGATCAAAGAACTGCATGTTCTACTGACTAAGCCAAGTAGGTACCCCCCCAAATCTTTCCTTTTACTGATTCAACTGATAGAGGAATATAAAGTAAGAAATTTGCTCAAAATATAAGTTAATACTGAGTTTGAAGGGGCATGAGAGACTTTCTTGATCTGGACAGCAATTAAAGGGTGTATATATATGCAAAAACCCACTGTGCTATACACTTAAGTAGTACATACTATGCTATATAATGGTTCTATGTCAGTGAAAAGGTGAGTAAAAAATAAGCATATACAAACAAGCTAGAACTACTACATTTTGATGCAGCCAAAAAAATAATAAGCTTTGCAACATTTTTTGAACTATTAAGCTTGATGATCCTGATTTTTCCTAATTCCTGCTTTCAATTAGCTATAAAAGGCACTGCAACTAGACAGAAAAAAGTCAAAAAGCATTTTACTACAAAATAAAGTTTCATTCTCATCACACCTGCTAAACAAGCTATAGAACATATGTTATTTTTCAGCTAGAATAATATACATAACTTCCTAGACAAAAAAAAAAAAAAAAAAGTAAGCAAACAAGCAAACAAAAAACCCCTAACTTTATATGCACATCTTTCTGGAAATTTAAGCTTAAGAAACAACTTTTGAATATGGGTATAGTAGTTATCTTGTCTGCCACTGCAAAGTGTTCCCTTTTCTTTCCTTAACAAAGTTCCCACTTTGTTCAGATGTTGGGTTATCTTTTGATCAATGAGAAGTGGCCCAGTCCCCGGTCTAGATATGTGTTCTGGTTCTGGTCAATGAACATGTGTGAAGAGTCTGCTGGAGGGCTCCAGGGAAAGATCTTTGCATGTCTGAGAAGACGACAATCAAGGACAACTCTGCCCACACTGTTGCCTGCTTCTGATCTTTCAACAGGGTCATTCATGACTGAAGCTACTGTGCTCATCCCGCAATCCTTTTTTTCTTTTTCTTTTTTTTTTTTATTGGAGTTCAATTTGCCAACATTCGGCACAACACCCAGTGCTCATCCCGCCAAGTGCCCCCCTCAGAAATCAGTGGCATTTCTATACACTGAGACTGAAGCAAGAGAAATTAAGGAGTCAATCCCATTTACAATTGCACCCAAAAGCATAAGATACCTAGGAATAAACCTAACCAAAGAGGTAAAGGATCTATACCTTAAAAACTACAGAACACTTCTGAAAGAAATTGAGGAAGACACAAAGAGATGGAAAAATATTCCATGTTCATCCTGCAATCCTGAGGGAAAAGCTGATCCAAGCTCTAACATGAATTGAGATGCTGAACAAATGCCACACATCCACCTCCAGAGTTGGAGGACAAACATAAACTCTTATTTCTTTAAGTCACTTAATTATAGTTGAGTTCTATTACTTGCTGACAAAAGCCTTTGTAATGGATACAATGGGTGGTTATATTTTACTTTTCATGCTTTTCTGTATTATTAAATTTATGCCCCTTTCATATAAAGGAGTCGGGACTATTTACATATGAAACAGAAGACTCAGGGCAGCCCTGGTGGCGGTGGCACAGCAGTTTGGCGCCACCTGCAGCCTGGGGTGTGATCCTGGAGACCAGGGATATGGAGTCCCACTTCGGGCTCCCTGCATGGAGCCTGCTTCTCCCTCTCCCTCTGCCTTTGTGTCTATGAATAAATAAATAAAATCTTAAAAAAAAAATGAAACAGAGGACTCAGAATACGAACTAGAGTACATCCAAATAGAAGAATGCATTTGCAAAAATGTCACTGCAGAAAAACACCAAGTGACATTAACACTCATGATATATTCAACAAAGAAAATCAAATTCCAAACAGCATGCACACTATAATCCCAACTTTTTTAAAAATGGTTTTTTATTATGACATTATGGATTATTTTTTTTCTTCTGTTTCCTTTCCCTCACTAGCTATTTTTCTAAAAATGAACAGATTTAGAAAAGGAAAATTTTAAGAAAAAAAAAAGTGGTCTGTACAAACCAAAAATGGTTTGGTTGTTTCTTCTCCTTGGTAAGTGCCATAGGAAAGGTCAGAAAGGCTTATAGGTGTCAGAGAAGAAAAATTTCTTCCAACTAAAGAACAATCAGGCAAGGCTACCTCCTCCATGAAGGCTTTGCCCCTCCTCTGGCTGGAAACAATTATTTTCACCTCTAAAATCATTAACCCCTTTTCTGTACAATTCCTATGCCAATGATTACTTTGCATCTTAGATTTATAGTTCCCTGGTAGCATATATCATGTTTATGACTTTGGTCACTTATAGCACATCTACCCTGACATTGTAAACTCTCTGAGGCTAAGACCCACTCCCCATTAAATTGACTTGAAAACTATCGGGCACTGAAATGTTAGAGGGAAGACAAGTGACAAAAAGAAAGAGAGGGAGGTACAGGACAAAAAAAAAACAAGGAAAAAGAAAGGGAAAGGAAATAGAGAGTGGAAGATGGAAGGGAGAAGAGAAAAGGTGGCAAGAAGGAAAGAATGACCACAACGATTAAGACATAGTCACCATGCTCAAGTTCATTATCTAGTATAGAAAACACTTACATAAAAAAAAAAAGAAAAAAGAAAACACTTACATAAACAATTATGATACTGTGTAACAAATGCTATATGATAAAATATGGACAAGAAACACAGTATGTCTACTGGTAATATCTCCACCAATATACAGAAAGGCTGACTCTACTTCTTCACTCCAACTACCCTAAAGGGGAACAGTAATTATGTCAATCATTTATTTTGTTATAAACAGGATAAAACTGAAATACCAAAATCCAAGTAGCATAGTAACTTTCAATATTTGCCCATTTTTATACAAGAGTTAATATTTTAAGGAAAACCAAATTAGGTACGCTGCGCATTTATGTGCAGGCAAGCTTTAATAACACTGAAGATGGGAGTCCCTCCCTAAAACAATAGGGCAAGTTCCAAAAGACACAATGCTATGGTCGAGTTATTGAAGATGGCTGGTTACTGCTATACCCTTTCAGCTGTCCTACTGAAAAAAAGGTGGGGGGGGGGGCAGGGGGGAGTAGTTTGGCTCTCCAAAAGATTGTGGGAAAAACATAGGCTTAATTCCCTTGGTAATCTGACATTGCCAACATCTGTCAGTATGGACAAAGGCCAGGGTTAATTAAGCATACAAAATATGCAGCCATATCTAAAGATTAAGCCATTTCATTCACTTCATAAAGAGAATGAGAAAGCAAGGCCAACCAAAAGAGGATCAAGGATAATAACACTTCTCTTTAAACTAGTATTGTGAAAATTAAAAATTTAAAGGTATGGATCTAATTAAAATGTCACAACCTTTTGCAATAATGTTTCTTTTTTATTTTATTTATTTTTGAGAGAGAGAGAAAAAATACATACATGAGCACAGGGGAGGGGCACAGGAAAAGGGAGAGAGAATCCAGAGCACTAGGCTTAATCTCACAACCCTGAGATCATGACCTGAGCTGAAATGAAGAGACTGACACTTAACAACTGAGCCACCCAGGTGTCCCATTGCTGTTGTTGCTGTTGTTTTTAACTCCAACATTTCCCATGTTTGTTACGGAAAGAACACAAATTTAAGGACCTATTTAATCTATACCACACTTAATCACAACTGAAACTGCTACCAAAAATTCATCCCCTTGGAAATTTGAATCATGAAACACAATTCAAACAGAGGCAAGTCTTCTATCAAAATATATTAGGAAACAAGACCCTATTCAAGATTTTGATTCACAGAACATGGTGTTTTCCCTAGTACTCTTCTGAGACAGCATAGGGCAAAACAATGTGGAACAGTAGTGCTGTGGGGCAGTCAGGGTAATTAGGTCTGCTTCTTAATCACTGGTTAAATGAAGAGCCAGGTCTGATTCTACCTCTAAAGTTATATTATCTCTATAGATAAAGACAATTAGCACCCATTCACTGAAAGTCAACTATGCACAAGGCAGTCTATTAAGGCCATGGAAGAAAGAGGAAAACTTATTCTGCAGAGGCTTACAGACTGCCACATATGATCACACAAAAACCAAGTACAAAATAAATACATAAGAGATGCCTGGGTGGCTTGGCGGTGTCTGCCTTTGGCTCGGGGTGTGATCCCAGGTCCAGGGAGGAATCCCACATCGGGCTCCCTGCGAAGAGCCTGCTTCTCCCTCTTCATCTCTCTGCCTCTCTCTCTGTGTCTCTCATGAATAAATAAATAATACTTTAAAATAAATATATACATACATACACACATACATACATATGCACTCCATCTGCAACAGAAAAGAGGCAATACCACAGGTCTCTGAAAATCTTGAGAAACAGGATGGTTATAACAAAAGTTAGAGTTAGGCCAGAAAATTTTAAAAATGAAGTCTCTGATTCAGAAAGGAGGAAGAATCATTTCAACTCACAAGCAGTGCAGGAGAACAGTAGAAAGACTGCAGTGAAAATCAAGAAGCGGAGGTCTAGACCCTGATAAAAATCAGCGGTTTCCTCTTCTATATAATGTAAGGGCTGACAGAGGAACCCAATACAACCCAAAGTTATCTAAAGTTCCACTATGACAAGAGCTCTCAGCATCTGGCTAGGTTTACTCCCTTAGGCTTCTATAACGTTACTCCAGCTATCAGACTTTGCTGAGAAGGCAAGCAAGCATAAGTGGGACTTTGATTTGTGTGGGAGAGGCTCTGGATGAGAGAAAGAAATGCAGCAGTGAAGGCCCAGCTGGGGTTAGACAGAATGACAGTACAGCAGGTGTCAGCCAAGTTTTGAGAACATATTTTCAGAGTTACTATTTTAAGTTAAAAGTTATAGGGGTGCCTGGGTGGCTCAGTCGGTTAAGCGTCTGCCTTGGGCTTAGGTGACAATCCCAGGGTCCTGGGATGGAGCCTGGCTTCAGGCTCCCTGCTCAGCGGGAGGGTCTGCTTCTTCCTCTTCCTCTCCCTCTTCCCTTCTCCTCACCCAGCTTGTTCTCCCTCTCTAATAAATAACTAAAATCTTAAAAAATAAAAATAAAAAGTTAAAAGTCACAGAACAGAAAGACATTAAAATTGGCAAAAACAGTTCTGTGTTCTATATCTAGCTCTACCATGAACACCTTGAAGAGCATGATTTTGAGGAAGTTTTATGATATATAATTAACATATATTAGTTTCAGGTGTATAATGCACTGACTCAACAATTCTATAAATTACTTAGTGCCCAACCCAATAAGTGTAGATTTTGAAGAAGTTACTTTTTTTTTTGCCATGCTTAAGCTAGGAATAGCCCCAGACACCTACCCCCTCTAACACCAAAAATGTGAAGGTAAATAAGACAGTGAAAGTTAGGACCTAATTTTCCCAAGGGCATTCACCACAACTGTTGTGATCAAAAGTACCCTGGGCAATGAGCACATAATGTGTGCGTAGCAAAAATGTACTTAATGTGAAAATTCAGTTAAAAATAAGAATACCAGGGCAGCCTGGGTGGCTCAGCAGTTTAAACGCCTGCCTTCAGCCAAGGGCATGATCCTGGTGTCCCGGCATCGAGTCCCACATTGGGCTCCCTGCATGGAGCCTGCTTCTCCCTCTGCCTGTGTCTCTGCCTCTCTCTCTCTCTCTCTCTCTCTATCATGAATAAATAAATAAAATATTTGAAAAAAAATAAGAATACTAGCAAAAGATATTATTAATAAACAATCAAAAACTTATTAATCAGCATGATTACCCCAAACACCAACTATTACAGACAGAATTACTTGAGACCACCATCAGGAGGAGGGAAAAAGACAAAACAAAATTACAGGTTCCTACCTGGTTGCTTGGATCTAGGCCAGCATAAGAATTTCTTGAACTGCAACCAACTGGGGGTGTGGCCTCTCGAATGAACTCAGACATTTCAATCCCTCCACCAGGATCACTGTGGAAAAAAATGAGAACAAGAGAGTA
Source organism: Canis lupus familiaris (assembly GCF_011100685.1). Classification (NCBI taxonomy): domain Eukaryota; kingdom Metazoa; phylum Chordata; class Mammalia; order Carnivora; family Canidae; genus Canis; species Canis lupus. The sequence continues at coordinate 44,894,925 of NC_049229.1, read as the reverse complement.
ATTGTCATTATTCTGCCACCAATGTTTTTTTGTTTATTAATTTTAAATTATAATACCTTTCTCTATAAAACTAAAAGGTTCTAATTTCTATAGAGCAAATAGCAATTAAAAAGATCATTATTCATGTGTAAGTCTTATAATCTATTTTATAACCACATCACTACTTGAAAATATTTAAAAGTCTCCCAAACGCTCTACACTCAATCCAACATTAGAAACTAGCCTTAATTACAATTATAGATGCTAAATATAGCACATCTTTTATGACATGTGCCATAAAACCACTCTAGCAAAGACATGATTTGCCTTTTGTTTCCCAAGAGCAAAGAGAAATTGGCCATGGCAAACACAGAAAGCAATCAGATCTTCCACTGCCAACTCTCCAAGAGCACAGGCTGACCGAGCCGCAGGACACTATGATGGACATTCAGGACAACAGTCCACCTTGTCAAGCTAATTACACCTGTATTTCTTATGTTAATAGCATTTAACTAGGATACTAACTTGTTTTACAAAAATAGAAAGCTAAGATTTTAGATTTGTAATGAGTTAGATAGAAAGGCTTAAGTTTCAAAAACAAAATGATGTAGTAAAACAGGCATTAGAAAGACAAGAGAGAAGTGTACTAAGTTCAAAGAAGTGAGGAAGTCTACAAAGAGTACTTAAAAATAAGAGGATCTACCCCGTGTCCAGGTACCTAGCACAGGTGACCCAGTGAGGAGGTTTAAAGACTCTCTGGGGTTACCCATCAGCCTCGGATCAATGTGGCCCAGCCCATTGGGAGTCCCTTCTCCCCCAGACTCTACTGCCCACCCTCCCACAGCCAGGTTGTCACACCACAGACCTCGAAGCCGTGGAAAGAAAAAAAAAATAAAGATAAGAGGATCCTAAAATTAGAGGAAAATATCACAGACATTTCAAAAAACTTATAGAAAGTTTTATAATAAGCTTCCTTAGGAACATAACTTTTACAACAACCCAGGCCTAAAAGTTACCATTGTCCTATTTTTACCTAAAGATTTTTACTCATTCTACCTGGTTTATAGAGAGAAAGTACTTGGTAACTATTAAGTTACTATTATCAAAGATAAAAGTTCTAGTATACAGGCTAGAATTAGAGCAGATATAAACTATCCTGCCATCCAGCCTCTAGTTCAATCATCTGGTTAACACCACCACTAAAAAGCAATCCAAAATTCTTCTGTTGAGCCACCTCATACTAAACTCCCTTATGGTTTTGGGTAATGTTGACCATATGGTCAGGTTCAGGGGTGAGCACCACTGGCCAAAGCCAATTAGCATGTGCCATTCTTTCCGTCACAAAACTTAGTTCTAGAACAAGCACAAGACCCAACTCAGGCTAGTATGAATCAGGTCAGGAGTGGTCTACTGTTGAAAGGATATTTCTCTGTATCTGCTAGTCTAAATACCGAGAAGATTTAAGGCCTGGTGCTGCTGTAGGCATTTTACAACCATAAGGGGGGACTGTCTAAGAAGTCAACTGAAAACGAAGGAGCCCAGCCTGGTCAAGGGAAGCTGGATCATGAAGTAACTGAAACCGCATGTTGCCAATTTGAAGACATCCCTCACACACAGACTTTTCAGTAGTGTGTGCCATAAATTCCCAAAGCCTATTTCAATAACATATTCTGACAGCTGCAATCAAAAACTATAGGCAGGGGACACCTAGGTTGCTCAGTGGTTGAGCAACCTTGCTCAGGTTGAGCAAGCCAACCTACCTTTGGCCCAGGTTGTGATCCCGGGGTCCTGGGATTGAGTCCCGCATCAGGCTCCTTGCAGGGAGCCTGCTTCTCCCTCTGCCTATGTCTCTGCCTCTCTCTCTGTGTGTCTCTTGTGAATAAATAAAATCTTAAACACACACACACACACACACACACACACACAAAAAAAAAAAACCCTATGGGCAGAAAAGAATTTGCTTACAAATAAACCTTCCATTTAATAAATATTTATCACTACAGCTGTTTGAATTCTAGTGACTTATTATTAATGGTCTCCTATTATGTCCCTATTTAATTCATGGGTTTTAAACTCTAGGCCACTGACTGCAGTTAGCTAATTTATGTTCAATAAAAAAAAATTAGCTTCCTAACTTGCTATCCATTTATACAAATAAAATATACTGCGACTCAGTTACAAATTTGATAGCAATTCAGTGCACAAATATCCATGTGTGAAAAAAGTGAAACATGTTCAAGTGTGTTAGCTGTTTGGTGTTAACTCATACGGATATGTAGGCCAGAATGAGAAATCTTTTTCTAATCTGGCAAAATCTTGAGTATGTATGTATAGACAGCTATCACCACACTGAATGAGTGGTGAGTACTAACCAGCAACATCAGTGTTGTCTCCACTCTTCTCCAGAATGCATTCTCTAAGTCAGAGTCCACGGAAATCAGAAGATGAAGAGCAACGTGAAGGTTAAGGAATAAAATATTCAAGCCCAGAGAAAGGATAAAGAGGCCCCCTCTTCCCTAATTTATATACATCAACTTTATTGGTATATAATTCATGTATTATCCAATTTATCCATTTAAACTTGGCAAATCAACAGTTTTTAATATATTTATAAAGTCATGCAACCCTCACCATAGTTAATTTTAGAAATTTTTATCACCTCCATAACAAACCCCTTTAGCTATTACCCCCTAGCCATCCCATCCACCCTCAGCTGTAAGTAGCCAGAAATCTGTTTTCTGTCTTTATAGATATTCCTGTTTTGCATGTTTCATATAAATGGAATCATAGTATGTGTAGTCTTTGTGAATGGCTTCTTGCACTTAGCCTAATGTTTTCAAGGTTGATACATGTTGTAACAACTATCAGTACTTCATATTTTGTTATAGCCAAATAATACTGTACTGCATGGACAGAACACATTTTGTCTATTCATCAGCTAATAGACAATATTGCCTAGCTATAGACATCACTTCTGATAGCAAGTACAAAGGATTATAATCTGAAGGTAAAGTTATTATAATTAACAAATAAAAGCAAATATTTACTAAGTACTGAATACATTCTAGTCATAGGGGCATGTGCTTTATTTGCATTTTCTCATGAAATATTCTCCTAAAATCTAAGAAATAAATATTATTAACCTCATTTTACAAATGAAAAAGCTGAAACCAAAAGGTGTAAAAATCTAAGGTCTCAAAGGAGTGAACAACATAAACTGGGTCATTGGTAAATGGAGTTCAAGTGGGAAGGAAGGATACAAATATTTACACAGTAGCCTACAATCTGTTATATCTTTTTTCCCCCATACACACATCTTAATGTAGGTACTTATGGCCAGTGAGAACTGAGACAAGATTTGAACACCTTGACTGTACAGCTCTAAAGTACACTCCAAAACACCAATACCTATCTTTCAAAAAAGTTGGCATTCAAGTTTTCTTTCCATTTCAGAACTGAAAATAAATGCCATTGTCTAAAACAGGGTTTCTTATCCTCAGCACTACTGACATTTGGGGCCACTTCATTCCTGACTGTGGGGGACTATCTTGTGCATTGTAGGATGGTTAGCAGCATTTCTGACATGTACCCACTAAATGCCAGCCGCACTTCCCCTGGTTGTGATAAAAATGTCTCCAATTATTGCCAAATGTCTCCTTGTGGGGAAAATCACCCCCAGCTGAGAAACAGTGATCCAGAACTAGAGCCCAGTGGCCAACACTGAGTGGGAAGGAGATATTAGAGCAAAAAAGGATGAATGAAAAAATGGACAGTTCCTTTTATAACAAAATCATCCTCTAGCAAAATTACTATCCCTCTCTTCTCTATGAATTCAGAAGCAGAACTTTTAGCCAGCTGTCACTGCCCTAAATATAGCTAAACACACAAAATGGCTGAGTAAGAGTTTTCTTTATTAGCAAGACTTGCAGATTTTTGGCAATGGCAATTTCAGCACATACCTGGAAAGTATAGTAGTTTACAATTCTCACAGAAGCAAAGTGGTCTACTGCAGTAAGCAATACACCAAATTCAGGGAATCTCTACCTTTATGCCTTAATTTCCCCATCTGTTAAAAAAAAAAAATACCAGGTACACGAAGAGGCAGAAAAGCAGAAGGGGTCTAATCTGAATTATAAAGGACACTTCACAAACTAATTTGTTGATTAGTATCATTAACTGCTCAGGCTTTAATCAGAAACTTCACAGTACCATTACAGTACTAAATTTACAAATCTAATCTAGATCACTATGATGTTCATAAAAGTATAAATAGGTAAAAACAAAGTCTTTAAACAAATCCTCTTCAAAAAATTCAGCCTAAAATTTACCCACATATAGCTTAAATGGGTCTTAATTCACAATATCCCAAGCATTACCGCCATGAGAAACAGAAAATATGGTCTCCAAAATACTTGTATTCAAATTCTAAAATCCAATGTGTTCATTTCCTCTTCTGAAATATTAGAAATGTAACACAGACATAAATGACTTTTACTCTCTCTAAGAAACAGATTTAATAGGGATTTTTGAACTGCTGTACCAGAACCAATGAAAACCATAAGGCTCAAGTAGCTCTAATACAATCATTCATGCAACAAACGGACAACCACATTGTACCAAGTACAGTGACAGGCTCTGAGAATAAGTATTTTCTTGTTCACTTCTCCTCAGAACAGAATGTGAGTCCCAAATGGGAGGGTGGGGGAAAACAGATATCAAGAACAAAAATCTACAACAAAGATTTCATTTAATGGTGAAACTTCAAAACACTTTCATATTAGAAAAAGACAAAGATGTAAGCCAATACTATTTTATTTTAACCATGTGCTAGAAATCATAGCCCATGAAAGTTAAACAAGTATAGAGGCTAAGGAAGAAATAAAACCATCATCATTTATAGAAAATCAAGGAAAAAAATAAATTGTTATATTTAAAGGGGGAAAAAATCCAAAAGGGTAATTTAAAAAAATTTCTGTAATAGAAAAGCTATAAAATAATTTGGCAAATTTAACAAAAGCTATGCAAGACTTTAATGAAGAAATGATAAATCTTTACTGAAGGATATTAAAGAAGGCTAAATAAATGGGAGAGATTCAATATTATAAAGATCTCATGGGCAGCCCTGGTGGCGCAGCGGTTTGGCGCCGCCTGCAGCCTGGGGTGTGATCCTGGAGACCAAGGATCGAGTCCCACATCAGGCTCCCTTGCATGGAGCCTGCTCTCCCTCTGCCTGTGTCTCTGACTCTCTCTCTGTGTCTATAAACAAACAAACAAACAAACAAATAAATAAAGATCTCAGTTCTCACAGAGGAATCTACATATTCAATGTAATTTCAATAAAAATCCTAAGTTCTTGTTACAACAGGCTGTAAGTTTTATATCTAAGAACAAAGAGCCAAGAGTAATAGTCACTCCTGAAAAAGAACAAAGTAGGAGGTCTTCCCACCAGATCCCAAAAGTCATGTATGAAGCTACAGTAACTAGGATAGTATGGTAATGGCCCAGGCACAGACAATCAGATTAACAGAACAGAGAGCCCAGAAACACACCCATTATAGATGGAAATTTACTAATGACAGAATGAGTACTACAGATCACCAAGGAAAAGACAGTCTATTTAATAAATACTGATTAAACCAGTTATTCATAAGAAACTAAAGTCTCAAATCCCTGACACTATAAATTAAAATAATTTGCATTGAAATGAGAAAACTTTTGAAAGAAAATATAAGAGAATATATTTCTGATCTTTGTGTAGGAAATAATTTATTAAATAAGACATAAAAATGCTAATTACCAAAAAATGGTAATTCTTAAATTTAAGAATGTAAGCTAATCATAAAACCCCTTAAGGAAAGCAAAATGGCAAACCACAAACTAGGAGAAAATGTCTGCAATGTATATAACCAATAGAGTAGTAGTATCATGAATATAATTTTAAAATTCCTATTATTCAGTGAGGAAAAAAAAATAAAGAAAAATGAAACAAGACATGAATGGGCACTGGAAAAAAGAGAAAAACTAAATGGACCAAATATGTATGATAAGATTCTCAACCTCATTAGTAATCAGGAAGTTTAACTGAAGTCCCAATGAGACATATTTAACACTTATTTGCATGGCAAAGTTTTAAAGCTTATCAAAATAAAATATTGATGAAGATATGGAACAATAAAGACTTTCACATAATGGTGGGAGTGTAAACTGGTTCAATCATTTGGGCAAATAGGCCGGAATTATCTAATAAAACTGAATGTGAAAATCCCTATGAATCAGTTTATAGTCATTAGATATACACACGTATATCAGGAAACACAGTAATGTTTTCAGAAGACATGGATAAATAAAATTGTAGTCTACTCCTACAGTGGTAGACTATGCAACGTAAATATGAATAAATGATAGCTATAAGCCTATAAAATATAATATTTGGTACAAATAAGCCCCTTGCAGAAAAATACATACAGTATTATTCTCTTCAGGATATCCTACGGCAGATAAAATTAATATACGTTTAGTAATATGAACTAAGACTGTATAACAAGAAAGAAAAGCAAGGGAATTATTAACATAAAATTCAAGATAATGGTCATTCTTGAAGGAAAAAATAGAATGAAATGGGAAAGAAGTGCATAAAGGCTTCTATGATATTTGTATAATATCTCATTTCTTAAGTTTTGTGGTAGGTAATCAAGTAGTCACTTGATTATTATTCTCTAAATTATACTGAATGATTGATAAGCTGTTTTGAAATACATATATTTCACAATAAATTTTTTTTAACTAAAAGAAAATGGAAAAACAATTCAGTAACGAAAGGAATTAAAAGCAATATAATATCCAGAAAAAATAAGAGCTAACAATTACTGAGTGATTACTGTATCAAGAATGGTTTTAGGGGTGTCTGGGTGGCTCAGTTGGTTAAGCATATGACACTTCCTTTTGACTTAGGTCATGATCTCAGGTCTGGGATCAAGCCCTGTCATTGGGCTTTGTGCTCAGCAGGGAGTCTACTTGAGGATTCTCTTTCCCTCTCCCTTTGCCCCTCTGCCCCCGTTAAAAAAAAAAACAGGCAGCCCGGGTGGCTCAGCGGTTTAGTGGTTTAGCGCCGCCTTCGGCCCAGGGCGTGATCCTGGAGACCTGGGATCGAGTCCCACACTGAGCTCCCTGCGTGGAGCCTGCTTCTTCCTCTACCTGTGTCTCTGCCTCTCTCTCTCTCTCCGTGTCTCTCATGAATAAATAAAGTCTTCAAAAAAAAATTTTTTTGTAAAAGGGAATGGTCCTAAATGCTTTATAGAAATTATTTCTCATGCTTTGTATTTTATATCATAGGATATAGTACTATTATTTGCCTCATCATTCAGATGAGGCAGCTAAGGCATAAGAAGGCTTAATCTCCCAAGGTCATACAGTCAGGAAGTGATTCAAGGCCTAGCAGATTAAGCAGAGTCTACATTCTGCTTGTTTACCCATAATACAAGGATATGCATTTCCTAATAAAAAATAAACTTAAAAAATACACAGAATCCATTAGAAAAAATATGAAGTTTTATGAGACATAAAAGGCAAGTGAAAAAAATGGATATATACACCATGTTTCTGATGAGACTTCATATTTTAAAGGTCAAGTTCTCTCCATACTGAATACACTTATCAAAGTCTAATGGAATTTTCTAGAGGATGAGCATACAAAGGGGGCATCTCACAAAAAACTATGTACAGTTGACCCTTGAACAACAAGGTTTGAAATAAACAGGTCTACTTATATGTGGATTTTTTTATATTTTACAGGGCTGTACATGTATCTTTTCCTTATGCTTTTCTTAAAAACAATGTCTTTTCTCCAGCTTATTTTAAGAATACAGTACATATATAACACGTATACCATACAAAATACCTGTTAGTTGAGACCTGGGATCGAGTCCCACACTGAGCTCCAGTTCTCAATAAGGCTTCCAGTCAATAGCAGGCTATTAGTAGTTAATTTGGGGGCCAGGGGGAGTTAAAAGTTATACATGGATTTCTTTCTTTCTTTCCTTCTCTTTCCTTCTTTCTCTCTTTCTTTTGATTTTATTTATTTATTTGAGGGTAGCAAGAATGAAGGAACACAAGCAAGGGCAGCAGCAGAGGGAGAGACAGGCTCCTTGAGAGCAGGGAACCCAATGTAGGACTCAATCCCAGGACCCTGGGATCATGACCTGAGTCGAAAGCAGATGTTTAACCCACTGAGCCACCCAGGCACCTCTATACCACAGTTTTCTACCTGCACTGGGAAAAGGGTTTGGTGCCCTTAACCCCCTCGTGGTTCAGGGTCAGTTGTTTACACATGAGAAGAACCAAGATAATACTGAAATAGAAAAATACTGAAAAGGGATTCACAATGCTAAATATTAAGCATATTAGTAAATCATAAAAACAGTATGAAATGAAAAACAAACAAAAAATAACTAAACAAAACACAATATGGTGTAAACAAAAGAGAAAGAGATCAGTGGGGCAGAAAACAAAGCCCAGAAATTGACATAAGTATATATGAGGATGCTACATGTAACCGAAAAGGAAAAGCATTTAAAATTACTGGGGAAAAATGCATTATTCACTGAATAGCATTGGGACTAACCTAAAAACAAAAACAATGTTTTTAGCTTGATTACAATTTAAGAATGAAAAATTACAAAAAATGCTGAAAGTAGACACATGCAAACATTTATTTAATATGAAGGGAATCTTACACAACTTGGTATCAAAGGCAGAACTAATAAACATTCACAAAATAGACCACATAAAAATAAACTGTGGCATATAAATAAATAAAATGCTATAAACTGAGGAAAAGTATTTGACACGAAATATAAAGAATTAATATCCTTCATAAATACCTTCTCCAAATCAATTGCAAAAACCACCTATTTAACTAGTAATCCAAAAACTTAAAAATTAAACAATAAGAGATCAACCACAGTTTTGTCTAAATGCTCAATATTGTCAAAAGTGCAGAAAAAGAAACCCTAAAATTGCTGGTCATGGTAATTAGAAGGTAAAATCTTTGGAACGTGGCAATATATATTGAAAAACTTAAAAATACATGTAGCTTTCTAGTGTTCTGCCTCTGCTAAATTATAATTAAAATTTTGTTTAATTTTATTAAATTAATTAACTGGCTGGCTCAGTTAGTGGAACAAGCAATTCTTGATCATGGGGTTGTGAGTTCAAGTCCCACCACTTGGAATGGTGATTACTTGAATTTTTAAATAAAAAAATTTAAACATCACAGTGATCTAACATATAAATTAAATTTGAAAATAACTGAAGTAAAATCAAGAAAGTTAAATTATGACATACCTACAAAATGGAATACTGCACAGTTATTAAAGATAGTATTGCAGAAAAAAATGCTTTCACTACCTTACATATTTTCTGAATACCTATCAGTGACAGACTCTGTTTTAGATCCTGGGAATAAAATAGTTCATAGGAAAAACAAGACCCCTGCCTTCAAGAAGCTTGTAAATGCAAACAAACAATAAGTAAGACAATTTCAGGTAATGATTAATGCTACAAACAAAATTATTACAGAGGTAAAATATTTGCTCAATGAACAAACATTTGTTTAATGTTAAGGGTGGAGAAAGACATAACTGAAAAGGGATAAACTCGATGCACTGGAAAATAGAAATATTAAGAGATAAGTACCCACTTTTCATATTATACTGAGTGGTTAAAAACATAGGCTCCAGATCAGAGTCCCTGGAATATTTCATCTTTCTCACCCTAGTTTCCACATCTATAAATCAGGAATAAAAACAGCATCCATCTCAAAGAACTGTTGTGAAGATTATTAGACACAACAAGTGTTCATATAGTAACTTTTTTGAAGTTCATATAGTAACTGTTTCTAGTGGCACCTGCCATCTCTATAAAATCACAATAAACTTCTGACTATGAATAAAGTAAATCCTTTGGTCAACAAGAGAAAGGGGATGAAGCCAAGGTAATGAAGGGAAATGTGACTGAGAGGTAGGAAGAATATTCAGCTGAGAGTAAAGAAGGGGACATCTACACCAACTTAAATGCTAAGAGGTAAGTTATGCAAAGATGGAGGGAAGGAACAGCTGTTTCTAAGGTGAGAATATATAATTGAAAAATATTTACATCAGATTAAGTGAAAAATGCAGATTATAAATATCAAGGAAAAATTATCACAATTTGCTTAAGATATAGCCACATTTTACTTATACATATAAATAAAATATAAATGCTAAAATTTATAAGCCATGTCTTATTTCTTTATACTGTTTTTCACCAGTTTTGGTTTTTGGTGTGAACAACTATTCTACAATTATAAATAACTGTTATTGTTATAGCATGTTACTTAGTAATAAGACCAAATGCATTTATTTAATCCCAAATATGCCAGTTAGCTTTGCTGGGGTCTAATGTGACAATCTGTCCTTGTTATCATATCTCTAGTGGTAAGATCTAACACTGTCTTAAAACCATATATCAGAACATAAAAAATCAGAACACAATGAACACATCACTGTACGCACACATGTTCCACATCATTACAAACTGAGCGGCACAGGTTTCCTTACCTGGGTCCATTACTGTCTTTTCTTCTAGTTGAACAGTTGCCTTGCTCAGTTTTGGTTCTCTGATCTGGGAACTCATTTGCATTCCTATCTACAATTTCTCCAGCATCAAGTGCTCTGTGGAGTCGATAGTTGACCATCTTCAGAACAATGAATACAGCAGCTATCACAGGACAATAAACTGCCACTATAATCATTGAAGAAGGAAGGGCCTTTAAGAGAAAGAAAATAAAGACAGACATTTAAAAATATTTTAGATTTAATTCAAGTAGAGAAATCTGTAACTAAAAGGATAGACACATTCACACTCAAAGCAACAATTATGTTACTGGCACTAAAGTGCAAAAGTATAAGACAGCACTGCCCAACACAGTAGCCACTAGCTACATGCAGCTACTGAGTAAGTAAGGTATGGTTACTGTGAACTGAGATGTGCCCTAAGAATAAAGTAACACACACACACACACACAAGAATAAAGTATCACTGGATTTTGAAGAGTCTGTATAAGAAAAAAAAGAATGTAAAATATAATTTTTATAATTTTTATATTGATTACATGTTGAAATAATGTTTAGATTATACTGGGTTAAATAACATACATTATTAAACTGATTTTCACCTGTTTCTTTTTACTTATTTTTAATGTGGCTACTAGAAGATTTTATTTTTTTTATTTTTTATTTTTTTTACTAGAAGATTTTAAATTACATATGTGGCTTGTGTTATGTTTTCACTGGAGAGCACAGTATAAAGTCCATGCCTAAAAGCTTATGATACAATTAAAGAGTTAGATGTCACATTATGTAATACATGAGTAAGACAGGATTGTGGTCCAAATATACATAAGCCCTGTTTATGTGCTCTGTAACTTTCTTCAGGATATAAACATTCTTTGGGTTCTAGAAAGTGGTTCTAGTTAAAACTGTTAAAAGAATAACCTTTGAATTATGACTGAAAATGCAGGGGAGATATGGGAGACATGCGAAATCCAAATATATTTTCTTTTAAAATACTTAAAAATTGTAGCCTGATCAAAAAAAAAAAAAAGAATACAGAACAGAATCAAGCAAAAAAAAAAAAAAAAAAAAAAAAAAGGTTAATTGAAGAACCTCAGATGCTTCCTGGGCATGAGGATTGAAGATCCATCATACCTGAGGATCTGCTGATGTGGACCTGAGTCCAGGGGTGACAGGTATGGAGACCAACCAGCCAACTTGGAAGGCATGGCCTCAGAGTCACTGCTGGCAGAAATTATAAAACTGTGGTCAATTTATGCCCACTTTCGTGAGACACAAATCATTCCCGGTGTCTGTAGCTCTAGATTTTGTAAGATTGAACCTCAGTCATCTGATAACATGGCTCCAAATTTGCTTGGAATGGTTACTTCGAATTGCTTGAGATGGTAAAACTTAAAAGATCCTAGTGAACTAAGGGAGTTCAGAATACAAATATGATAAAAGTTAAATAAAAAAAAAAAGTTATTTGGTGGGGAGACAGAAGGAAAGAGTGTAGGTTAGAAATGGGGGGGGGAGTAAGTCTATCCCACAGTTTACTACTTTGAGTTGGATATGGGCATAATATGCATACATGTGGTATTTTAAAAACTGGGATTAAGAAATCCTTCTAGTTAGTTTATCTAAAAACATAAACCCTGTGATCCCAATTTAATTGTCACTGAATGACTGATGTGGACTTATGATTTCAAATTGAAAAATGTATTTAAAATTTTAGAAAATCCGGGCAGCCCGGGTGGCTCAGCGGTTTAGCACAGCCTCAAGCTCAGGGCATGATCCTGGAGGCCCGGATAGAGTCCAGCATCGGGCTCCCTGCATGGAGCCTGCTTCTCCCTCGCCTGTGTCTCTGCCTCTTTCTCTCTCTCTCATGAATAAATAAAATAAATAAATAAAATAAAACCTCATGAATAAATAAAATAAATTTATGGAGAAAATCCATAAATATCAGGTTTAGAAAAGTACTTTGAAAGATTCACTAGATAATCTACTTAAAAATGAATACTAAATTTATAAGTGTAATTTAAACTAAAGAGATTTTTAAGTGCAATTTAAAGGGATCTTAAGCTATATTTAAAAAAAAAACAAACCTCTAAATCATAACTGTTAAAAATATGTTCAATGTGAGTTTGAAACTGTTTTAATTTAGAACTTTAATATAATATTTTTGTAAAAAAAAAAAAAGCATCCCAAATAACCTTTCCTGAACAGAAAACACACATATACACACACACTTACATTGATAAATATTTCAAAGTAAATACACACATAAATATATATAGAAACATATACTGCTTAGTGTATTTACAGAAGTTCAGCATGATGCTGGTTTCTATACAATATGTTCACATTAGAATTAGAATTCTTGGTAATCATTTAGTTCAACACCTTCATTTTCAGACAGAAAATTAAGACCTATTAACTTTGAATGATTTAGCCAAGATTATCCATCTTAATGATAAAATTAACCAATATTTCTCCTGCCTAAGTCACTGAATGCTTTACTACACACCAATCCCAATTTCATTTTCAAATGTAAAGTGTCAATGAAAAATATGTCAGTTCTATCATTATTCACCATAGTGAATATTAAAATAAAAATTATTGATTATATTAATTAAGCAGATAGGAAGTGAACAACCTCACCATTATTATTCAGAGTGATAGACAAATTCAATGGAAATGTCAATGGCCCCTCCAAATGGGAAAAGAGAAAAGAGACTACTTGATATTGAATGGTCTACTGTATCTGTCTCTACAAAAAAAGTCAAAGATTATGAATGCTTAAAACAGATTGAAATAAACTCTATTATATTGCTAATATACTACTATTATATTGCTAATAGTACTATTATATTACTAATAGTAGATTATTGAATGCTAAGAAACACACAAAATGTTGGGATCCCTGGGTGGCTCAGCAGTTTAGCGCTGCCTTCGGCCCAGAGCATGTTCCTGGGATCCTGGGATCAAGTCCCACATTGGGCTCCCTATTTGCAGCCTGCTTCTCCCTCTGCCTCTCTCTCTCTCTGTCTCTCATGAATAAATAAAATCTTTTAAAAAATAAAACATACAAAATGTACACAATCTATAAAGTACAGAATTTTTCCTAAAACATTGAACAGTGAAAAGACTGAAAGAGAAATAAAAATTCAAGTGACAAAAAAAAAAATTCAAGTGATCATTTCATACCAGAAACTAGTATCAAATGATGAACCCTTGTATTTTCTACTCAAACTATAGAAGCTATCTACTTATTTTACACCTTGTGGTTTAAATATATAAGCCATGTCAATGGTTACTCTGGAGATTACTAGATGACAGAGGACAGCTGTGCTGTAAGTTTTACATTTCCCAGGAAGGATAAAAATGCATGGACACAAACTGGGCTGTTGTGTGATTTTATTCAAACTTGTTCTCTACTTACGTTAGTTCACTGGGATCGCAGCTGAAATCCAGCACAGCTGAAAATATTAGTATGATCATAAATATATTATAAACCTTCCTATAACTACCTTACTAAGGTTACATGAAAATTTTAAATGGTATCTGCCTTTACATAATTTCAGTGTGGTTTCCCTAAAATCAAACACCAAACAACTAAAGACCAGTTAGGTCACCTATTTTTCAGTTTTTGGATTATATACACAAAGCGCAAACCAAGTAGTATTTACTATTTGCTTTTATATTTTATTAAATTAGATATACTGATACTGTTTTCAAAGAAAGATTTTCAGAAACATTCATAATTCTATTCATCAACAAGCAGCATATTGTGAGAAAGCAGGTTCTTTTTCTGAAGAAAAAACTTGTATAAGATAAAATTGCTTACTTTTCTGGTAAAAATACAACTTTTGTATTCCATTCCACAATCCAACTCTAAAGTAAAATTTTTAGTTTGAAATGTTTTGGCAGGTACCTATTTATATATTTTCTAAATATTTTAGTTTGCTTTTTTTTTTTTTTTTTTTTATTTTAGTTTTTTAAGTAGGCTCCACACCCAACATGGGGCTTGAACTCATCACCCTGAGATCAAGAGTGGCTCTACCAACTGAGCCAGCCAGGTGCCCCTGGCAGGTACTTATCAATTTAAGGTTAATTATGTTCCATAACAAACAATACTTTAAAAAAAGTACTAATATTTCCAAAAGTCATGTTTCATCCTAGTTATTATATTTTATCAAAGATATTATCTTAAAGTTAATGCTGATGCAACCAAGCACATTAACTGCTCTCTGATTATAAAAACCAATCTATTTTATCTTCACTCCAAGGTCTATCTACAGGTAAAAATTGCTTATATTGAAAAGTTGATTCTACTTCTTCCCTAAAATACCAACAAACAGTGGACAGCAGCAAATGAAGATGGGGTAGCAGGTGACATACTACTGATGTTGGACAAATAAGGCCCTCATTGAAAACCCAGAAAGGTCACAGCACTGCAAACTCACAATAAAGACCTGCAGAGTCATCACAGATTTCAAGTGTTCTTAACCATCTATGCATCTTACACATGTATCAAAAAGTTATGAAAAGACAAGCTGGGTATCTTTTTAGCTCTATTATTCTATGATCTACTTATTAATATGGGAATTTGCTTATCTATGTAGTCACACTCAAGTATTCAGGTCCGTTTAGTCAGTAATCAGTCATCTATAACTTTGTTATCGGAATGACTATCACCCACAACTGAAGTCAAGGCTGTGAAAAAAAATTAACAAATCTCTTAAAATAGCTATTATTACTGTAAAATACCTTATACGTTTTGGGGTTTTTTCCACTATTGAAACTACCTTATTATTTAAGGCAATGTTTAGCAAACTTTTGGCATCACAGCCTGAAGGGGTATTCAAGCACACATGTGAACTGTGTATTTTACATAAGATTCATCACATTTTTTTTTTTAGATTCATCACATTTTAATTACATCCTAATTTCTTAAACTGACAGATGGATTAGATACTTTAATGTAAAGAGAAAAACTTTTAAAATTTTAGAAGAATTGTAAAAGAATATCTTTTTGACCTTTAGGATATTTCTTAACCATGGTTTCCAAAGCACACGCTAGAAAGAATTGATGAATTAAAATTAAGTTCTGTTCAAGAGACACTATAAACTGAGTGAAAAAACAAGCTACAAACTAGATCTATTAAAACATGTATTATTATGTAGGTATATGTATACTTATATATGTATATAGATATAATACATAAAGAGTAAATATGTGGGATCCCTGGGTGGCGCAGTGGTTTAGCGCCTGCCTTTGGCCCAGGGCGCGATCCTGGAGACCCGGGATCGAATCCCACGTCGGGCTCCCGGTGCATGGAGCCTGCTTCTCCCTCTGCCTGTGTCTCTGCCTCTCTCTCTCTCTGTGACTATCATAAATAAATAAAAATTTAAAAAAATCTTTAAAAAAAAAAAAAAAGAGTAAATATGTATGAAGAATTTTTTTTTGAAATCAGTAACAAAGAGGCAAACAAACCAATGAAAATAAAGGACAATAAATAGATCTTACACAGAAAAATATATATAAATAGCCAATAAAAACAATATATGAAAACATGTTCAAAAAAAAAAAGAAAACATGTTCAACTTTATCAGTAATAAGCAAAATAGAATTTAAAAGCACAGTATAGGGGCACCTGGCTGGCTCAGTCAGTAGAGAATGTGACTCTTGATCTCAGGGTTGTGAGTTCAAGCCCCCATGTTGGGAGTAGAGCCTACTTAAAAAAAAAAAAAGAAAAAAGAAAACCACAATATATCATTTAACAGCCATCTGTATAGACAAAAACTAAGTATGGAGAACCAGAACTCTTAAAAAAAAAAAAAAAACTACTGGTAGAAATACAAATTGATAGGTAAATCACCCAAAATCTAGCAATTCCTATTGTAAGTATAAAATTGATATAAACTCTTGTATATATGCAACACTCTAAGACTTTCATACAGAAAATGGAGCAAAAACTCAGCTGAAAATCAATGGGAAAATGGAAAACTGTAGACTAGGGGAGTATGACAGTGAAAACTGCAACCAAATGCAGCCACATTAACTGTACAAATACAGTATGTATTACTTTTTAAACATAAACTTAGGCTTTACTGTATTTTCTTGATTTTTCTTTTTTGGTACTGAGCATGTATTTCTTTTATAATTAGAAGAGCTAAAATTTTAATAGTGATAAAAAGGTTTTCATATTACCTTTCATCTTTTACAGAGATGATCTATATCCATCTCAATAACGCATGACTTGGCAATAGATCAAGAGCCAATCAAGGCAGTTTCTCACCTTACTTCTTTATTTGCAAAAAGTTAAAAAAAAAAAATCTTAACTCTCAATTATATATACATCCCTAAGAATGGCACCAAGTATTAATCTAGACATTCAGATCAAATATAGATGCCCCCTGGGGCACCTGGGTGACTCTGTCAGTTAAGCATCTGCCTTTGGCTCAGGTCATGATCCCAGGTTCCTGGGGTTGAGCCCCAAATCGAGCCTGCTTCTCCTTTCCCCTATATCCCTCCCTTAGTCCCCCACACTCATGCTCATGCTTTCCCTCTCTCTCTCTCCTCTCAAATAAATAAATAAAATCTTTATTTTTTTTTAATTTTTATTTATTTATGATAGTCACAGAGAGAGAAAGAGAGGCAGAGACACAGGCAGAGAGAAGCAGGCTCCATGCACCGGGAGCCCGACGTGGGAATCGATCCTGGGTCTCCAGGATCGCGCCCTAGGCCAAAGGCAGGCGCCAAACCGCTGCGCCACCCAGGGATCCCTAAAATCTTTAAAAATATATATAGACCCCAAAACAATGGTAAGTCTCCTTACTGAGATACTGTTAGATACTTTTAATAAGATCATCTCTCTTAAAAGTTGGATGGATAGAAATGCCAATCAAAATTACAATGAACTATTACCACACATCATTAGGATGGCTACTACCAAGAAAAGAAGGGAGGAAAAATGAGAAAATAACAAGTGTTGACAAGGAGGTGGAGAAACGCAGCTTCACTCACTGTTGATAGGAATGTAAAATGGTGTACCCTCTATGAAAACAGTACAGTGGCTCCCCAAAAAATTAAAAGTAGGGGCACCTGGGTGGCTCAGTGGTCTGCCTCTGGCTCAGGTTATGATCCTGGGGTCCCAGGCTTGAGTCCCACATCAGGATCCCCACAGGGAGCTGCTTCTCCCTCTGCCTATGTCTCTGCCTCTCTCTGTGTCTCTCATGAATAAATAAAAATAAAATATAAAATATATAAAAATAGGGATCCCTGGGTGGCGCAGTGGTTTAGCGCCTGCCTTTGGCCCAGGGCGCAATCCTGGAGACCCAGGATCGAATCCCACATCGGGCTTCCGGTGCATGGAGCCTGCTTCTCCCTCTGCCTATGTCTCTGCCTCTCTCTCTCTGTGTGACTATCATAAATAAATAAAAATAAAAATAAAAATAAATTTAAAAAAATTTTAAAAATAATATATATATATAAGTAGAATTACTATGTTTGATCTAGCAATCCTACTTCTGAATATTTATCCAAAAGACTTAAAAGCAGATTCTCAGATATTTGTGTACCTTTTCACAGCAACAATGTGCACAATAACCAAGAGGTGGAAACAATGCAAATGTCCACCAGTGGATGATAAACAAAATGTGGTCTATACATATCACAGAATATTACTCAGCCTTTAAAAGGAATATGCTACAACAGAGATGAACCTTGAGGTAAAATAAGTCAATCACAAAAAGACAAAATACTGGATGATTGAGGTATATGAGGTATCTAAAATAGATTTGTAGAAATAGAAAGCAGAATGGTGGCTACCAGAGGTTGGCAGGAGGAAGAAACAGAGTTAATAGGTATAGACTTTGTTTCATAGTATGAAAAAGTTCTGAAGATCCAATGCACAATGATGTGAATATACTTAACATTACCAAATAATACACTTTAAAAATGTGTTAAAATGGTAAATTTTATGTTGTATACATAGTTTAGTCTCTTAAATTCTGATAGTTTATCCTCAACACTAAAAACAAAAAACAAAAAAAAAAAACTTTGATAGGTTCAAGCTATTCAACATGACAAATATATTTCCGATAGGGTTCTTGAGAAAGCCACTTGGAATCACAAAAATAATACTAGTTTTATCACAGTCATGAAATAAATTTATCTTTTTTTTTAATTTTTTTAATTTATTTATGATAGTCACAGAGAGAGAGAGAGAGGCAGAGACATAGGCAGAGGGAGAAGCAGGCTCCATGCACCGGGAGCCCGATGTGGGATTCAATCCTGGGTCTCCAGAATCGCGCCCTGGGCCAAAGGCAGGCGCCAAACCGCTGCGCCACCCAGGGATCCCAATTTATCTTACTTATATTTCATGTCAAAAATTGAGTAATTCTCCCCTATGGCTAGCACACTGCATGGTAAAAAGCAATCTTTTATACTCCTTTTATGTGCGAAAATATAAAAACATATGCTCACTATCTATGCTTTGTGTTAATTTCATATTTTGAATTCAAATTTCACCATTTTGAACACCACTGAATCAAAATGTGGAAGCATACTGTTAACAAATAAGTATTTCCTTAATAAATTTGTAGCTATTCTCAATCAGAAATGATTTCAATGCGTATTTTCTAGTCCTTGTTACAAAGTGATTATCAGCTATCTAATACTTAGTGACAACTAACATCTTATAATTAGATATCAACTGATATCTAATATTTAGTGATTACCATGTACCAGGCACATTTCTAAGTGATAATCACCTTATGAAGTCAGCACTGTGATTCTTCTAGTTTTATAGATAGGGAAACTGAGGTACAAGGAGTTAAATTCCTTGCATAAGGTCTCAGACTGAGGCATTAAGGAAAGAGCAGTTTGACTGCAGAGTCCTCGCTATTAATCATGACACCTAACGGCCTCTAAGTCAAAGGTTGGCAAACTTCCTGTTTAAAGCCAAACAAAAAATATTTCATGCTTTACCGATCACAGGATCTGTCACAACTATTCAACTCTGCTGTCAGCAGTGTAAAAGCAGCCCTAAACAATACACGAACACACAAGCATGGTGTTTTCCCATAAAACTATTTATGGACATTGGAATTTGAATTTCATATAATTTTCACATAGCATGAAATATTACTCTTTTGATTTTTTTCAATCCCTAAAATATGTAAAAAGACAAAAGTGGGGGTGGTGTCTGGGTGGCACAGTTGGTTAAGCAATCCACTCCTGGTTTCAGCTCAGGTCATGAGACTGAACCCCACATTCGGCTCAGTGCTGGGCACAGGGTCTGCTTGGAACTCTCTCTCCCTCTCCCCCTCCCCACCAATGCACTCTGTCCCTCTCTCTCTCTCTAAAATAAATAATTCTTAAACCAAAAACCCACATAAACAAACAAAAAACACCAGGGGACACACCTCTGCTTACTTACCCTGATGGAAAATCCCTTTCAGTTTATTCACATAAAGAATATAAATGATAAGTTAATTCCTACCATGTGTAGAACAGTTCCCTGTCTATATTACCTTTCATTTCTGGCAAACAGAGAATGCTGGGGGAAAAGAGAGGACTGAGCCACCCAGCCACCCTAAAAAGAAATATTTTTAAATAAAAGATTAATATACACCAAAAATTAGGTTATCAAAAGTTATTTGTATTCTTTTGTTTCACTAAGTCAGTGGAACAAATTGCAAGCTGTATATTCTTTATATAAGATTGTAAATCAGGGGGCGCCTGGGTAACTGTCAGTTAAGTGTCTGAGTCTTGATTTCGGCTTAGGTCAAGATCTCAGGGTTGTGAAGATGGAGTCCCATATGGGGCTCCACACTGGGCATGAAGCCTCTCCTTCCACTCCTTTCCCCCACCACCCCAGACTCACAAGCTCTCAAAAAAAAAAAATAATAATAATAATGTAAATCAGTAAGATATATAAATTAAATGCATATTCTCAAGAATATTAACAGAACCCATATATCATTTTGGCTTAAGCTCAATAAATTTGCTTAAAACAGAAAGATGGTATCGCACACTATATTATCCATCTCTAGCTTTAAAAGTAAATGCTAAGGGAGCCTGGGTGGCTCAGTCAGTTAAGCACTGAACTCTTGATTTTAGCCCAGGTCATGATCTCAGGGTCGTGAGATCAAGCTCACCACCCCACCCCCACTTGTATCAGTCTCTGTGCTGGGCATGGAGCCTGCTTAAGATTCTCTCTGTCCCTCTCCCTTTGCCCTCTGCCCCTCCTCCCCCCCACTTTTATATGCACATGTTTTCTCTCTCTTAAAAAAAAGTAAATGCTAAAATCAGGCAAGGTATGATACACACTAGATTTAAGATGAGATAAATATGCCTAACAGAAAAAAATGAATTAATGAATAAATATAGCGTATCTAATACCACCATTTACTCATTTTCCATAAAGGCAACTCTGACACACTTAACTCAGTGAATATGGGCTTTATTCATTGATTCAACATATATTTATACTAATGTCTAAAGAATGATAATATTGCAATAAACAAGATCCTTACTCTTTTTGAGCTTCTTAGAGGAATGACTAATTTAGTGTTCTACCCAGAACCAGGTACTTTAAATGAATTATCTCACAACAATCCTTTGAATAAAATATTTTATAGATAAGAAAACTTGAGGCTATGAAGTCATTTGCCTGCAGCTGGTAAGTGGTAAAAAATAATCTAACTCCAGTGGTTAAGAATCTGAGTTTTGTGGAGTTTTTAAAGTTTATTTATTTAGTAATCTCTACATCCAACATGAGGCCTAAACTCACGACCTCAAGATCAAGAGGTGTGGGCTCTCCTGAGTGAGCCAGTCAAGTGTCCCAAGAATCAATTTTTAAACCACTACACTAGGCAGTCTTCCCTCCAAGGCAGTGTTTCACTATTTTTTTTTTTCATTACCACCCTAAGGAGTCTTTTCAGACATTTTTTTACTAATCATTCCTGTGAAATAATAGAAAATAAATATATTGGTTTTGCACCTGGTTCCTGGCACAGAGCTCCTAAAACCTTTGTAATTCCTAAGTGATAAGAGCCCTAGGAGCATTTTTTGTTCTAATATTGGTCTTTGACTCTGGTTCCTGATATCTAAGTCCATTGGAATCTCCTGGGTGATAGAAATGTCTTTGTTCTAAAGAGGTAGCTGTTGGTGGGTTCCAGGATGGGCGTTGGTCAACAGAAAGACCAAGCCATAATTAGAAACTTGGGATTTCCAGAGAGGGAGAGGGGCTAGAAATGGAGTTAATAATTGATGATGCCTATATGATGAGCCCTCACAAAATCCAAGAGTATGGCATTTGGACAGCTTCCAGATTGGTGAACATGTGGAGATACTGGACAATGGTGCACCCAGAGAAGACATGAAAACTCTGCACCCCTTCCCACATACCCTGCCCTACATATTCTTTCTAGCTGGATGTTCATCTGTATGCTTTATCATATCCTTTTGCAATAAATTGGTAAACAGTAAGTAAACTGTTTTCCTGAGTACTATGAGCCACTCTAGCAAATTAATTGAATCTGAGAATGGGATCATGGGAACCGTCTACGGCCATACCACCCTGAACGCGCCCGATCTCGTCTGATCTCGGAAGCTAAGCAGGGTCGGGCCTGGTTAGTACTTGGATGGGGGGGGGGGGGGGATCATGGGAACCTCCAATTTTATAGACAATGGGTCAGAAGCACAGGTGACATCCTGGCCCTGTTACTGGCATCTGGGTTGGGGGGACTGAGTCCTTAACCTTTGGGATCTGATGCTCTCTCCAGGTGGTGTTAGAATTGAATTTTTTTTAAGATTTCATTTACTTATTCATGAGAGAGATAGAGAGAGAGAGAAGCAGAGACACAGGCAGAGAAGCAGGCTCCATGCAGGGAGCCCGATGTGGGACTCGATCCCAGGTCTCCAGGATCACGCCCTGGGCTGAAGGCTGTGCTAAACCACTGGGCCACCCAGCTGCCCAGAATTGAATTAAATTGTAGGACACTCAGCTGGTTACTCGGAGAGTCACTTGCTATGGGAAAACCCCCCACATCTGGTATCAGAAATGGTTTAAGTGTGGTAGCAGCATAAGAGTAAAAGAAAAACACATGGAAGTATATAGGATTTCAAAACACTCCCCCTCACATAATTTTATCACCAGATATATCAACTCTGTATGTACTATATGTACATGTATACTTTACACATAAAAAGATCTCTTCACCACCACCACCACCCACACTTCCCTATCAAGTAACTCATTTTCACTCCCTTGAGGGCAACACCATACCCACTGAGAAAGTATGATGTCTAAAGCAAAGTTTCTAAACCTCAGCAATGCTGGCATTTGGGGCCCGGTAATCGTATGTTGTGGGTGCTGCCCTATGCATGAAAAGATGTTTAGCACCATCCCTGGCCTCCACCAACTAGAAATTGAGTGGTAATTATAGCAAAGCTAGGTTAAAATCTTTCAGCCCTAGAAATGTGCAATAGCACTAACTGCTTCTCTTGCTGCCCTTACTTTACACAGTCATAAGAACTATAGTTCCTGATCTTGACCGCAAAAAAAACTGGAATGGATGGGATGCAGGCAGACTGCAAATGCTGTACTTCTGTAGCTGTCATGAAGGAGCACGTGTAATAGCAGCAGCAGCAGCAAGAAAGAAATAGTATTTCATATAAACATAGCAGGGAAAGAACACATTAGACCAGTAAGTGAAAGGACATTAAATTTTAATAAAATCCATTTATAATAAATGCCACAGAATAAAGCTAAGTAACCCCTCCCTCCAAAATGATGAGTGAGACAAATTATCTCACTTTAAGTATAGATGAGAACCATAACGAAATCCCTCAGAGAACACTGTGTTTTATAATAGGCTTCCATTGTAGTCACACAATATGCTGGTCAAGAGGAGCCAAGATGAAGGATATAATTAGATAGTGATGGGAAGGGCAGCTCTGAGAGTTTCATATTCAGAATACATTACAAAAAAAGATCAGGAGACGCTAAATTCATCTCAAATTCATCCATCACAGGTAGGCTTTCGGGAACTGAATCAGGAAAGCATCTTGTGCACTGTGTGGAGGGGGACGGTGAAGAGCAATGTGGTGGTGGTCCTGAGGTCAAAGGGGAAAAGAGGCAGGCGAAGTGCGGGACCCTGAGCCAGTTTCCTCAGCTGTAAGGGGGAATAACATTTACTTCATTTCACAGGGCTATTGAGAGGGTTAATGGGGTAAAATGTGACAGCGGCGGATGCATGGGCATGCATGGGCATGCATGGCATGCATAGCACAATAACTATGAGATGTTTCTAATCATGTTTAAGCAATGTAGTGGTAAAACTAAGCTAAGCAAACAGAAAAACCTCTGAATAGAAATGGTTCAAAGGAACCAAAGATGAGCTACAAAAAAGATGAGCTAGATAAGACCTGTGAGACCACAGAATGCCCAGAGGTAAATATTTTGTCGGACAGTGCACAACCAAAGTCATTAAAAAATAGCAAAAAGTTTCTACAACACAATAAAGAAAAAAGAATCTATACTTCAAACAAAGATATATCATGCTTAATAGTAAAACACTAGCATTCCTATTAAAGTAGGGAACAGGGTAAGGCTGTCTATATTTTCAGCATTACCCAATACAGATATATAAAGTACCATGTATAATTACACAAGAGAAAAAATTATAAATATTGGAAAGAACTTCAAATTATTTTTTTCAAGCATAATTGCATATCTGAAAATCTTTTTTAAAAAAGCAGAAAAATTATTAGAAAAAAATAAGCTAATTCCCAAGTGTCTGGTTGCAAAATCAACACATTAAAATCAATTATTTTAGATGGATCCTGAAACAGAAAAAGGACATAAGGTAAAAACTAAAGAAATCTGAATAAAATATGGACTTTTAAGTTAATAATGATGTATCAAATATTGCTCATTGGTTGTAACAAATGTGCCATTGTAATCCAAGATGTAATCAACAGGAGAAAATGAGTGCAGGATATATGGGATTTCCTGTACCACCTCTGCAACTTTTCTGTAAGTCTACTACTACTCTAAAAGAAGTTTTTGGGTTTTTTTTAAATCAATCGTTTTCTCATATGTAAGCAATGACCAGTTGGAAACAGTGGGGCGAAAATGGTTTCTTTACACAATGTCAGAAATTAAAATTTAAGAATAATAATCCTAAGGGAAAATGTACAAAGTTAACAGAAAAAAAAAACTTAAAAAGAAAATTCTCTTTAGGGACATAAAAGAAAGGAATAGATCACCTTAACTCACTATTATAAACATGTCAAATTTCCATCCCTGAAGTAATCTACAAATTCAATGTCTTACAATCACAAATTCAATAGCATCCCTAGGAAACTGAAATGGATAAACATTCAAGAATAGTAAAAACAAAACAAACCCCCCAAAACTAAGAAGTCTAACAAGACTCCTACTACAAAAGAGAAAAAAGGATTTTATATAGAGAGAGTTACCATAAAATACAGTATTCATGTAAGAGCTGATAAAATAGAAAATATCCCAATGAGAACTTAGATTATGAAAAAGATGGCATTTAAACTACTAAGAAAAATATGAGATGGTTTAATAAGTTAGGTTGATTGGGACAACTATCAAAAAAATTTTTGAACAAATGGATAAACAAAACAGATAAACATTCAAGAACAACATGGATAAACATTCAAGAACAAAATGGATAAACATTCAAGAATAGTAAAAACAAACCCCCAAAACTAAGAAGTCTTAACAAGACTCCTACTACAAAAGAAAAAAAAAGATTTTATATATATATATATATATATATATATATATAAAGGGTTACCAAAAAATATAGTATCCATGTAAGAGCTAATGAAACAGAAAAATATCCCAATGAGAACTTAGATTATGAAAAAGATGGCATTTAAACTACTAAGAAGAATATGAGATGGTTTAAATAAATTAGGTTGATTGGGACAACTATCAAAAAAAATTTTTTTAACTAGACACTCATATATTGCTTACAGCACAATAAATTCCAAATGGGTTAAAATATAAAACTATTAGATGTTTGCAATTATATTACAAAAGACTGATGTCCTTAATATGTAACTGCTCAGATATCAGTAAGAAACAAGCTAAGAGAAAATGGATAAAGCACATGAACTTTTTACAGAAATTAAAAAAAAAAAGGACTCTTAAACTTATGAAAAGCCGCTCAACCTCACTCCAAGTAGGAGATATGCAAATCAAAACCACTCTAAGATACTATTTCTTACCCATGAAAATAGCAAAACTATGTGAGATTGTGGCACATGTGAACACAGACACCCTCACATATTGCTTCCAAGCATGCCAAGTGAGTAATACAACCCCTCTGAAGGGCAATTTGGCATATCTTTCAAAATTTATCCTCTGAACAAGCAATCTCATTTCTAGGAATTTATCTTAATACTATACCTGGACACATCTGAGATGACATTTGTACAAATTATTTATCCTGGTATGTTTGTGTTAGAAGTTGGCAAACAAATTAAATGTCTATCAGCAGGAGACAATAAATTATATATCTATTCAATGGAAGTCTATGCAACTATTTAAAAAAAACAACTGAACCCAACAAACAAGAATCCAGGACTAGACAGATTCACTAGTGAATTCTACCAAACATTTAAAGAAGAATACCAATCCTTCTCAAACTCTTCCAAAAAAGAGAAAAGGAAGAAACAGTTCCAAATTCATTTTATGAGGCTAGCATTACCCTGATGCCAAAACCAGACAAGGACACCACAAGAAAATTACAGGCCTATATCCTAGATGGTTATAGATGCAAAAATCCCCAAGAAAATACTAACAAACCAAATTCAATAGTACATTAAAAGACTCCTACAACATGATCAAGTGAGATTTATTCCAGGGATACAAGAATGGCTTAATATCTGTAAATCAATGTGATAGATCACATTAACAAAATGAAGGATAAAAATCATATGATCAGCTCAATAGATGCAGAAAAAGCATTTGATAAAAGTTAACATCCATTTATAAAATTCTCAAGAAAGTGGGTATAGAAGAAACATACCTCAACATAGCAAAGGCCCTATATAACAAGCACACAGTTAATATATTGAACAGTGAAAAGCTGAAAGCTTCTCCTCTTAAAATCAAAAACAAGGCAAGGATGCCTACTCTTCCCACTTTTATTCAACATAGTATTGGAAGTCCTAGCCAGAACAATTAGGTAAGAAAAAGAAGTAACTAAGAGGCATCCAAATTGCAAAGGAAGAAATAAAACTATTTGCAAATGACATATTATATTTAGAAAACCTCAAAGACTGTTTAAGCCAAAATACCAAAAAAAGCTATTAGAACAAACAAATGAATTCAACAAAGTTGAGGATTTAAAATCAGTATGCAAAAATTTGTTTCTTTTTTTAAAGATTTTTTTTTTTTTAAAAGACACAGAGAGAAAGTGCACATACAAAGGGACAGAGGGAGAGAATCCTCAAGCAGACTCCCTGGTGAGCATGGAGCCCAACAGAGGGCTTGACCCCATAAATTGTGAGGTCATGACTGGAGTCAAAACCAAGAGTTGGGCACTCAACCAACTAAGCCACTCAGAAGCCCCTGTAGTTGCTATACAATAATAATAAACTATCAGAGAAATTAAGAGTACAATCCCATTTACAACTGCATCAAAAAGAATAACTACAAATAAATTTAACCAAGGAAGTAAAAGACCTGTACACCGAAAACTATTAAACACTGATTAAAGAAGCTGAAGTTGAACCACAAATAAATAGATATTTTATGCTCATGGGTTAAGACAATTAATATTGCTAAAATGTCTAGGGGCACCTAGGTGGTACAGTCAGTTAAGAGTCTATTGGTTTCAGCACAGGTCATGATTTCAAGGTCCCACGACAGAGCTCCGTGTTAGAGGTCTCTCTCTCCTCCCTCTGCCTCTGCCCCTCCTCCTCTCAAATAAATCTTTTTAAAAAGTGATTGCTAAAAATGTCCATACTACCCAAAGCAATTAGATTCAATGCAATCCCTATCAAAATTCCAATAGTCACTTTTCACAGAAATAGAAGAAACAATCCTAAAATTTGTATGGGACCACAAAAGAGCCAAAGCAATCTTGAAAAAGAAGGATAAAGCTGTAGGCATGATGCTCCCTGATTTCAAACTACATTACAAAGCTGAAGTAATTAAAACAATATGGTATTGGTTTAAAAACAGATCAGTGGAACAGAATAAAGAACCCAGAAATACACATACACCTATATGGTCAATTAACTTACAATAAAGGATCCAAAATATACAATGAGAAAGGACAATCTCCTTAGTAAATAGTTTTGGGAAAACTAGACAATCACGTGCAAAAGAATAAAACTGGACCATTAGCTTACACCACAGGAAAAGTAACTCAAAATGGATTAAAGACTTAGAAACCTAAGCCCTGAAACCCTAAAACTGCTAGAAGAAAACACAGGAAGTAAGTTCCTTGACATTAGTCCTGGCAAGGTATTTTGGGGGGTTGACACCTTTAAGCAAAAGAAACAGAAGCAAAATAAACAAGTGGAACTATACCAAACTAAAAAAGTTCTGCACAGCAAAGGAAACCGTCAGCAAAAACAAAAATAGGAGAAAATTTGCAAATCCTATCTATGATAAGGGCCTAATATCTAAAATAGAGAACACCTGGAACTGAATAGCAAATATCAACCAGATTAAAAAAATGGGTGGAGGATCTGAATTCACATTTTTCCAAAGACATAAAGATGGCCAACAGGTACAGGAAAAGGTGTTTAACATTACTACCAGGGAAATGCAAATAAAATCCACAATGAGATATCACCTCACACTTGTTAGAATGGCTATTATCAAAAAAAATTTTTTTAAATAAAAAAATAAAAAATAAAAAAAAGAATGGCTATTATCAAAAAGACAGGAAATAACAAGTATTGGCAAGGATGTAGAGAAAAGGGAACTTTTGTACAGTTGATGGGAATGCAAATTGGTACTATGGAAAACAGTACGGAGGTTCTTCATAAAGTAGGAAATAGAACTGACATATAATGCAGCAATTTTACTTCTGGATATTTATCCAAAGGAAACAAAATACTACCCTGAAGAAATATATGCAACCCTTCATTCGCTGCAGAATTATCTACAATGGCCAAGACACGGAAAAAATCTAAAGGTCCATCAATGGATGAATGGATAAAGAAATGGATAACGAAACAAATGAATGTTATTGAACCATAAAAGAGAAGGAAATCTTGCTATATGCCATAACATGGATTAATCTTGAGGGCAGTATGCTAAGTGAATTAAGTTAAACGGGGGGGGGGGGGAACCCCACATGATCTCCTGTATACATAAAATCTAAAAACAAAACTGAAACAACTGAGCTCATTGATACAGAGAACAGACTGGTGATTACCAGATTTGGGGGGGGGGGGGAGGTAAAAGACAAAATGGGTGGAGGTCAAAAGGCAAAAACTTCCAGCTGTAAAATAAATAAGTCATGGGGATATAATATAATGTACAGTTAGTAATACTTTGTTGTATATTTGGAAGTTGCTAAGAGAATACATCTTAAAAGATTTCATCATAAAAAATTATAACTATGTATGGTGACAGATGTTAACTAGACTTATTGTGAGCATTTCAAAATATATACAAATACCAAATTATGTTACACACCTGAAAATAACAATCCTACAGGTCAAGTATATCTCAGAAAAAAAAAAAAACACTGAAGAAGCACTTTTGGTATTGATGCACATATCGTAAGATAAGTTTAAGTAATTTTAAGATATAGCAAATGTTGGGGGAACAATATATAGAATACTGTAGGTGGGGGAATTTGAATCTGTAGGTTGTGGTGAAATTCAGAGTGGTTTCTTATGGGAGGTAGTGCAGGTGGAGAACTGGGAAGATGGTGGGCAGATATAAAAGGGCAACTTTTTACTACCCTTACAGTAGTGTGTGTGTGTGTGTGTGTGTGTGTGTTAATCTAACCATGCAAATTTATTCCCAAATTTAAAAAATTAAATGAAAACATGTTGTTATTGTTGTTTACAGACTTTTAATAGGGAAGGTCTTCATAAGCATGAAGAAAACTAGTAAATGTGGCTACTAAAAATGTTAAATTTTTATTTTCAAAAAACCCAATCATAAAATTAAATGACAATGTAAGGAGAAAATTTAATATATGACCAAATACTGATTTTGATACACAAAAGGGTTCTCAAAAATCACTTAGGGGATGCCTGGATGGCTCAGCGGATGAGCATCTGCCTTCGGCTCAGGGCTTGCTTGATCCCAAGGTCCTGGGATGGGGATCAAGTCCCTGCATCAGGCTCCTCACAGGTGGCCTGCTTCTCTTCCCTGTACCTATGTCTCTGCCTCTCTCTGTGTGTCTCTCATGAATAAATAAAATCTTTAAAAAACCACTTAGCATGACAACATGACTCACCGAAAAAGATAAAGGATATGGAAAGCAATTTTAAAAATGTTATTGTCTACTAAGCATATGAAAAGATATTTGAACTTATTAAGGAAACAAATTTTAAGAAGATATCATTTTGCACTATCACACTAAAATAAATCCTAATAACCAACATTGGTAAGAACAAAGGGAAACAGATCCTTTCATACTGGTAAAAATATAAATTGATATAGGGTTTTTTTGAGATGTAATTTGGCAACATCTAGGTGAATTTTAAATATGCATACTTTTTGACTTGGCAATTTCTTTTCTAGAATCATATGCTGCATACTCTCACAAGCAAGATTTTATATACACAAATATGCACCACAGCATTGTTTGTTCTTATTTTGATCTATACTTTTATTATGGACTGTATACACTTCTACAGTCAGTATTATTTTCATGATAAACATCTAATAGAGGTTTTTTACCTGGTAAGTGAAATGCTCAAGGAATATACTATACTGGGTAAAAAGCACTATGTAAGCACTGCTATTATTGATACTATTAAAGTTTCCACTACAACCTGAATTAAAGTCATTCAGTAATATATTCACGCTAAAAAATGTAGATGACCTACACCAACAACCTAACCAGGAAACAATAAGGTATTTTCACACATTCACAAAAAAAGAATAAAACCTCTCAGGCTAGTGACTGTTAACTTGAAGTATCTATCAGAGTCACTTATGGGCTTTTTCTATTGGTATTTTAGGAGTAGCAGTTTTTCAAAATATGCACATCCAGAATCTCTACAGGTACGGATTCGTTGGAATGAAGCAAACTAGAATCTTAGGCAACTAGAATCTTTAGATGGTGGGTTTGGGGTTCTTTTTTTAACCTAAAATCAAGAGTCAGTCTCAACTGACTGAGCTACCCAGGCTCCTCATAAATATGATTTTTAAAAAGATTCATAATTGTTGAATCTAAGCATATGGATGATCATACGTTACTCTTTCAACTTTCTTGTTCATATGAAAATTCTTCATACTAAGAAATTGAAAAAATTACTTTAAACTTATTCTTCAATAGCACATACTGCATATTTTAATATTACTATAGCATAAAGGACTGAAAAAAGATTTTTTGATAATACGATATAATTTTTTTAGATCAACTAAATTTATTCTCACTTTTTGAAAATCTTTAAATTGAGGATTTCCTTACTAAAATGCCCCAAAAGCCCTCTTTACTCCATTGCAAAGTTCACTTGGATTCTGTCTTAAAGGTCTATGACGCTTGTGGAAAGGATGTGCAACGGATACTCTGTGACGTATGTTGTGGCATAAATAAGATAGTGCAAATGATAATCGGTTTTTTGGGTTCTTCTTAACTATTTTTATATCTTTTCCTTTAATCATTCCAGATACTTATTCAGAGACAGTAATATTATGGGCATAAATGATATTGTGAGAAGTTAAAAAAATAATTCACTGAGAAAGACTTAATATGTTGGACATATTACAATAAAATACTCCCTAGCAGAGCAAATCACTACACCTCAGAACATATTTTCTTTTAATAAATAATCTTTTCTCCAGAACAAAGATTCATTTCCCTGGTGGGAAGATTATGGAAAACTCTGCTCCAACTCAAATAACAAATCTCATAAAGGTCCCCCCACCACAAGGCCTACTACAGTGCCCAGCATACAGTAAATGTTTTGAATGTAGAATGATCCTTTGCATAAAGCCTTCTAGGAAATATCTGCATCCTCCTTCCAATTCCTGCACACTGTATGACACATAAGGGATTAGTCATATTCTACCCTGTAATATGGTTGTATATTTGTCTCATGGCGTCTAATTTATAAATTAGGAAGAACAGCATTATACAGGAAGTTAAGATACTGCTGTGCATTTTACTTGAATGATGTCTAAAGTAAGTCATTTTCACCATTAGGATTATTTCATTTCATACAATTTTTCATACATGAAATATCTCAATTTTAAGACAGCACAACACCGGTTAATGGTCAATGCCAGATTCAAAAATCATTCAGAATACACTCCTCTTGTGTTCATCTCAAATGTATCGATCCCAGACCTAAAACCTTTCACTAACTTTTCTTATACAATTTGGTAAGTTGTTATAAACTAAAATTCCTTAAAAAAAAAAATAGAACCCCAGCATGGTAAAGGAAAGCATTAAGAAAACCATATTAATGATGATGATACTAAATGCAATTAAGTATTCCGGATTAGATCCTAAAACAGAAAGGAGACTCTAGTGGGAAAACTAGTGAAATACAAATAAAGTCAATACTTGGCTAACAGTACTGTACCAATGTTAATTTCTTCCTTTTAATAAATGCACCATGGTTATGTAACATTTTAGTATTAGAGGAAGCTGGGGGAAACTATACTATTTTTGTAACTTTTCTGTAAATCTAAAATTATTTCAAAATATAAAATTTTAAAGATAACTTTAGTGGTTAAATCTGTTTAGTTTATGTCTAGACAACACTCAGGGAGTATAGGAAAAGGAAAACACCCAGATACATAATTCAAGCTTCTCAAATCTGTGACTAATCTTCCTGTCTATTCTCAGCACAGTTGGCACTCAGGGTTCTACTTGGTTTGTACAAAGCTCTACAGAATAGGACTTTTTTTCCCCCTAAAAACCTCAAAAGGAAATGGCTTGCCTTTCCCTAGGTTTTTTCTTTCTTATCATAACATAAAGCAACAGAGACTAGCACCAGCAGTGCAAGTTAAAAAAGAAACAACCCCTCAGGTTCTAATGCTAAAAGAAGAAAAGAAAATTCTGAACCATTTTATAATCCTACCAAAGGAAGCATTTAACCAACTTTTTTAGGAAATAAGCAGAGCAATGAGATTCACTAGCTACTAATTTTACTAGGATCTGGTAAAATGCACCTATATATTAAAGAAGGCAACAGTCGGAAAATATGTGCTGTAATCTGCCCTTTTTCACACCATTAGTCAAGGTTATTCTTGTTGCTACTCCCAGGTGTCTCAGGTGTCCTAGCCCACAAAACAACTCTCTGCTCTCCCCAGTTATGCAGACACAGGAAAACTATTTGATTTACCTCAAATTAGATAACAGAGAGAAACAATTTCTTCTCAAAGACACATTTCTGCTTATTTATCAGTTGCCTGCCATGAAAATTACCTGAGTATAGAATATAGAAAAAAAGATTAGATAGAAAGATATTACATGATACACATTAGTGCCATAAACACCCTTAATCTGTACTAAGTTTGAGTTAAAAAGTACTTCCAGGGAGGGTAGCCGGGTGGCTCAGAGGTTTAGCGCCGCCTTCAGCCCAGGGCATGATCCTAGAGACCCGGGATCGAGTCCCACATCAGGCTCCCTGCATGGAGCCTGCTTCTCCCTCTGCCTGTGTCTCTGCCTCTCTCTCTCATAAACAAATAAAATCTTAAAAAAAAATAAAATAAAATAAAATAAAATAAACTACTTCCAGGGAAACTCTATTATCAAAAACAGAGTATTACTGAAATGGTTTTATTTACCGTTCCACTGAATAAGAAATTTACAACAATAACACCCCGTTTGGGGAAGTGTTGAGAGGAGGTGGGAAGTACCCTCAATGCTGTTGATGAAAATTTAAATTAGTACAGCCTTTTGAGAGGGCAACTTGTTTTGTTTTTTTACCATTTTCTTCTTTTCAAAATACTCTCTCTTTCCTTGGCTTCTGTAACCAGTTCTTCTCTTCATTTTCCTCTTGCCTTTCTTGTCTTCTTTGCTGATTCTTAGCAGCTGATTTTTAAGCGTGGAGTTCTCTGTCTGACCCATTTTCTTTTTAATGAATTACACTTTCTCCCCAGATCTTATCTACTTGTGGCTTGGAGTTATCCCCGGTAGGTGACAATTGTACAAAGGTCATAACTTCTGAGTAAATTTTACTCCAAATTCTCAACAATCTGACATCATCTCTTCAACTCAATCTTCACATGTATTCTCAAAATTGCCCAGCAACCTTACCATCCCTTGCTAGTCAGTTCACTTCCCCACTCTCCAAAAATTAGGGCAGCATTTCACCTTCTGGAAATCCTCCTCAAATCTTGAATATCCTCCTCACCTCCCCACTCATTCTCTACAGAATACACTCTGTACTCCAAGGAGACTATCGAAATAAAAATTTAAAAAGACCTCCCTCAACTTTCACCACCAATTGTTCATCCCCTCTTCCACCAGCATTCCTCCTTTCTGAGGATGATGCCTTACTACCTGTGCTCTCTGGACCACAAACCTCTCTTGCCTTCTCAGGAACCTTGCATTATTATCCACCATTCTCTCATTCTTGTTCTCTCTCAATATAACGAAAGATTCTCTCATTGTAAACTGAATGATTATCAAACACAAATAGGCATATCCCTTTAATCCATCAAGTCTACTTATAGGAATTTATACAAAAGACTAGTACAAAGATTTAACAGTGAGAATAATCACCCTAGTATTTTCTAAATAGCTGAAAATTACAACCTATAAAATAACAGAAGATTAGATACACTGTAATACATCTATACTATGACCTACTACAGAGCTATTAAAACTGTTAACTTTTTTCCCCACATGGAAACACAATTTATAGTCAAGCAAAAATAGGCAGCTTCAAAACAGTACAAATTTCAGGAGCCCATTTTTGTAAGAAAGAAACATAATACATATTTATAAGTTCCAAATAACACTCTGGTTACTAAAATGTTAAACAGACTGGGTGAACAGGATTACAAGTGGTTTTTATTTTCTTCTTTTTACTTCTCTATAATTTCAGATTTAGCACACACACACAAAAAAAAAAAAAAACCCACAAATACATACACATACACACACACACATATATAATTGAACAAAGACTCTATTGCACTGACAGAAAAATCTAAATACTGAGCAAAGAGAAGTACAGTATTGAGGAGTACAAAAACTGAAATGAGAGGATAAAATATGCAATTATCATTAATTTACTTTAAATTAAAACGTTATTTGAGACAAAATGCTTTTGATATTTAATAAACTTTTCGCATTTCTTTTGAGTTGTGATAAAACCTACCCCTGAATCATAAAAAAAATAAAAAATAAAAATAAAAATTGACACCTGGGTGGCTCACCAGTTGAGCATGTCTGCTTCGGCTCAGGGTGTAATCCTGGAGCACTGGAATCGAGTCCTGCATCAGGCTCCCTGCATGGAGCCTGCTTCTCCCTCTGCCTATGTCTCTGCCTCTCTCATGAATAAATAATATCTTTAAAAAAAACAAACAAACCTACCCTGATGTTGGGGGGGCAACTTTCACATAAAGCCAAGAAGTGAAATAAGGTCCTCGTCTACAGGAGACTAGATAAAGATGAACAAACTTTAATATAGTCCTATAAAGGAATACTGTCCATCAGTTAAAAGGAACAAGTTATTGATATATACAATATGGATAGTTCTCAAAAACATGCTGAAGAAAAAGGCTTACACAAAGAAAATGCTACATGACTCCATTTAAATGAAGTTCTAGAACAGGATAAACTAATATACAATGAGGAAAAAAATCAGAATTAAGGGTGAGAGAGTTGACTGGGAAGGGCAAGTAGGAAGTTCTGGGATGACATTAATGTTCAACAACATGATGGGTTTGCACTACACAGGTGCATGCATTTATCAAAATTCAAAACTTATTCAATGGTTCCCTAGGACTTGTGCCTATTAGAATTCTAGGTGATATGCATGCTGAAATGTCTAGGGGTGATCTCTATTGATGTCTGCAACTTACCCCACAAGCATCGATCCCCCTCCCCCCATTAAAAAGGTCTTAATAGAAGCATAGACAGAGAATGCCATGTAACTTTAAAAACTATAGAAGCATTATGGTGGGCATAATTCCCTCAACTTTTCTCTATATCCGAAAATCCTCATAACAAAATGTTGGAAAAATTTAACTCTCCTAGTTTTTCAGTTACCAAATGATTCAACAACTTGGGAGTAATCTCTCAAATAGCAGAAAACATTCCATCTTTCACTAGAAGACACTAGAAGATTTTTAGTAATCAGTTGACATTTTTGTAAGTTCACAAGCACTTCTACAAGTTGACAAATATGGCTGCTTTCTTGGAAACTTCATTTATATGCCATCTTTGCACAATGTATCCTTAATTTATTAAAGGTGACATTATAAAGAGATAAGAGCTATATCTATGTCATAGCCAATTACGGAAACAATTACATATACCTTGATACTAACTATTGAAAATAGTGGTATGAAAAGGCACAGGATATAGGTCAAAACAGCCAAATATTCATCAATTTTTTCCTAAAGGACTCAGAAAATAATAACCATGTTTAATTGCTAATTTATAATACAATAACTTTCCTAACTAAAAACTTCTTAGGGGGGATCCCTGGGTGGCGCAGCGGTTTGGCGCCTGCCTTTGGCCCAGGGCGCGATCCTGGAGACCCGGGATCGAATCCCACATCGGGCTCCCGGTGCATGGAGCCTGCTTGTGTCTCTGCCTCTCTCTCTCTATCATAAATAAAAAATAAAAAATAATTTAAAAAAAATAAAAAAATAAAATAAATAAAAACTTCTTAGGAAACATAACTATGAAAATTGTTTGTCTTCTAATCATAACAAAATCTTGTTTATATTGATCTTTAAAATATTTTTAAATCTTTGCAAAAGAAAATGACATGAGGGCCTCAGAGAAATCCTTACTAATAAAGGGTATATCATTCTATAGATGATAAAGATCAGCTACAGAAAATACAATAAAATAACCTACAAGAAAAAATTGAATACTTCATAAATTTGATATGGGTAAGTTATTTTCTGACTATAATCTTTCCATAGATTTTATATAGTACATATTACTATATATATGTATCGATGTTTATGAAGTTGCATATACAGAAAATCTATATATATATACACTACACTTTAGTGATTTAAGGACTTTTCAAGAGTCATTCTACATTTGATTTTTTAATAATTCTATATTTAATTTTTGTCTTGCACAGACACTGAACCTACCCCCAAGTAAGATGTAACTATACCATATAATACAGTCTACCACAGTAATTCCCTATCCCCAAATATTCTCTATCATTTACATTGAGAAGTCTAAGGAAGGTTCACATATATTGTAAAAAAATTCCTTCAACAAATATTTATCAAAGCTTTTATCAGCCAAGCATGAGAACAGACACTGGACATACAATGCCAAATAAATCACATGATCCCAGCCCTCAGAGAACCTACAAAATATTGGTAGGGGAGGGGTATTAGAGACAGCAAATAAGTAAACAAACAAATATCTAAGTATGTGTTTATGATTAGAACTATGAAAGAAAGTTACAAGATGGAATTGGGGAAAAGAGAGAGAACCCACTTATGGTTATCAGGATAGACCTCTCTGAGGAGAGGATATTTAAGCCCAGCTCTAATGACCAAGCACTAGCCAGCTTTGCAAACAGCAGAGGGAAGAGTATCCCTTCAGAAGTCATAGCACGTAAAAAGGCCCAAAAGGAAGAGAAGTTCAGTTGGTTGAAGTAACCAAAAGTCCAGTGATGTAACTATGGCACAAATTGAAGACAAAGGTAGAATTAGTTTCAGCGAGGCCTTAGTAAGAATGTTGGATTTCATTCTAAGTATAAAAGAAGATCATTGAAGGGTATTAAAAGGGGGGAAGGACTGGCAGCTCCGGTGGCGCAGCGGTTTAGTGCCGCCTGCAGCCCGAGGTGTGATCCTGGACCGGGATCAAGTCCCATGTCAGGCTCCCTGCATAGAGCCTGCTTCTCCCTCTGCCTGTGTCTCTGCCTCTCTCTCTCTCTCTGTGTCTCTATGAATAAATAAAATATTTTTTAAAAAGGGGGGGGAAGGACACAAACAGATGGACACCTTCTACTTTGTGGAGAAAGAGTTGTAAAGGGCAAGAATAGAAGCTAAAGTAGTAATACAGACAAAAGAGAAAAAAAAACAGTGTGAACTAGGAAGTGGAAAGGTCTGAGATATTCTGACAGTAGAATTGGTAAGATTTGCTCATAAGGCAAGGGGGAGGGAGACAGTACAAGCAACTATATACAGGATGGTGCCATTAAGGTGACAAAGAGTAAAACAAGTTTGGTCATGGTGGTATGGGGAAGGTTTAGCAGGGAATCAGGAACAATGTAGATATAGTATCTTTTTTTTTTTTTTATTGGAGTTCAATTTGCCAACATATAGCATAATACCCAGTGCTCATCCCGCCAAGTGCTCCCCTCAGTGCCCATCACCCAGTCACCCCAACCCCCCCACCCACCTCCCTTTCCACCACCCCTTGTTCGTTTCCCAGAGTTAGGTGTCTCTCAGACATGGTATCTCTGAGATGCTTGTGGGACAGCCAAGAGGATATGATGATTAGGCAGCTAGACTTAGGTTAGGGGATGGGATTTAGGGGCATATCAGTCAAGTTCCTTAAACTGACCTGGATGTCTATAAAATACAAACAATAGAGCCACCATCCAGATATTCTGCATCAGAATGACCATGTGCACATGCACATTTTTAACAATTCAAGTGATTCTGACTTCAAATGGAGTCTGAGAACCACTTATGTAAATAGATTTTAATGTTATATAGTTCATCACCTAGGGGAAAGAACTCTGAAAAAAGCAATAAGCAATAAGAAAATGGTTTGACTAATAAATTGACAGTTATCTAATCTACTCCAGTCATACTGCATTATAGAGGAAACACTGTTCTAATTAGCCATTCTTTCTAATGACATTTACTGAAGACCATTCTGAAGGTGAATAATTTTTAACTTCATAAATATTTGCTTACAAAATATACACGAAATACTCACAAATGAGTAAATCAAGGTTCAGAAAGGTAGTCCTGCCCAAAGAACTTGTAATCAAGAAGAGCCAAAATTCACAAATCAAAAATAACACCAATTCCAATCTGCTTTCCACAACACAAATATACCACAAACCTCATGACTACAAAGCTTACCATCTGTCACATGTCATGTGCAAAAATGATTACAGTTGACCCTTGAACAACACAGGCTTGAAGTACACAGGTCCACTAACAGGCAGATTTTTCTTGATAATACAGCACAGAACGATAAATGTATTTATTCTCTCTTATGTTTTTCTTTTTTTTTTTAAGATGTATTTATTTATTTATTTATGATAGACACAGAGAGAGAGAGAGAGAGAGAGAGGCAGACACACAGGAGGAGGGAGAAGCAGACTCCATGCTGGGAGCCCGACGTGGGACTCGATCCTGGGACTCCAGGATCGCGCCCTGGGCCAAAGGCAGGCACCAAACCACTGAGACACCCAGGGATCCCTATTCTCTCTTATGATTTTAACACTCTTTTCTCTAGCTCACTTGATGATAACACAGTATACAATACATATTTAAAATGTGTATTACTTGACTGTTTATGTACAGTCAACAGTAGCCTTGTTAGTAGCCAAGTTTTGGGGGGGGAGTCAAAAGTTGCAGGTGGAATTTTCAATTGAGTGAAGGTTGGTGCCCCTAACTGCCATGTTGTTCAAGGGTCAACTGTATAGCAAGAAAAAAATGGGGTGAGTGCCCTACGAGAAACAGAAGGGACAGTGAAAGTAAGAAGGAAAAAATTACTTCACTACTCAAATGTTTTATAATTGCAGAAACTATAAATTCTACCTTTCAAAGTATTCACAAAAGCTACTAATAGCAAAAGCATTTTATTCCTATAGAAAAAGCGCCAAGACTCTACCTAACATACTACCTCTTCACAGGCTGTGTGTCTTTAATTTAAGAACAAACACTACCTATACAGTGGCTACCGGCAATTTCTCTGCCGAAGGTCACAAAACAAGTCATACGTACGGCTGACCTCAGGTGTCCTCAGTAAAATGAGAACACAGCATTTGGAATAAAGAACCTATACACTTCATAGTCACTATCCTTGACAGTTATTATGGGAAGAACATACAAGTAATAATCTATAGGGGCACCTGGGTGGCTCAGCGGTTGAGCATCTACCTTCAACTCATGTCTTGATCCCAGGATCCAGGATCAAGTCCCACATCGGGCTCCTTGTAGGGAGCCTACTTCTCCCTCTGCCTGTGTCTCTGCCTCTCACAATCTGTATCTCTCATGAATAAATAAATAAAATCTTCTAAAAAATAATAATAATCTATAACTGTCAGAGATTTTATTTTTTACATGGAATGTTGGATTTTGCCTCAAGTGTATGCTTCCAACTCTCTGCCTCAATAGTGTACTAGAAGTAGTAATGTTTCTGAAAATGTTGACAAATCAGGGGCGCCTGGGTGGCTTAGTTGGTTAAGCATCTGCCTTCAGCTCAGGTCATGATCCTGGCATCCTGGGATCAAGTCCCATGTAGCTCCCTGCTCAGCAAGAAGTCTGCTTCTCCCTCTGCCACTCCTCGCCCCTGC
This sequence comes from Canis lupus familiaris, assembly GCF_011100685.1. Taxonomy (NCBI): domain Eukaryota; kingdom Metazoa; phylum Chordata; class Mammalia; order Carnivora; family Canidae; genus Canis; species Canis lupus. The sequence continues at coordinate 44,854,455 of NC_049229.1, read as the reverse complement.
TCGTGCTCTCTTAGACGAATAAAATCTTTTAAAAATAAATGAAAATGGGGATCCCTGGGTGGCGCAGCGGTTCAGCGCCTGCCTTTGGCCCAGGGCGTGATCCTGGAGACCTGGGATCGAGTCCCACGTCGGGCTCCCGGTGCGTGGAGCCTGCTTCTCCCTCTGCCTGTGTCTCTGCCTCTCTGTGTGTGTGTGTGTGTGTGTGTGTGTGTGTGAGACTATCGTAGATTTAAAAAAAATAAAATAATAAATGAAAATGTTGACAGATCATCTTTGCTGACTGCCCCTAGACTAGAATCAGTCCTGACTATAAATTCAGGGTCACTCTGTACTTACCTTTTCCTAACAGTTCTAATGCTTATAAATTGTTCCTTACCCCCAAGCTACAGTGGCAAAGTTTTGCCTTTGAAGGCAAAACCTGTGTCTTACACATTTCCAATCAGTCAGTATCTGAGTAGTTACTATGTGCCTGGAACTGATCTAGGTCTTTGCGACAACAGAGCAGTGAACCAAATAAAGTCTCCGCCCTCCTCAGAGCTAATACTCCAATGAGACAGAGATACTAATATATATACATATATATATATATATATATATATATACACACACACACACACACACACACACACACAATTATAGTGATAAGGGATTTAAAAAAAGGAGTGAAGAAGAGCTAGAAAATATTGTAGGAGCTGGAGGGTTGCTATGTTACATAGGGTTATCAGGGAGAGCCTCATATAAAACTAAAATCTGAGTAAATGGAGCAAGTCACATAGATACCTGGGGGTGGAGGGTTGCTGGGGGGTGCGGGCAGCAAGTGCCAAAGCCCTGAGGCAGAAACATTAGCTACTATGTGGGAAAGATTCTAAGACAAGGAAGGGGGCATAATAGACACACATGGCAGGGGAGGCTCTGAAAGCAGAAGAGTGCCGTGATCTGACTTGTTTTAATTTATTTTAAAGATTTATTTATTTATTTATTTATGATAGACAGAGAGAGAGAGAGAGAAAGAGAGAGAGGCAGAGACACAGGCAGAGGGAGAAGCAGGCTCCACACTGGGAGCCCGATGCGGGATTCGATCCCAGGACTCCAGGATGGCACCCTGGGCCAAAGGCAGGCGCTAAACCGCTGAGCCACCCAGGGGATCCCTGATCTGACTTGTTTTAAAGAATCACTCAGACTTTGCTAAGAGAAATAGAGAATAAAGAAGTGAATCTATAGATAGAGAATAAAGAAGTGAATCTCATTAAAATCCTGCAATAATCCAGGGAAGCCATAATGGTGGGTTGAAACAAACGAGTGATAATGATTAGCTAGATTTTAGTTAGGTTTTGAAAAGAGAAACCACAAGATTTGATGAACTGGATGTGAAAGGAGAGGAAGATGAATCAAGGAGATATTTTAAAGGATTAGGAAGAGCAGACTTGGCATTAACTGAGACAAGAAAAGTCAGAGAGGCAATTTTCCTAGAATCTAGCAAATCGTCCAGTACATAGTAGACCCTCAAATATTTGTGAATTAAATTTAACTGAATGAACTCCCAAAATGAAACAGTAAACTCGATGTATTGCTTTCTATTTGCTCTAATTTCCCTTAGTAATGTTTGCTAATTACACAAGGACTTAGCCAGTAACACAGTTCACGTGCTTGCAAGGAAACCTTACACCACCACACAGCGAGTAATCCTGACATATCAAGTACTAGTTGCGCTTTTAAATTTACAATCCTCCTAGATTTAAGAGAAATCTGCTATGAAAGCTCTGGGACAGCCTGAGGATTCTTACACCCGAAGTAATTAACCTGTTCCTTAATGATGTCATGTTCCTGGAAGGTAGAGCAGTGCAAACAGAACCACCTAAGCCAGAACTAATTGAAAACTTTAACACTTCATGATAAATTTTCAGAATGGGACAAGACTGAACAAGTCCCCAAAAAAAAAAAAAAAAAAAAAAAAAAGTCATCAGTCATCAGCATTTTCTTAAATGTCTTTTTTTTTTTTTTTTTTTTTTTACCTCCAGCAAGAAGTCCCTTCCAAACAAGTTTAATGAAAAACTAAAATCTGCTTGAGAATGTGAAATTTCGCACATCTTCCCCCAAGCTGGCACTTTTCCTGCCAATCGGTGAAAAGGAGCTGCACACGGGAAAGCACTGGGCATCCTCACGTTGGCACTTGTTAGGCGTACTCCCAGACTTTCTAATCCAGCCCCCTTACTATATAGCTCCATGAAGAACCACCAAGGTAACAGAAACAAATTAGAAGGAATTCTCCTAAAATAAAAAAAGTGATCATCCTTTCCTCCCTTGCGGTTACTTAAAAAACTTAATTGAAGCTTAAAAAAATAAAAAAAATAATTAACCGACGTCTAAGTATCCTCTTTCTTCCACATCCCCGAATGCCCCACCCTAACCTAATGTGTCAAAAAAAAAAAAAAATGTGCGTACAACTTCCACTGAAAATACAGCGTAAAAACGTAGATCATTCGGAGAAGCGGATCGTGCTGGATTCAGCAACAGGCAGGACTTCCTTTTTTCCTATCAGTACACGGCCTTGAACCAATCCAAACAAATCTGAAATGCCAGCCAGATTCCCCGTATCACCACCCCCCCCCCCCGGCCCCCCAAGCTGGCCTGCAAACACAGCAGCCACTGCCCGCACAGCCCAGCAGAAAAGAACCAGCGGGAAGAAAACAAACAAACAAACAAACAAACAAACAAACAAACAAGAAAACAAACCCCAGTGCGTTTTCGAGGCAGGAGGGTTAGGAGGCAGGATTCGCACCCGCACCCCCGCCCCCGCCCCCGCCAGTCCTCCCGAGGCCCGGCCGAGCCGAGCATGCACGCCCCCCGGGCCCCGGGGCCCCGCACGCGGCGGAGGGCAGGCGAGGTGCGAGGTGCGGGGGGCGGGGGGGCAGGGCAGGGCTGCCCGGGCGCCGCCGGGGACGGGGCGCAGGAGGAGCGCGGCGGGCCTCGGGAGCGGCAGGAGTGCGCGGCGCCTGCCACAACCTGGAGGGCCGGGAGCCGCGCTGGGCTCCGCTCCCCGCTCCCCGCTCCCCGCTCCCCGCTCCCCGGCCGGACGGGCTGGAGGGGCTGGAGGGGCTGCGGGTTCAAGACCCCCCCCCGCCACCACCGCCCCGTAACAGGGTGGGGCCCGCGGGGGCGCCAGGTAGGTGGGGGCTGCTGCGGGCCGTCACCCTCCCGAGGGGAGCGTGGGCAGGGAGCGTGGGAGCGGGTGGGCGGCGGGCCCCGCGGGGGGGGGGGAGGGGAGGGGAGGCAGCGAGGGCGCGTGCGCGACCCCGGCCCGGACCCCGCAGGCTCGAGCGGCCGCCGGACTCCGGAGCCCCGCGCGGCGCTCCCCGGCCCGCGCCCTCCCCGCCCCCACACTCACCATGTAGAGGGTGAAGGGCAGGCCGAGCAGAAAGAGCCACAGGTAGAGGTGCAGCGCGTTGACGAAGGTGGCCTGGTGCGGGTCGTAGTACCAGCCCCCGCTGAGCGCGGCCCACACCCCCTGCCGGAGGATCTGCAGCGTCTGCGACCCCATCCCCACCCGCCGCCGCCGCCGCCGCCGCCGCGCCCGCCGCCGTCCCCGGCCCCGGCCCCGGCCCCGGCCCCGGCCCCGCCCCGGCCCCAGCTCGGCCTCGCGGAGCGGGAGCCCGCAGCTGCCCCGTCTATCCCCCTCCGGAGCTCCGGCGGTCGCTAGGGCTGCTGCAGGAGGAGGAGGAGGAGGAGGAGGAGGAGACCGAGGAGGCGGCGAGCGGCGGGGCGGAGGACAGCGGAGGAGAGGAGGAGACCAGCCTCCACAGCGCCGCCGCCATCTTGTCTCCTAACACCGGGCGCCGGAGCCAGGGCCCCGCGGCCCGCCGCCGCCGCCGCCGCCGCCGCCGCGACCCCCGCCGGACACCAGCCCGGGGCCCGGAGGACAGGGAAGCCGCGCGCCCGCGACCGAGCCGGGGCAGGCCGCGCCCCCTCCAGCCCCTCCTCCCCAGCCCCTCCCCTCCCCTCCCCTCCCCCTCCCCCCGCGGGTGCGCGCAGCGCCTCGGCCCCCGCGAGCGCCTCCTGCCGGCGCCCTGGAGAAGCGCGCGCGGACCGCACGGGGCGGCGGGAGGGGGGAGGGGGAGGGGAGGGGGAGGGGAGGGGGCGGGGACGCTCCTTTCTGAGTCGAGTAAACCAGCCTGCCGCGTGCCCTGACCGGCCCCCAACCCCGGGACAGCTCGAACCCTGTCCTGAGAACCTTGATCCGCATCCTCCCTGGCTGACCCCTGATCTTTTGTGAACCTTGATCAGCACATCCTCCCTGGCTGACCTCCCTGGCTGACCTCTGACCTTTTGTGAAACTTGATCCGCATCCTCCCTGGCTGACCTCCCTGGCTGACCCCTGACCTTTTGTGAACCTTGATCAGCATCCTCCCTGGCCGACCTTGATCAGCAGCCTCACTGGCTGACCCCTGACCTTTTGTGGGGTTTCACAAAACACCTGGGGAGGGCGAGCCTAATATCTGCGATGCTTCTGGAAGGCCCGGGAGAATCCGACACAGCCGGTGACTAACGAAAAGTGACAAGTGTGCCCAATCTGACGGAGAACAAGAACCGTATTGGCTTGGGCCTTGGAGGGAGGGTGAGAAACCTAGCATCGCCAGAATCGCCAGGATCGGAGGGATGTACTGCTCCCAAAGACAGGTAAATGAATGCCAACTTCGAGACATGTAACAGGATGGGGTAGACCGGTTTAGCATTTTACACGGTGATTTTATATCTTAAGGCGCTGTCATGTAGCTGTCTTTATGAATGGGCCAATCTAAACAGCCTCGAAAGATTAACTGTGACTCCACCCCAAGTCACAGTTAGTGTCTCGCGGTTCTCTTTTTAATATTGCTGTAAAGACTGGGAATCGTTGCTGGCTCTTTGTCATGTTTATAAGGCATGTCTGATCTCATCGAATGAAATTCCTTTTTTTCTCCTTTTGAAGTTTGAGTTTATTATGTCAATAAAAGTATTCTATCTTCCTGGATGAAAGCTGCTATTAATTAATGGAAAGAAGAAAAAAAAAAAGCTATAAAGCCAAAAGAAATTGGTGCTATTTTAAAAAGGGTATTGGAAAACCATGCAGTGCCTCCCAGTGCCATCCCACTTTACAACGCAAACGTTTTCAGACCCTTTTCATTTGACCCATGCACCACTCAGGTAAGGGCAGCATAGAGGCTTTTATCTTATGGCTGAGGAAACCGAAGTGCAGAGGAAGTAAGTGATTGCACACGTTCTCGTAAGTAATAGTGGCTGAGAAGACCTCTGAAACCAACAGTCATTCTAACTGCACTGACTGGAGTTAGTTAATTTCTTAGCATCCTCCCTACCTTACCCATTCAGACAAGAATTTGAACTGATCAACGCGCTGCTCGGCAGCTTTTGGTTACCAGTGCCAGTTTAAACGTTATGACCAGTTGTTCTCAAGGTGTAGTACCAGGAGCAATTGCGTCAACATCACCTGAGAACTTTGTTAGAAATGCAAATTCTCAGGCACCACTCCAGTGCAACTCCAGATGTGGGACCTAGCGATCTGTTTTAACAAGCCCTTCAGAAGATTCCAATGTTCCTTTTTTTTTTTTTTTTTAAGGTTATTTATTCACAAGAGACACTGAGAGAGGCAGACATAGAGGGAGAAGCAGGCTCCCTGTGGGGAACCTGATGCAGGACTCCATCCTAGGCCCCAGGATCATGACCTGAGCTGAAAGCAAATGCTCAACCACTGATCTACCCAGGTGCCCCTCCAATGTACCTTAAAGGTTGAAAATACCATTGTAGAAAACTATCCCCGGCCTTGATTAGTTTATTTCCTTATAACCACAAAGCCATCAGATTCCAAGTACCTTCAAATTGTGAGACACGAATAAACACTGGCCAAAATATACTTAAATATGTGAGTATGTCTAGGGTCCCTGGATGTCTCAGTGGGTAAAGCCTCTGCCTTCAGCTAGGGTCATGATCCCAGGGTCCCGGGTCCTGGATGAGTTCCACATGGGGCTCCCTGCTCAGCAGGGAATCTGCTTCTTCCTCTGCCCTCCTCCTCTGCTCCAATGTGCCTGTGCATGTGCTCTCTCTCTCATAAAAAGTAAATAAAAATCTTAAAAAAAAAAAAAAATATATATATATATATATATATATATATGAGTATGTCTGAAAGCACGATCAAGTTTAAATAATGTAACTTTAAATTTAAAATAGTGGCCTTGGGCAGCTGGGTGGCTCAGCGGTTTAACGCCGCCTTCAGCCCAGGATGTGATCCTGGAGTCCTGGGATCGAGTCCCGTGTCAGGCTCCCTGCATGGAGCCTGCTTCTCCCTCTGCCTGTGTCTCTGCCTCTGTGTGTATGTGTGTATCTCTCATGAATAAATAAACAAAATCTTTAAAAAAAAAACAACTTAAAAAAATAAAATAGTGGCCTTGAGGCTTGGTCTTAAACACAAGGTATTGTCAAGGATTCATTTGTTCCACCTAGAAGAGACAGGAAAGCTCTCTGAGCAGGTTTTGGAAGTGATCCCCAAGCTCTTCCACCCAAACAAAGATGTAAACAAGGATAAAATTCCAATACCACATCAGTTTCCACACCAGCAAATATCTGCTTTAGTTTAATGTAAAAGGATTAACTGTAATAAGGGTGAGGTAGACTGGAAGAAGTGGAGACCAGATCTAGATACCTCATGGAATCGGAGGCAGACCCAGCTGGCATGATGAGCAAGCAGCCAGAAGACAGTATCTGGAGGGTGTGGAATGGGTAGTAGCCAGGAAGGCAGCCAACACGAGGCTGGTTCAACACAGAGAATGCAAATGTTATAAGCCAGTGGGCAGCTGGAACACAACCTTGGGAAGTCCAGGAGCAGACAAAAATGAGGAAATCATGGCAAACATTAAGAAAATATGTTGCTTGTAGCAAAGCCTCCGCTTCAGTGCTGTCTTCCAGGTCTGGATTCCTCTCCCTATGGAACTGATGGAAGAATTCAGGTCCTTGAGATAATGTGCTGGGTAAGTTTGCAGGGCAAGGTCTTGGGCTCAGGGCTAAATCACAAGTATCCAAAGGGCAGATCTGATAGACAGAGGGAGACTTAGAAACAAAGCAGGAATTTAATGCCTAGAACTGAGACCCAATTTCACATTGATCACAGTTGCCTTGTTTTGAGGTTCCATAGAGTTAATACAGAACTCTAATTTCCTTCTAATATGGCTGGGACTGATCCAGGAGCCTAGAGATGTGAGTCCAGTGATACCAACCACTGAGTAAAAGGGGGTGAACAGAATAAGCAGGCCCCGAAGGTAGAAAAAGCAGCTATGGACTACGTTTTTTCGGCTCTGGATTGGTAAGTGCATTTTAGAAAAATGCTAATTAAGTTAGCACTTGAAAGAATTCAGCAAAATGGATGACCTTTTTGAAAGACTGACTCAGTCTTTGGACTGGGGACCAAAGGGGAGAACCCTACAATGCTTTTTATCTGTAGCTTTCGAAATGTTTATGAATGCTGCCACAATAAGATTTCTATTTAATAGACAGAAAGCCAAGGCACTGAGAGGTTAAATGGTTTGCCCAAAGATAATATACCTTAAAATAGAAGAACAGGACAAAAACTAAGGAATCTAATTTGCTAAGTGTTAGTCCTCTGAGCCCTGCATAAAAGCTATTAATAATGTTACACTTAGCATGTCAAAGTTAGCAGCAATGACATACTACGAAACCACCGCCTGACATTTGCTCATCTTTCAGCTAATTCTATTAAGATTATACTTCCTCACTACTTCATGGGCCCCTTGAGGACTGGGAATGCTCTAACAGCAGGTATTCCCCTCCTGCCTTAAAGGAACAAAGCTGAGTGTGCAAAGCCACCTTAAAAAAAAAAAAAAAAAAAAAAAGATTTTATTTATTTGATAGAGAAGAGAGAGAATGAGCAGGGCGAGGGGCAGAGGGAAAGGGAGAAGCAGACTCCCTACTGAGCAGGCAGCCAACCACAGTGCTTGATCCTGGGACTCCAGGATGGTCACCTGAGCCAAAGGTAGACGCTTATCTGACTGAGCTACCCAGGCACCCTTGTGCAAAGCTTTCTAATAACCCCCACCCAAGCCCACCTTGAAGAAGAGGTGAACAAACTGGCAGTTCTGGTCAGTTTATACGGCAATAATTATGTACTTTGGACATTACAGCCCACGTCCTGCCAACAACCTAAATGCAGCAGTTATCCTTGTTTTCTCCCTCAACCCAAACCAGCCCTTTTTATTTATTTCTCTTAGTGAAACCACTATTTTCCAACTAGCTCAGACTTGAAACCTAATATACCTTCCCCCACGGTCTAGTTTCCTGCAGTCTCTCCTGCATAATCCTTCCTTCGCAAAGCCGATCAACCATCCTGGTGAATACCCTCATCAACTCATACCAAATAGCCTCTATTGCCTCCAGTCTCTCTTCAAAAATCATTCTACATTCCACCAACAAATTAATCCCCCTAATCCACTTTTTCTGTATCCCTCCTCTTCTCAGAAGCTTTCAATTCTTTTCATGTGCCTACAGTACCCAGGGCATACTCCTTAGCCAGGCATTCAAGGTCCCCAACAAGGGAATCATACTGTCTTCTCTAACATAACTCCCACTACTCCCAAGCATAAGCCATTTTACTGGCAAATATCAGCATACCTATTTAATTTTATTTACCAGGCCATCCATTTATTTATTTCTGCCTCTGTGCTCCTACTGACACATTTGCCTTACCTAGAAAAACTTACTCCTCCATCTGCCTACTAAAATCCACTATGACTACTTCAAATCCGTTCATCTATTTTTTGAATAGCCTAAAGCACTCATATGTTCCATTCATTTAGCACTAAAATGGGTGCTATTTTGTATCCCTCCAACCAAACTGTACATTCCTTGAGGGCAAGGCACTTCTCAGCCTGTCCCATAATGCCTAGCAGAAAGCCGTTAAAGTCCATTGACATTCCGTCCATATAAGTTGAAAAAATAAACCACTACAGAAAGCAATGACTTTTTTTTTTAAATGTATTTATTCATGAGAGACAGAGAGAGAGAGAGAGAGAGAAGCAGAGACACAGGCAAAGGGAGAAGCAGCCTCCATGCAGGGAGCCCGATGCAGGACTCAATCCGGGGACTCCAGGATCATGCCCTGGGCTGAAGGCGGCGCTAAACTGCTGAGCCACCCAGGGATCCCCCACCCCCACCCACCCCCGCGCCTTTTTTTTTAATACAATGACTTTTTCATTAAAGATCTTGTCTATTTTAGGTTTCATTTGGTAATTCTTCAACATTCAAAAACATTATTGCCATCTCAGAAGGAGTCTGGAATAAAGATGAGGATAATTTGGAAGAGAAGGGAAGAGCCCTTGAATCCTTCCTTGGTTCTCTTTATAGTTATTTGCTATATACCACTTTTTATCACATCAGGAAAGTAAATGTCAAAGCAGGGGAGGGGAACTTCCCAAATCCTCCATTATATAATTATAAAATATAATGAATGTGTAGCTAAATAAGTAAAGTAGCTCATCCTTCTGGGAAATCTCAACTCAATCTACTGGGTTTTTTAAAACTTTTTTTAAAAGTTTTTTTTACTCATTTATTTAAGTAATCTCCATTGCCACCATGGGGCTTGACCTCACCACTCTGAGATCAAGAGTCATGATCTGACTGAGCAAGCCAGGTGCCCCTCTATTGGGATTTTTAAATGCCGATTCCATATGAGGAGTACTTTAGAAAATGTTTTGATTGACAGTAACTAGTTCCTTAATTCTTGCTATGGTTTTGTGTCATCTTGAGGGTATCTTCTGTTATATCTCAAAATCCCAATTCACTTTTCTTTTCTTTTTTTTAAGATTTTATTTATTTATTCATGAGAGACACAGAGAGAGAGAGACAGAGGCAAAGACACAACACAGGCGGAGGGAGAAGCAGGCTACATGCAAGGAGCCTGACGTGGGACTCGATCCCGGGTCTCCAGGATCATGCCCTGGGCTGAAGGCTGAGCCACCAGAGCTCCCCCCCCAATTCACTTTTCTTAAGCTCACATACAACACTCTTGAGGCAGGGCAGTGAAAGGAAAGGGGAAGTGTGTAAGATATTGTAAAACTCCTCAAATGCTGGGAATCCCTGAATTAGAAACACATGTATTATTTCCCATCTTTTTTCACCTTAAAGGATTCTTCTATGCCAGCAGATGTCTGATGCATTTAGCTGTACCATATTAAACACCTTGCTTACCTTTCTGTCTCAGCCACGGTAGCATAATTCTGGCAAGACCTATTGGGCCAAGTGATCTAGCTGGGTGATTCTCTGAAGAGCTCACCTGATTAGTAGCTACCAGTGTCATCCAGAGCACCTGCCTGTAGTAATGCAGAAATGAGAGCTTCACTTCTGGAAGCTAGATGTCTGGCCCTTCTGGCATGGAGCACTAAGAACATTTCTTGGTGCAAAGTGGTGTTGTAGTAGAATATCATGAATCAACCTGTGTTTCAATCCAGAGTTTTCTGCTTTCTAAATGTGTCCTAGCCCCAGCTCAAGAAATCCAAGCAGGGATGCCTGGGTGGCTCAGTGGTTGAGTGTCTGTCTTTGGCTCCCGTTGTGATCCCAGGATCCTGGAATCAAGTTCTACATCAGGCTCCCTACAGAGAGCCTGTTTCTCCCTCTGCCTATGTCTCTGCCTCTCTCTTTGTATCTCTCATGAAGAAACAACAAAAGAAGTGAAATCCAAGCAGAATTGAAGAATCCTGGAGAATTCAATGTTGCAAACTCATTGCAGTTAGTTCCGATTGCTTTTTATTTATTATTTTTTAAGGAGGTGCCACGCCCAATGTGGGGCTTGAACTTATGACCCTGAGATCAAAAGTCACATGTTCTACTGACTGAGCCAGCCAGACACCCCTCAGTTACTTTTTCTAATGCAAAAATAAACAATGATGTAATAAAAAGATCCTTCCCTTGGAGATTTTTCACAGCTTTCTTTATGGAAAACTTGACAGCATATGGGAATGTGTTTCTTATGAGTTTTGTTTTTTCCTTTGGTTTGGTTTTTGGTTTTTGTCTTTTATTTTTGTTTTTACTTTGCCTATTGTCACCAGGATTCAGCATCTGTTAATATATATAACCATTTCCTAATTATGCACAAATAGTATATTTGCGCATCACTCCGGGGGAGTGATCTCTTCAGTATAAAATCTCCCAAATAAATCAGTAGAGATCATGATGCAAAGTAAAAACTCCCAGTCCATCCAGTTTTCTCACTCTCTTTCTCAGTATTTCCATCTTTTAAACTCATTATGCTCTCACATCCTGTGACAAATATTTTTCAATGTGTAGTGCGTGAATCCCCTCCTCCATCACAATCTATTAAGAACATAGAATTCCAAATTCTGATACATCTATATACAGGGTACTGAAAAACTCCTCCAGGGTTGGGAATCCCTAAAATAGAGAGTTAATATAAGCATCTATTATTTTCCATCTTTTGTTATTAAAAGATGGAATTCCAAGCAGCCAATAGAACATTGAAGGAGCTTTTATTTTTTTTTAATATTTATTTATTTTTGATAGAGAGAGAGAGAGGCAGAGACACAGGAGGAGGGAGAAGCAGGCTCCATGCCAGGAGCCCGATGCAGGACTCAATCCCAGGACTCCAGGATCACGCCCTGGGCCAAAGGCAGGCGCTAAACCGCTGAGCCACCCAGGGATCCCTGAAGGAGCTTTTTAAAGAAATGTTTATTTGGGACACCAGGGTGGCTCAGTGGTTAAGCATCTACCTTCAGCTCAAGTCATGATCCCAGGGTCCTGGGATCAAATCCCACATCGGGCTCCCCTCAGGGAGCCTGCTTCTCCCCTCTGCCTATATCTCTGCCTTTCTCTGTGTCCCTCATAAATGAACAAATAGTCTTTTTTAAAATAGTTTTATTTATTTAAATAATCTCTACACCTGATGTGGGGCTCAAACCCATGATTCCAAGATCAAGAGTTGCATGCTCCACTGAGTGAGCCAGCCAGGCACCCCTACATTGAATGAGCTTTTAATAGAATGGATTGCTCTTTAAGATATATGGCAAAGTGGAAAAAAAGTGTAGGAAGTATTATAATATGCTATCCATATTTTGTATGGACTTATGTATTGACTGTGCCTAACAGAACATCTGAGACAATGGCAGCAGGAGTTGCCACAGGGGTGAGAGAAAGATTTACTTTTTCTTGTGTATCATTTGTACTTTATAAATTTTATGTCATGTTCACGTTACCCATTTTTAAAGAGTAATTAATAAGTTGGAAAATAATCCCAGATCCCTAGGTTATATTCAAGCCTTACTAAATTGAAATCTCTCACTTGGGGCTGAGAGATCTGCATTTTTAAGCACCTTATTCCATAAGCCAGGATAGAGAACCACTGTCCCTAACTTTTCCTTTTTTTTTTTTTTTTTTTTAATTCCTTCCTTCTTTTCTTTCTCCTGACCTCTCTACTGCCACCACCTCTCTTGCTCTCACTTCCTTACCTAGAGTAGGTCTCAGGATTTTATAATTCGATGACTCCAAGACCAGTGCTCTTGTCACTCCTTCCCCTCCCTCACTTGCCATTCACTAAAACCACAATCCAGGATGGATCTGCCTTTTCTACCTTCAGCACACAGGCTAAATTCCCAAGTTCTAATCTCAGCTGCTACCTGGATTTTTCCTGACATTCTTTGGTTCTTAGTATCTGTTTCGTCCCTGGTAGTGACTTTTTTTTTTTAAGATTTTATTTTTTCATGAGAGACACAGAGAGAGGCAGAGACACAGGCAGAGACACAGGCAGAGGGAGAAGCAGGCTCCATGCAGGGAACCCGATGTGGAACTCGATCCCAGGACCCTGGGATCACAACCTGAGCCAAAGGCAGATGCTCAACCACTGAGCTACCCAGGTGCCCTGCCTCATCACAATTTTTAAAAGCTCACCAATGGGACATGATCCTGGAGACCTAGGATGGAGTCCCACGTCAGGCTCCCTGCATGGAGCCTGCTTCTCCCTCTGCCTGTGTCTCTGCCTCTGTGTGTGTGTGTGTGTGTGTGTGTGTGTGTGTCTCATGAATAAATAAATAAAATCTTTAAAAAATAAAAAAAAAATAAAATAAAAGCTCACCAATGTTCTCATATACCCCTCTTGCTCCCATAGCACAAAGAAAATAGAGGATATTAGATTGGCATCTCTCAATTTCTTGCCCTTCTACTTCTTTATTTATCTACACACTCATCCATCTTTCCTTCTCTTTTTTTTCTTCTCTGAGTGGAACAGGTGTCACTCTGCCTAAGGAATTCTATCTGTACTCTCTAGACCCCTCTCCTACAGTCTCTGAACCATACTCAATCTGTTAACCTTGGCTCCTTGGGCACAAAAAGCATTCTCTCTCTACTGATTCTTTTCTTCAGGCTACAAACAAGCACTCTCCTCTGCAAGCCTTCTGTGTGCTCCAACATCCACCTTCTTTCTCCTCTCCTTTCCAGCCAAGTTTATTAAGAGTGGAACGATGGGGGCGCCTGGGTGGCTCAGTCCCTTAAGCGTTTGACTCTTGATTTCAGCCCAGGTCATGATCTCAGTGTCCTGAGATTGAGCCCAAGTTGAGCCCAGTGTTGAGCCCTGAGTAGGGCTCCATACTCAATGGAGAGTCAGCTTCTCTCCCTGTCCTTCTCCCTCTGCCCCTCCTGCTTGTGAACTCTCTCTCTCAAATTGTTAAATAAATCTTAAAAAAAAAAAAAAAAGAGTGGAAGGATGCTCTTCACCTGCTTGAATTTGACTCTGCTACGCTTGAGCTCGAGTCACCTGTGATTTCCTAGTTGCGAAGTCCAGCAGGTACTTTTCAGTCCCTACTCTGTTTAAACGTTTTGCTCCTGGGTCATCACTCTCTCTTCCTGGTTTCCTCTCACCTCCTTCCCTGATTATCCTAGACTTGGTCATCTTTATGGAGTCCTCCTCTTCCACTACTCAAAGGTTGTCAGTGGATTAAGAAGGAAAGAAACTTCCTATCATCCACTTCCAGGAGATGCTAACACCTCCCAACCTGAGTCCTGTAGTGACCCTCAGCCAATGTGAAGCACCAGAAAATGAAAACAAAGTCCTGAGGAGGAGTGATTAGAAACACAACACCTCAAAAGTATTTGTGAAAATTAGTGTCTCAAGATGACCTCTGCTGTAAATATTGCAGCTGTGATCTAAATTTGCTTTTGGGGTTTTGTTTGCTTTAAATCCCTTACTCCTGATAGCCTCAGGTTACTAGGAGTTCTTAAACTTCCTAATTTCTAATTTATGAAAAGCTTTTTACAAGCATTTATTTATTTATTTAGCTCTCAGGCTTGTATTTTGAAAACCTGACATTAACAGCCTCTCTACCAATCTGCTTCCAAGCGGCCTTTTTGGCTGCTATTTTAGTTTTTCATCATCTTCAAAAAAAAATTTTTTTTAGCATTTTTTTTTACCAGAGAAAATATAGAAAAAGGAGCTAAAACTTACCCAGTAGACCCCTACCCAGCCACAACCACTGAAAATCTTGGTATCCTACACTGTCTCTTCATTCCATCCCTCCCCCCTCCCCAACTACTTCTGTACCATATTCTAATCGGAGTTCAGAGCCTGATTGGGAAAGTTTTTATGTCAACACATGCCATGTGCCTTGGCAGTTTGCTAAGTCTGAGAAACTTCAGGAGGCATTTTTTCCTTCTGACTTCCCCATGTGTTTCACTTAGATTCTTGGAAACATTCCTCTGTGCGACATGGGTATTAGCCTACAGCCTCAAGTAACAGAAAATTCAATTTGAACTCACGTAAACAATAAGGAAAAGTATTGCTTCATAAAACTATAAGTCCAGGAGGTAGGGTGGCTTCAAGGGCAGTTTAATTTAGTGGCCCTGGATCTCCGTCTCTGCAGTACCCTGAGATGACCTCCTTTCTGGGTTGGCTTTCACCTAAGGCTGCTCCCTTCATGGAGCAACATGGCTGTTAGCAGTTACTGGTTTTACCTAGAAATGCTATCCATCTGTGTGCAGTTTATCTGGGAGCAAGGAAACTTCTTTCCCAAGAGCCTCTAGCATTCTTGAGTCAAGTCCTGTTCTCAGGGCAATGCTAGACACTGACTTTGGCCAGGGTTCCTGAACCAGTTACTGGCCATGAGAATGGAGTTGCTGTTAGACCAGCCAATCCCAGGTGTGGACTGAGACACAAGGCATACACTGAGAGCAGTAGATCCCTAAATAAAAACTGGATTATGTTAAGAATCAGAGGAATGAATGCAGACTAACCAGATGGACAACTACACATGGGTTTAGAAACTTGGCCATTTATTTATTTAATTTATTAATAAAATTAATTGTGTTTAATTAATCAGCAAATTTTGGCTTGTTATTGTTTAGTATTTCATTTTTATTTTTCTTAAGATTTTTTATTCATTCATTCATGAGAGACACAGAGAGAGAGGCAGAGACATAGGCAGAGGGAGAAGCAGGCTCCATCCATGCAGGGAGTCCCATGTGGAACTCTATCCTGAGACTCCAGGATCAAGACCTGAGTTGAAGGCAGATGCTCAACCGTTGAGCCACCCAGGTGTCCCCTAGTATTTCATTTTTTAAAGTTTTATTAGGTGATACCTTCACATAGTTCAATATTTAAGAAAAAACAAAACCAAACAAAAAGTATATACAATAAATATCCTTTCTATTGCTGATCCCCAGCCACATAGAGATATTTTATGTATATACAAGGAAAAAATCAAGAGTATATACATATAAGCTCTCATTGTACACAAAGTATAGCATTCTATAAACACTGTACTGCACCTTTTTTTTTTTCTGAGCGATTTATACTGGAGATTACTGTATCAGCACCTAAAGAGCTTTGCCATTCTTCTCTCACTGCATTGTATTATACTGTATGAATATACCACAATTTATTTAATACCCATGCAGGGACATTTAGGTGGCTAATAATGTTTCACCTTTAAAATACAGCTATGATGAATGATATCATATATATTTCATTGTGCATATTTGGGAAATATCTAAAGCATAAATTCCTAAAAGTGGAGTTAATGCCAAATTGCCCTACCTACTACTACACCTATTTATACTGCCACTGGCAAGGCATGAAAGTGCCTGTTTCAGAGCACCCTTACCAAAAGAGCATGTAATCAGACTTTGGGATTTTTGGTAATCTGATCACTGAACATTGTTAATATAATTTTTTTTAAAGATTTTATTTATTTGAGAAAAAGAAAGAGAGCACTATCAGGGGGGAGGGGGGAGGAAGATGGAGACCCAGAAGCAGAGAGCCTGTCCCTGCCTCAATCCCAGGAGCCCAAGATCATGACCTGAACTGAAGGCAGACATTTAACTGAGCCACCCAGGCGCCCCTATTATCTCAGCATAATTTTAATTTGAATCTCTTCTATTATGAGTGAGGCTAAGCCACTCTCATGTGCCTCAGAGCCATTTCTTGCTCTTCCAGGCCTGGCCTGTTCTTATTCTTTGCCCATGTTTGTATTGCACCATTGGTCTTTTGCTTTCTGATTTGTAGGAGCTCCTATGATAAAAGAAATTAGTCTTTGGTCTGCATTAGAGCTGCAAATATTTCCATCCAATTTGCCGTTTGTCTTCTGACTTAGCTCATAGTTTTATCCAGGGAGAAAATTTTATTTTTTTTTAAAGATTTATTTATTTATTTATGATAGAGAGAGAGAGAGAGAGAGAGAGAGAGACAGAGACACAGGAGGAGGGAGAAGCAGGCTCCGCCGGGAGCCCGACGTAGGACTCCATCCAGGGACTCCAGGATCGTGCCCTGGGCCAAAGGCAGGCGCTAAACTGCTGAGCCACCCAGGGATCCCCCCAGGGAGAAAATTTTAATGTTATGAGATTGAACATATCAATCTTTTATAGTTCTGTGTTTAATGTCGTAACTAAAAAGCCCTTCCCCTATTCTTTGGTGAATAACTCTATTTTAGTTTCTTCTAAAACAGAAGATGGTTTCATTTTTATACATTTAAATATATCTGCTTGGAATTTATCCTGGCCAAGTATGAGGAATAAAACCAATTTTGATTTTTTTTCCCACTTGATTGACTTTAATTTTATGCTGTTTCATGATGATACCTCTTCTTGTTTTATGACACTGAAGGTATTGCCAGTATTCTCTGTAAATGTTTTAAAACATCTAAGTTTTCATTGATTTTAATTAGCAAATCAGTAACTCTGAGAGTTTCTATAACTTACCCTAGGCCATGATATAGGCTGGAGGTTGGAGAGACAATGGGATCAAAAGGTCTTGAAATCACACAAGAAATAATGCTTGTTGCATATTCATCATGATCACTATTTGGAAATGTCCTTGCTCAGGACATGCACTCAAAATATAAACAATTGAAAATAACAAAGTAGGGCCCCTGGGTGGCTCAGTTGGTTGAGTGTCTGCCTTCCGCTCAGGTCAAGATCCCAGAGTCCTGGGATCAAGTCAATCGGCTAGCTCCCTGCTGAGCAGGGAACCTACTTCTCCCTCTCCCTCTGCCCATCCCCTTGCACCTGTGCTTTGTCAAATAAATAAATAAAATCTTAAAAACAACAACAAAGTATAGCTTAAGTGATTTAAGTCACTTGAGACTGAATGTAAGTTCTCTTTATTAACTTAGGCTCTTTTTAGACATGGAATGATTAATCTCCCATAGATTACCTGGGCCAGGTAGCTTACTTCTGGGTGCATTCTAAGATGCTGTCCCCAGAGTTTTAATCAAGAGGCAGCACAAGGGGTATGAAGCCCCCCTCCAATGATACCTAGGGAGAGGGGAGCCCAGCCAGGAAAGACAGAATGCAGACATATCTTGGTTTCCTAAGCTATGGAGATTGGTCAAATCCAGATACCCAGGGACACTTACTCATCTCCCTTTTATTGCAAGGAGAATGGAATATGCATTGTGATTCTCTAGTGGAATAAAAACTAACATCTATCCACAGCAATGGAATGTCATGGTCACTGCTGAGTAAAAATCCTTTGACAAGTACAAACAGACTTCTGCTGTAGCACTGTCACATCGCATTATAGTCATTTGTTTACATCTTTATCTTTCCCAGGAGACCGGGAGTTATTTTAAGGGCAGATGCTCTTTGTCTTGTTTGAATCCCTATAGCTTCGTATACACATCCCTCTCTATAGGAATGTGCTTATTGCATACTTTCTCTACTCATAGAGCCCACACTTCAATACTTGCTATTTGCTCAGCAGCTATGTATCAGCCACTGAACTACAGAACTCCCCATGCTTTACCTTTTTCAATTCTTATAACAGTGCTATGAGATAGGTACTATTATTTTTCTCCCTTGTAATAGTGAGGAAACTAAGAGACAGGGAAGTTAAGTAACTTGCTTAAGGTCACACAGATAAAAGATGGTGGAGCCAAGATTCAGATCCCACATGGTCTAACTCCATTAAATCTAATTTGTTTTAATTTTATTTTTGAGTAATATCTACACACAACATAGGGCTCAAACTCACAACCCCAAGATCAAGAGTTGTGTGCTCTACTGACTGAGCCAGCCAGGCGCCCCAACATTTAATCTAATTTTGTTGTTGTTACTGACATATCTATTGTGTGACACATCTCACAGCTGATTGCCACACAGTGGCATAGAACCTCTAATTTACTGGGAAGGATGTGGGAATGGCATTCAAGGAGATTGGGTTCATTTCTGGGTTGCAACTCACTGGTGGTTGCTTAAGAAAGTGCATCCGTTTCCTCACCTGTAGAATACATAATAAAATGACCTCTTTATCTCAGGCTTGTTGAGAGGATTAAATGAGGTTTAAAACAATCTGCTATAAATGGCTAAACAAGTGTCAATCCCTGTCCTTGCCTCCTAGTACTACCAATGCCCCGCACAGTAGCCCTGCAGTGTCCGGCTTTTTTCCTGCTGCAGGTCCAGGAAAAGCCTCCTTAGTTATGCAGTACACATGTTATTTTCTGATGGTGAAAAAAGTAATTTCTCTACTTTGGGTGAGTTGAAATACTTTTCCAATCCAAATGTCAGGTCTGCTTAAGCAGCTGCTAAAGGAAAGGGATTATCCCAGTTCCTACTTGGGGCTGCTCCCACAGAGTAAAACCATAGCTGAGTGCCAAGACTCTGACACCAACTCCTTTCTCAGCATTATAGGCCGGTATCCTGGGATCTGACATGAGCCATTAGGAATTTCTTTAGCAGCAGCCGACTGGGAAACGCAACTGCCAGTGTTAAAGAAACATGTTAAAACTCATTTTTTTTTACAGTAAAAGTCCCAAAGATAGACAAATATGCTGAGTTGACTCATATCCCTCAATATAGAGGAGTCATCTTGATGGTGACACTCATCCTGACGATACTAAGCAGGTGGCCTATTCAGTCAGCCCTGGGATTCAGAGCCAGTGGAACACAGTGTGTCTTATTATGTCATCTATGCAGGGAAAAAGTGGATGGAGGCTCCAAGATCCCCAGGGTTTTAGTTAAAAGGAAAATGTGATTCTACAGTAGTCACTAAACCAATAGAAGGGAAATAAGGAGTGGGCATGATAAGGGCAGGGAGCAGGTGCAAGTCAAGTCTCTGTTAGCTTGGAGTCTGAAATAGACTCTCAGCCCCAGACACAGAATCTGGGAGCTATCTCCACTGTCATTCTGATCATCCTGTCTTGTCAGGCAAACTCCAGTTCCGTTCTCTATGTTCTACTTTCTAAGTGCCCACTGGCTCTTCGCCTTGTGGCTTAGCCATTTCTGCCCGGGTGGGAACAGGATGAGGAAGTATCTCAGGATATTTCTTACCCTCTTCTCTCTACCCCCCATAAACATTTACCCCTCCCCCCCATGCCCAGAATCTGTTCTTCCTTGCTTAAAAAAATTCAAGCCATCCCTGAAAGCTCGCTTCTCCCATGAAAGCTTCTTTGACGTTTCTTTTTTCCTAACACATGCAACTTGTACACCTAGAGCTAATGGGCACACAGACATATTCTTTTCTATCTAATGTGCGCTCACCTTTTATCCCCAAATAGATTAGAAACTCCTGGAGGACAGAACCATATCTTAAACTTCTTGAAATCACATGTCTGATTCTTCTTCTTCTTCTTTTTTTTTTTTTTAAGATTTTATTTATTCATGAATGACACAGAGAGAGGCAGAGACACAGGCAGAGGGAGAAGCAGGCTTCATGCAGGGAGCCTGACGTGGGACTCAATCCCGTGTCTCTAGGATCAGGCCCTGGGCTGAAGGTGGCGCTAAACCGCTGAGCCACCCAGGCTGCCCTCCCCCCCTTTTTTAAAGATTTTATTTATTTATTCATGAGAGAGACAGAGAGAGAGAGGCAGAGACATAGGCAGAGGGAGAAGCAGGGTCCCTACGGGACCCCGATGTGGGACTCTAGGATCATGCCCTGAGCTGAAGGATGCTCAACCGCTGAGCCACCCAGGCATCCCCTCACATACCGGATTCTATGACCTAGCAGTTAGTGCAGCTGGGTACAGCTGGGGTACTCAGTGTCTCTGCAGCCTGGGGAATTAAGGAGCCCAAAGCTGGTTTCTCAAGAGGATGGCATCAAATCAGCCTTGCTGTTGGGCCTCTACCAACCTTTCTGCTGATTCTAAGAGCCGACTGCATGCTTAGAAATCAAGTCCCTTTCCCGCAACCCATGCTGTATCCTATTTGTTCTGGATTGAGTGTGTGCTCTTCATCTGTCCATCCTCCCCCCACCCTCCCTGCCCAAGAACGCAAATCCCATCTCTGAACCACACATTCTGAGACTCAGTCCCTGCTACCCACTACCCAGAGCAACTAATTAGAATTTCAGACTGCCCAGACCTCTCTACCATGTGGGGTGTGCTCCACCCACCTGTAGCTCATCTCTCACCCTCCCTGGCATTAACCAGCTAGCCCGTCTCTCCATCTGACTCTTTCTGCCAAGACCTTCTGGAAACGCCGGTCTTGCTCCAGGGCTTCTGGCTGGTCTCTGAGTCCTTTCCACTCTGCCCTCAACTGAGCCATCATTCCGAGACTAAAAAAATACCTCAAAGTTTGAACCAAACACACATACACACCCATATTCACAAATTCATTTATCAGTTGAAAAGATTTCCACTACCTTCCTAAATTAATACTCTCCCTCTTCTGACATTTCTCATCACTGCTAAGTCTTCCAACATCCAGCTTGGAATTCTCTTTAAATCAAAGGAGATCATTCACTCCAACCCTCTTATTTTATCCACTGTCTCTATTTTACAACCCTACATTTATGCTTATTTAGAAGCCAGTGGCACAAGATTTTTGCTAATGATGACTTTAGGAAGGAATTCTCTTTGTCTGTTAGTAAATTACTATGGTACTAGAAGACTTTATAGTAGGTCTCAACTTGGTAATCAGTTACCACCAAAATGCATTGATTGCTAAAATGAGATAATTTCCTTCTCGGCCCCTGAAAGGAGACACATACAAATTCTTTCTCCCTCCCTCCCCCTCCCTTTACTCTCTCTCTCTCTCTCTCTCTCTTTCTTCCTCAATGAGATCAGCCAGCTTTCCGTCTGGAACAATCAAAATACCTCCCAGCTGGAATGACAGCATCATTTTACTGACACTGAAATAGGAGAGTGATAAAGCAAGTCGCAGCAGGCACAGCAGAAATGCACTGCTTTTATGATTCACATTTCAGAAATGATGCCATGAGACCCAAAATGCAAATCAGAGTTTGTTATGTGTTGTCAAAAATGTAGTTAAGGGCAGTCACCTCAACTGAACCTTTCACCCTCTGGAGGAAGCAATACCACTCCCGATCCCTGCCTCACTGCAAGTGGACAACAGATTTCCTACAACCATTCCCTCACTATTCTCTCTATGCTGGGATCTGGCTAAGAAAATTGCAGTTTTTCCTAGGTGATCTGGTGACAGCTTTGGAGGTACTAAGGAGAATTGCAGTGGAAGCAGCATCTTTAGGATTAGGTCTCATCCAGCCCCACGCCTTGACAAGGGGTTGCCTTTGTCCACATTCTCCAAACCCAGAATCCATGGGGGTAGGGGGTATTGCAGCTCTCCCTGCTTTCCCCACTGTAGGAAACCCTTATGAATTGCCTCCCCCTGCAGGTTCCTATAGCTTTCCCCCTCACTTCTTCCTTTGATTTGTCTTCTCTTAGACCCATGTAAGGAAAATGATGCTGGGTGAACATTTTATGAGCCCTGTAACTATAGGATAGTGCCATTGGCAGGGAAACAGGATAGACTCACAAAAGATGGGCAGGAGTCCTGGAACCTCAGTGAGATCTTTGCTGTCAGGGTGTTATAAACTCTCCTTAAAAATGTTTTTCAGCTCACGGCATCTACAGAGCAACTTAGACTTCCTTGGTGAGAAGCTGCTGCTTGCATGTAAACATCACCACATCTGAAGTCTTATTCCTGGACATCGGTTATGAGTCAGTGAAAAGCCCCAAATGATCTATGTATCACTTGCTCTCCTGCACTTTCAGTTTATGTCACAAACTAGAAAAAGGACTGAGCTCAATTTGCTGGAATCTCCCTCATGACAGTTCATTTTTATTTTGAAACAAGTGTTGGTAAATGTTAATGCTAGAGAAGAGGCTTACAATAAATAAGTAGAAATGAAAGCAGAAATAAGGCAGTTCACACAAGCTCAATTTCCATGACTCTAAAAATGTTGCTCAATCAACAGCACAGCCCGACCAGGAAAACCAGAACACTTTGTTATGGGCAGAATTCTAACATGGATGCCAAGATGTCTGGCCCCTGGCATGCTCAAGCCTTCTCCGAGCTGGTTGGTCAAACACTAACCTCACTCCTGCTGTGAAGAAATTTTGCAGATGTAATTAAGTTCCCAAATCAGTTGACCTTATGATAGGGAGTTTGGCTGGCTGGTCTTGACCTAATCACATGGCCCTTTATATCTGGATCTAGATGTCAGAGACAGAAAAAGTCCAAGATATTTGAAGTCTGAGAAGGATTCAACAAAAGGGAGACACTCCATTGTTGGCTTTGAAGATGGAAGGGCCAGGGAGCAAGAAGTGCAACAGCCTCTAGGACTGCTGAGAGCACATCCCCCCAGGTGACAGCCAGTCAGGAAACACAGACCTCAGTCCTCTAGCTGCAAGACACTGAATTTCATGACAACACAAATGTACTTGGACAAGAGCCCTGAGTTCAGATGAGAACACAGCCTGGATGACTCCTTGATCCAGCCTTGTGAGAATCTGAATGGAGAATCGTGCTTTTCCCAGACACCTGACCCATGGAATCTGTGAGGCAATACTGTCTGTTGTTTTAAGGTGTTGAATTTGTCATAATATGTTACTCAGTATAGAAAACAAATGCATACTCACAAATGGTTTTAAAGCTTTTTATCCAAGACCAAAATTAAACCTCCCCTGGCGAGAGACCTATCAGCCTGTCAACTACTGTGAATGACATCCATCATGCAAGCCCCTCGCTACTCAAAGTGTGATTCATGGACCAACAGCATACACATGGCCTGGGAGCTGATTACAAATGCAACATCTCAGGCTCCATCCAGATTTTCTGAGTCAATCTTCATTTTAACAAATCCCCTATGAGTCATATGCATTTTAAAGTGTGAGGCACTGGTTAGCATCCTAATTCAGAGCTGAAAACCTGGAATCAGCAAAACTTCGATTCTCCACATGGCCCCATAGTTTTACTGACTGTGGCCTTGAACAAGTTTCTTAACCTCTCTGAGTCTCTATTAATCTATAAAATGGAGCAAACAATAGTACCAACTTCACAGGGTCATGGTGCAGATTAAATGGAACAGTATGTAAAACACATTAGCCCAGTGCCTCCTGCCACACAATAAGGGCTTGATAAATGTTGGTCGTTATAGGATTGAGTGCCAAGAGTGGAGTGAGTTGAGTCTAAAGGGGCAAACCCTTTCAATTAGAAACATGCAGGATCACTGTGACGAACGTCCTCCTCTGAGGAAATATATTGTCACAGACTCCTCAGAGGCTGCAGAAGGTCATGACCTTGCTTTTCTACCTCAGTAATCATCCCCTGACCCCAGGCAGAATCAGTCATGCCCTCCCATCACAAGCACTGACTCCTGTAACCACCTGTGTCTCCCAGCCTCCCACCCACCCCCCCACCCCTGAGAGGTCTCCCCTACCAGCATTAACCTATTAACCCCATTGGGCTCCACCTCACTTAGCTAATGATATCTGGCCAGAAACCATGGAGACGGGTGTTGGAAACCCCCGAGCAGGTGGTGTCCCTGGATATCAGTGACAGCTCACCCCACAGAAGAGATGAATGGATATGCCAGCAGCAGAGCTGCTGTGGCTGGTTTAAAAGAAATCTAAGGTTCTTTTCCTTTCTGCCGGAGGGAATGGTGACAATGACCTCAGCAGCGAGTATAAGGACAAATGAACATACTGGCAATTACAAATGGCCAGAACAGGAGAGAAGTCATCTGCCCTAGGCTCTGAGAGGTCCGAGAAGTCTGGCTCCTCCTCCTGGTTTCTCTGTTCTTGGCAAACACTCCTCTCCCTTGCTTTATCCTCTGAGCCTGAGCTGAAGAAATCTCTATGGTTCAATATAAATAATGAGGATGGTATTGATAATAATAATAGCCCTCATTTGTTGAGTGCTCCAAGTGCCAAGCACTTCTCATGAATTATTTATACTCCTTATAACAACTCTGTGGAGAAGACATTATTATGTTTCTTTCTAGTCAAGGAAATAGACTCAGAGAGGTTAAGTTGCTTGCCTAAGTTTACATAGCAGGTAAATGCTTGCCCTTGGATTGAAACCTGGGCATGCTTGGCTCAGAAGCCTATGGTCTCTTCACTTTGTCCACAACATAGCTGTTGTCCTGACTCCTTTAATAAGCTCCTGACCTTCTTCCTGAACCCCATCCTTGGATCTTTGATGCTACTGCCAGTAGACTCCTACAGTGCCTTTCTCTTGTCCTTCCCAGGTGTGTACCACCTTTGGATCCTGTCTTTTCTGCCCAGATGCCCACCTGTCTGGCCCCTGGACAAATATAGCATACACCTCTTTCTTGTTGTCCACGTGGTTGTGATCTATGGGGTTCCTCATCTCGCTGTTCATGGGTGTGCTGGCTGGGCCTGCCCAGTAAAGAACTAGATGTACACTCCTAGACTCTGGATAACTGTCCCTCCCCTGGGATCCCACCTCACAAGTAGAGTCTCCTATATCCTCTAGCCTGGCTTATGATTACAGAAGAGTGTTTCCAGGATGTTCCAGGTGTTAAAGTAATTAAATAAGGAGGCCATTAGATTGCGGTGGCTCTAATGCCTTGGCCACCTACATAAGGAAACCAAAATCTAAGCCAAAGCAGATGCACTCAAACCTGAGAAAAAGAAACTTATGAACAACCAATCCCAAACAGCCAACCAGGCTTTCCCAAATAAGGGAACTGCTTAAGCTATAGCTAACCAAATAGTATCCTTGCTTTGCTTCTTTATCCTCTCTATAAAAACCTTTCCCCTATCTTCTGTCAGTGGAGTGGCCCTGACCATCATTGGTTTGGCTCCCAATCGGAGAGGATGTATGCTCAAATAAACCCTTGAAAAAAATTTTTTTTTTTTTAAATTTTTATTTATTTACGATAGTTACAGAGAGAGAGAGAGAGGCAGAGACACAGGCAGAGGGAGAAGCAGGCTCCATGCACCAGGAGCCCGATGTGGGATTCAATCCCGGGTCTCCAGGATCGCGCCCTGGGCCAAAGGCAGGCGCCAAACCGCTGCGCCACCCAGGGATCCCGAAAAAAAATTTTTTAATGTGCCTCAGTTTACCTCTTAATACAGGGAAATCACTCTACTTAGGTTCTGGTTTCTGCTCCTGTTCTACCATGTCTTGAACATTCTTTCTCTCTTTCAAAACCACATTTTACGGTTCAGTTCATACCTGATTCAAAATCCACTCTACAGCTCACAGAATAACACCTTGATCTGGAATCATGTCCCTTCACAATCTGGCCTCAATGACACTTCCAAGTACCAGCCCTATTTTCCAGCCAACTGTTCCCTGTCCATTCTCTGCCATTTAATGCTGAGCCTTTGCTTCTCCACTCTGCCAGGAATGTTCATTTTCTTTGCACCATTTCTGTATTATCCGAGATCTAGCTCAAAATCCATCTTCAGCACAAAAATGGCTCTACTCCCCCCAGCTGGAAATAATCCTTTCCTTTGGGTGATCTGCTGTGGTACTTTATTTGTACTTCTCTGGTGACACAATAATTTTATACATTTCACCATAGGTAAGTATGTACATAATTTTTCTTCTCTTTTAGACTGATTTTTTCCTTTTGGGTAGCATTACAATGCCTAGGAAATGCCTTGATAAGTGCTTGCTATAAATCTATTGATCCATCGGCTGTATAGTAGATGAATGGGTGGATGGATGCATGGAAGGGAGGTTATAAGTATTGAAACTCTGGCTGGGGTTTTTCACCAGGCTGCTATGACAGGAGAAAGGCTGTGTCTGTCAGATAAACAGGCCATCACAATTATGGAAGAGGATGAAAAACTTAACCATGCTGGGGGTAACGTCAGACCGGCATGTTCACTCTTGTTGTTGTTGTTGTTGTTTTAATGTTTACTAGGCTGTATCAGTAGGATAATTTAAAATATGAGTAAAAGAAAACCCAACTCTTCAACCTAGCTTCCATGGCCAATACATTTATTGGAATGAATACAGGAAGTCAGAGATAAGGCGAGGGGTCAGGATTGGTGGCTTCAAAGCCTCTTTCCATTTCTCTACTGTCCTGTCCCCATCGGTAAGGTAAGTTGCCTGGTTTGGGGAAGTCTTCTAGTAGTTATTGGACTAATTGTCTCCCTTTTTATATTATGCTATTTTTTTTTTAGATTTTAAAAATGTATTTAATTGAGAGAGAGTGGGGGTGGGGAGAGAGAACAAGGGGAAGAGGAGCACACTCCTTTCTGAGCAGAGAGCCCAATTTATGGCTTGATCCCAGGACATTGAGATCATGACCTGAGCCTGAGCTGAAGCCAGACACTTAACTGACTGAGCCACCCAAGCACCCCTATATTCTGCTAACTTTCTATGGCTCTTTTTTAAGAATAAGGAAGCATATTCTCTGGAAGTGCCTAGAAAACTTCTCTTTGTGACTCTGGCCCAAATGGGCCTCAGCCAGCCTCATCCAGACCCATTTACTGGTAGTGGGGATAAGGATGGGGCTCAAACCACTGAGGGCCCACCTGGACTGTGGTAGAACCCACATTGGAGAGTCAATGCAAGACTTTTTACACAGCAGACAGTTTTATGGGGGCCACTCCCATTAAGGGTTTGTTCTTATGAACTTATCATTTTTATTTTTTTAGATTTTTAAAAATTTTTATTTATGAGAAACAGGGAGAGAGGCAGAGACACAGGCAGAGGGAGAAGCAAGCTCCATGCAGGGAGCCGGACGTGGGACTCCATCCATGTCCAGGGCTGAAGGTGGCGCTAAACCACTGAGCCACCAGGGCTGCCCTGAACTTACCATTTTAAACAAGCAGTATACAGTGGAAAATGTATCATCCAAAAGATCTCATTGCCCCAGATATTACAATGTATCTGCTGGTCTAAGGGTCCTTCAGTGCTTCCTGTGCAAATACATGATTAGTTAGTAGGGTTAATTGAACACATGCTGTCTGGATAGTATTATTCTAAGCACTGTGCAAAGTTAGAAAAAGGATGGAATGCAATGACTTTTTAAAAAAATAGAATGAAGGTTGAAAAAGTAGTTCTCTTTTAAAGGCAGCATTAATTCTACTCATTTACTTTCCAGAATGTAGAATCTACTTAAGTCTCTTCCTTTCTTTGTTCTCTCTTGTTTAACTGTCCCTTTTCTTTCCCTTTTAAGATTTTATTTATTTATTTGAGACAGAGTGAAAGAGAACAGGAGTGAAGGGGGAGAAGCAGACTCCCCACTGAACAGGGAGCCTGACTCAGGGCTCTATCCCAAGACTCTGGGATCATGACCTAAGCCCAAGGCAAACACTTAACCAACTGAGCCAGGCTTTTCTTGTTACTACTTTTGTTCTTTTATTCTTTGCTCATTTCAGGAAAGCAACATAGTAAAGATTAAGAGTGTAGAATCTGGAGTCAGGCTTCCAGGTTGGGAATTCTGACTTTGAGCCTGAGCTGTGACTTTCTAGCCAATTACATCATTGCTCCAAGCTTCCATGTTTCATTGGTGAATCATACCTAATAATTACACTTCCTTGGATGATGCACATGGAAAGTGGTTAATAAAGGTTAACTATTTTAATTTCCTTCTTCATTCATTCTTTTTTGATTGTGCCTTGTTTTTGTATCCTCTTCTTCCTTGCTATATCCTAGAGTGATAGATGGTTCAGAAATAGAGTCAAGGTTAGAGTCACAGAATCAATTTTCTAGGGAGGAATAGAATGGAATCATTTCATTTCTGTCTCTTCTCTTCATTATAATCAGGGTATTTAAAGAGTGAATATAATTAAGGCAAAGATGAACATGTGCAAAACCAGTTGAAAGGCATACATATGTGCTACATATGCGAGCAGAAGAATGTTCTAGTTCCTACAAGAATCTTCCAGCTGACAATTTCAAATTCAAAAAGTTCAAATTCAAAATCTAGGCCTAGTTTGCTCAACATGGCTTTACTTCCAGAATATGGTGACCTTCCTTTATCTATTTTATAGCTGCACACTGCTCCCCTGACCCTGGCCAGCCATCTGTAAATACATCCATTGTTTAGAAGATGATCAATTGGAAGAGTCCGATTAAAGCAGTACAGATCTATCATCTTGGTAGAAAGCAATAACCACAATTGAAAGCACATGCTATCATGGTGGCAGGTTAGTGTGATGATTGCACATGAAGAGAACACAGACCGTCATCATTGTAGAGGTTACAGAAGACCAATCAGTTTGAAGCTATAGATTCTAAAGCAGTTGAGAGCTCACAGCAAAGACCACTCCTGTGTCCCTTGTCTTCAATGTCCCAGCTCTGCCCAGAAACCATTTGGAGAATGATCATCTATCCCTCGAGACCAGAATGCTGTAGACTATTAACATTTCCTCTCCACAGCAGCCACAAATGCTTCTCCACTGATTGTTTCCACTGCCTAGAATATTCTTCCTCTAGATACCCATAGGGCTAGAACTATCACTTCTTTCAAGGCTTTACTCAAAAGTCACCTTCTCAGGGATGCTATCTAGCCATTCTATCTGAAATTTACCACCCTCCAACATTTAAAGATCCCCTTCCCTACTTTATTCTTTTCTCCTTGGGCTTTACAAGTATCTACTACACAATATAGTTTAGTATATGTGCTGCCGAAGCGAGCACCACAATATAGTTTACATATTTATCTTTTTTTTAAGATTTATTTATTTATTCATGAGAGACAGAGAGAGAGAGAGAGAGAGGCAGAGACACAGGCAGAGGGAGAAGCAGGCTCCATGCAGGGAGCCTGATGTGGGACTCAATCCCGGGTCTCCAGGATCAGGCCCTGGACTGAAGGCAGCGTTAAACCGCTGAGCCCCCCGGGCTGCCCACATATTTATCTTATTTATTTTCTATTTTCCCTAATAGAATATAAATGGCATGAAGGAGGGGTTTGAGTCTCTTTTGTTGATTATATTATCCCCAGTGCCTAGCATAATGCCTGGCACATACTTGGCTCTTAATGAATATTTGTTGAATGAATGATTTAATGAATTTGTGTGACTAATTGATCAGTATATCTGACTTCCCTCCTAGAATGTGAGTTTTGTGAGACCAGAGACCAAGCTTGTTTCTCCCACTGCTATATTCCTAGAGATGATCACAGGGCCTAGCAGGTAGTAGATACTAAGTACAGATTTTTAAAATAAATAATTGAAAAATACCAATAGTGCCAGAATTGACAGAAGGAATGTATTAGAGGGAACATGGTCATGCAGATGTCTTCATAGCTATGAGGCTTCCTAAACAGTCTCCAAATTAACCTGAAAGTAATATTGGGTATTGTCAGGAGTCACTTTCCTTGTATACTTAGGGTCCGACAACTTGAAATAACACACACTAGCATGTGGCTACCACCACTGCTTGGAGTTGGGGTTCTAAAATCATATATGGAAAAATTACATTAAAAATCTCTTTAATCACTCCTACGGTACAGATTACACTGCTCCATGCATTCTGTGCCATCTCTTAGTAAGTTCCACACAGCCAGTTTTCCCCCAGATTTAGAACAGATGGCCATGGCTGTTTCTTTGGTTAAGCACCAGATGAAGTAGTTGGCGTGGATTTAAGGGCCATATTGTTGGGGAGGAAATGACATATATGTATATATTCATCTGTATTTTTCTTTTATTGAACACATAGTCAACTTTGAACAACTTACATACTTGTGTACTTAACTCCATTGTACTATTTGGTCCTCGATGGTATCAGATGTCTTTATTGTTTATTGCGGAGATAAGTGTGTAAAGGAGGTGGGAAAAAAACCCTTTGGAGGTGTTGCAGTAGTTGGCATGACCAATAGAAGAATATCAACCATCATGATTTTCCAAATTAAAAAGAAAAAAGTCTTTTATCTAAATTGTATACAGAGTCTAAATCCCTACAAAAAATAATAAAGAGCAGGTATGAAGTTCTTCCTATGTGCTGGGTACTAGGTTCTTTATGTATATTGTCTCAATTGACCTGCCTCATAGCAACCCTTTAAAGAAGGTATTATAATCCCTGTGACCCTGCTATGATTCTTCGTAACAGCCAGGCAGGCACGCAGGCTTGGCCCATTCCCAAAAGAACACATTTAACTGTAGCCAGTGATGGAGACACTCTGAGCCCTGGATATGATACAAACAGTTGTATCCTTTTCTCTTGAATTGTCTTTCAGTCCACACCAAGGCTGCCTTATAGGGATGCTTAGATACCTCTTCCCCTACTCCATAAAAGTAACTGGGGTAGGGGCACCTGGGTGGCTCAGTTGGTTAAGCATCTGACTCTTAATTTCATCTCAGGTCTTGATCTCAAGGTTATAAATTCAAGCCCCGAGTCGTGTTCCTTTACTCTCAGTGTGGGAGCTGGGTATGGAGCCTACTTAAAAAAAAAAAAAAAAAAAAGGGAACTGGGATATTATCTATTAAAAAATAATAATAATAAGAGTAAATCACCTTGTTCCAAAAGTCCTGCATTTTGGTGCTCAATTTATTGGTGGGATTAGAAAAAGAAAAAAAAATTCCATTTTGATCAGAACTTATCAGTTACTTCTAAACCAACTCACTTGAGGGGTGGAAAAAAATATGGTCACTTCCTATGTTCCTCTTTTGAACATGTTCTCTACTCAGTGCCCTATTTTATATATTGTATAAATTTATTCTTCAATCTGTGTTCAATGAAAAGACTACTAATATAGCAGCATTGCTTCAGACAGGCATAATTGGAATATTCCACCTTGCTCATTTTTTATCCCTCTTCTTATGTTTTTTCCTTAGCTTCAGTTTCTTCCACATCTCCCCAAAACATTTTCCATATTAATCATCCATATGGTCTATGTTGTCAATATATCTAAAATTTCTATCATTTTCCCTTTCTTTCTTTTCTATCCCCTCTTCCTCAGGAACCTGGCTTCATCCTACCACCAGACATTGTGCTCAAACCAGGGATGAAGAACTCTACTTGGCCACACTAGTGAAGATGGGAAAGGAGCAAGGGGGAGAAGGCAGAGATGTGGCAATGCTGCGTCTCAGATTTATAGAGGATGGCAGTGGTTCCCAGGGACTGTAAGTAGTTTTCCTCATGTTACTCAACTAGTAAGTAGCAGAGCCAAAAATTGAACCTGGGTCAGTAAGGCTTCAACTACCTACTGTTTCCATTATACCACATTACACAACACCTACTGTTTCCATTATACCACAGTTTTTAGAGGCAGCAAAATCCCATTAAATGCAAGTTTTGAGCAACAATGATGGCCAGTCTTTGTGTAAACAGATAGAATCTTATATGATTCACTAAATGGGTTTGGCAGTGTGACCTTGGAAATAGGGACCAGAGAAGTGAAGTCTTTCCTCAAATCATCAACGGCAGGAATGACCAATGTTTACTCTGTACACAGGACCAAGCTAGGTGTTTTGAAGGAGACACAGGGCATCCTATAAGGCTGCACTGAAGAGACAGTCTAGCTCCAAGAAAAAGTTATGCCTTGTAGTAGTCAGGGCACCTCCTGGAAACAGAGAACATATTCAAACTGTACAATTAAGAAGGGTTTAAGGGACTAATATATTTCTTATGGTACAGGTGAGGTTTAGGAAATTGGGGAAGGAACATGCAGTGAGTGCCCTGGGATCAGCAGTGGGATTCTGTTACCTACTCCCCCCCGCCCCCCGCCCCCCACACACACACATGCAAAGACAAGGTGACGGAGCAGAGCATAGCTGTGTGAAGAGGAAAAGCTATTCTCCTATCCCAGGAGCTGTGATCTCCAGGAGGGAGAAGCAGCCAACCTATGGAAATCCATCAGGGAGGGGGCCACATTAATAAATCTCTTCAGTATCCTGATGATGCTTCCCTTAGCCAACCCCCACTAGAGGCTAGAGGGCAGGCATTGATTCTACTCATAAAGACCAGTCGTCCAGGCACAGCAAAGAATGAGAAAAGGTAAACAGTGAATCTGAAAGGAGAAATGAAAGATAATTTCATAAACCGGCATACCATTTAAGTGTCTTAAAGAGGTTGCTAATTACAGAAGTATTACTGTAAATTATTTTGTGAAGTAATATATTCTTTATGCACCTTTATGTGCCATTTTTATATATCCTGTTGTTCTCCTGTTAGGTTAGTTTCAAATAAGAATGGCTCAAGTTAAATATTGAACTTAACTGACTTCCTGGCTCATCCCAAGTGTAAGGCAAGGTGAACCTAAGCCTTCTGAAGGAGCACATTTCAGTTGTGTTGCATGAACAATGTTTTTGCTCCATGCTTTTCCCATTGTACAACTTTCTTTCATTCACTCAGATTTTTCTCCATTATTTTAAAACTTTTTCTTTCCTACATTTTTGCCCTCTCTTTCCTCTAACAAAAAAGGCTGCTTGGCTCACACCTCTATCAACAGATGCTTGGAAATAATGCACCATGCCAGCTTTTCAAGGATTTTCCTCTTTCCTCCCTCCCTAGAGAAAAACAAAAGGGTAAGGATAGCTCGAAGGATTGGATCAGAATGTTGTTTTACTGGAATTTGCAGCTGTTTCTGGATTGCAGAAGTCACTGGAGGGGAACAATGTGCTTGGGGACTGGAGGAAATGCTTTGGCTCCAATCTGTCCCAAGTCTTCTGGGGAGGAGTTTTCTCATTGTTCCAGAGGTTGCTACTTAACGAAGATTTTGCATCTTTCAACAGAGAACTGTGTGGTGAGGGAAAGGAAAGAGTATGACAGGAGCAAAGAAGGCAAAGGCAAAAAAGTAACTGACCTTTGGTCAGTGTACAAACCATTCTCTAGGCTCTGGCTTAAATGTCTGGCTGATGAAAGCGTTGCTATTTCTTCCTTCCTTCTTTCCTTTCTTTCAAGATCTTGTTTATCCATTTGAGAGAGAGAGGGAGGGAGCACATGCATGCAGGATAATGAGGGCAGGGCAGGCGGACAGAATCTTCAAGCAGGTCCCCCCTCCCTGGATGAGTGGGGAGCCCCATACTGGACTCAATCCTGCAACCGGTGAAATCATGACCTGAGCAGAAAGCAAGAGTCCAAAGCTCAACTGACTGAGCCAGTTGAGGCTAACCTGATGGCTAACCTGATGGCTCAGGCACCCCTCACTATTTCTAAGAACTTAAGGGCTAGGGTAAGTCAATGAAATTTCCATTTTCACCCCACAGGAAAAATAAAGATGGAGTTTATATAGGCAGGTGGATCTAGTTGATGAATGAATGAATGAAAATATTCCAGTGGCAGATTTTTGAATATTTACATAAGAGATTCATTGGCTTTTCATTGTGTGTGAAAGGCTAGACTGATATGTGTGTTACTGGTTCTATAGATATATAGGACAAATAAATCCATATATACCTTTGCACTCATATGTATGTATTTCTGGTATTATTTGAGGAAGCCTCTGAAACTGTATTTTCCTCCTGAGTACTATCGCTGCCATAGATCCTGTAATCTCTATGGAAGGAGTCTGTAAAATCTTTTTTAAGTTAGGCAAAGATCAGGCTAGGTGGACAGCAATGGAGACTTACCCCATCATTCATTCCGACTTCTCTTGGTAGATATTTCAGTTTACTTTTGGGTTTGCATATATTCTTCCTTACTGATTTTTTTTTAAAGTTAGTGCTATGTATTGAATGTATCTCCCTAAAAACACACGGAAGTCCTAATCCTCAGTACCTATGAATGTGACCTTATTGGAAATAGGATCTTTGCAAAGGATCATGTTAAGATGAGGTAATCCAATGTGTCTTGTGTCCTCCTTTCTGAAAAGGGCAAATTTGGACAGATAGACAGATTTAAAGGGAAGACAATGTGAAGATTCAGGGAGGAGAAAGCCATCTACAAGCCAAGGAACACCTGTATCTACCAGAAGCTAGAAGAGAGACAAGAGAGATTCTCCCTCAGAACCCCAGCCCTTCCAGCTCCTTGATAAGTCACCCATTTTGTGATGCTTCGTTGCAGCAGCCCGAGGAAATCAATACAGATTAGGTCTGATGAAATCTTCTGGCGCAATCTTTTGATTTCTTCAGATTTTATTTATTTATTCATGAGAGAGAGAGAGAGGCAGAGACACAGGCAGAAGGAGAAGCAGGCAGAGGGAGAAGCAGGCTCCATGCAGGGAGCCCAATGTGGAACTTGATCTGGCGCCCTGGGCCGAAGGCAGGTGCTAAACTGCTGAGCCACCCAGGGATCCCTCTTTTGATTTCTTCAAATAAGAAATTGAAATTTAAAAGGTAAAATGGCTTAGAGTCACAGAGCCAATCAGGGATAGAGCACTAAACTTCCACATCATTCCTCTACCCATTGCTATAACTGGGCTGATTTGTATAAATGACAACAGGCTTCCACTGCTGCTCAAGACAATGGAGAAATGACATCCCTATCTTCTAATATAGATGCTACTAGACTTGAACAGTTGAAACAAGACTTTGGCATCATTAACATGGAGTAGAAATGTTTACTCTGCGACTCTCAGTGTCAGTGGATTTCACTCAATGCTCACTGACTCGTCATTTAAAAAGCTACAGAAGCTTGAAGAGATTGTTAGTGGGCTATATATCCAGATTATGCCTCTATATGAAAAGAGGTAACTAGGGAGGCACTTCTTGGGAAAGTCAAGGACAATTTCACTTACATCTGGTGGCTTGTCTTATAAGAAGCTAAGGCTCTGGGGAAGCTGTTTGAGTTCCTGAGCCAGGCAAAGTTGTAAATGGTGAGACTCAGAGTAGGAAGGAGCACAGCGTGACTGCCCTATTCCCCTTCAGCTTCTCCTGGGCCACCAACATCCTGCCTGGTGCTGCTCTTCCTAGGTGGTGGGGGATGGGAGGCTCCATGAATCTCTCCACACTTGACTCTCTGATCCTTTACTCAGTGCTCTCAGCGCCCCATCCCCAAGTGCCCATCTGACAAGGGGAGTCAATCCTTTTGCTTTTTCACTCTCTGGATGCTGACACAGCATGATGCTATGAGCAAAGTGAGGCCTGCTGAACAAGAATTCACCTGAGGAAATTTGAGCATCTAAGCTGCCTTTATTCAACAATACCTGAACCCGGCAACATCTCATCTAGCAAATAGAGGGAGTTCCCAGCAGCTGTACAAAATGGAAAGATGTTGGGAGGAGGGATGGGTTAAATGGTGATGGGCATGTAGGAGAGCACTTGTGATGAGCATTGGGTGTTGTAGTGATGAATCACTAAATTCAACTCCTGAAACTAATATTACACTATTATGTTCTCTGACTGGAATTTAAATAAAAACTTGGGGGAAAAGGGGGAAAAAATAAAGTGGAAAGATTTTATAGGCGGAAATGGGGCAAGACAAGGAGGTTATTAGCAAGAGAAAAAATTGTTTCAGGTGAGGTCACCTTCCCTCAGAGTGGGGACAAGAGAGGGTCTTATGCCATGACTCAGTGGTGCTGATCAGAAAATTTCAGACTGATTGGTTAAAATTCCATTCCTAAACTGCAGTTAGGTATTTGGTGTTGATGGGACTTAGCAAAAGTGACTCCATTTGGGGCCAGTTGTTTCTTTTTAACAGGATTCCACCGAATTAAGGGTCATTTATTATCTTTTCCTAAGCTTCTGGCTTGAAGAAAGGCCTAATTCAAAGAGCAATTGGGGGAATCCTAGGTGGCTCAGTGGTTTGGTGCCTGCCTTCAGCCCAGGACATGATCCTGGAGTTCTAGGATCGAGTCCCATATTGGGCTCCCTGCATGAAGCCTGCTTCTCCCTCTGCCTGTGTCTCTGCCTCTCTCTGTGTGTCTCTCATGAATAAATAAATAAAATCTTAAAAAAAAAAAAAAAGAGCAATTGGGATGTGAGAGAAGGGATAGGGGTAAACCTTAGCCCCAGTGAGCTGGATGGAGCCAAATGAATACGGATACGTCCATGGATGGACAGACCCACTGACGCCAGCCAACAGGAAGATTCCTCTCAAGGTGAAACAATAAGAACTTGTAGAGCTGAGGTTTTGTGTACAGTTATGACATTCGCCAGAAAAAAATAAAGGGAGGGAATAAAGAGAGAGAGGTGGAAGAGAATGAGAGAAGGTCTACAAGAGGCTTGTCAGGATACAGAGAAGACAAGTTTAGATCAGGAATTGGTCTGATTCATACAGATGTTATTTTAATTTTACTGAATGGGTTTGCTAGACAAGCTGACTCTCACATTTGCAATTTTCCTAATCTTTTATATGAGCACTTCCACTGCCTTTCAGGCTCTGATGGAAAATTAGCTTCAGTTACATTTCATTAGATGAACTAGCTTCAGCGAGCTCTGTGAAGTTGGCCTCATAAATCAGCTGCTTCTTTCTTTAATCATGTATCCTGCTCTTTCCTGGATTCTCTCTTGCTTATCTTTTCCGGGCGCAGAGGGAGCCAGGACCCAGCACAGTGTGCTTGAGCACGGCTCCGACTCTTATCACCAGTTCTCCCTCCTATCGTCCTTTCTCCTTGGCCCTTTCTCCTTGGCCCTCCTTTCCAAGGCCCTTGCTCTAGTGGAATGTGTTTGTGTGTCAGATGCTACTTTGTGATCAACTCTGCCCCCAGACAAGACTCCGGGCCAGATCTTATCTAGGTGCTTCTGTGGGTGTCTCTGTCTCTGCCTCCAGACTTGGCGTCTTCAGGCAAGAGTCACAGATGGTGCACTCCTGTGACAAGAAACTCCCACAGCAAGTGTCATGAAATTGGGGTTCTCAGATGATCCGGGGGCTGAAATTCAGTGCTCGCGGTGAGAAGGCTGGTAGGGAGGTCACAAGGCCAAACTCAGACAAAACTGTGAAGCTGGCAGAATTTATCCTCAGCCCTGTCACTCTCCTCACAGCCCTCACCCCCCTCTGCCAAGTTTCCAATGCCACATACTCTTCCTGGACATTCTGGTCTCCTTTCCCAGCCTGCCAACCTGGGCAGCTGGGAAGATTCAGAATTGAATATTCCATGCTTCTGCTTATTTGAATTTGCATTTAATTAGCTCTCAGTGATTAAGAGGGCAAAAGATCTGAAAAGATACTTCACTAAGGAAGATATAAGGGTGGCAAATAAGTACGTGAAAAAGGTGAGCTCCATTATTAGCCATTAGGGAGATACATACTGTATCCACAGTGAGCTACCAGTAGACATTCACCAGAATGGCAAATTAAATTGCCATCAAAAAATTGAATTTTTTAAAATTAAAAAGATTAAACATACTAAGTATTGGCAAGAATGTAGAGCAATTGGAAGTCCCATACGCTGCTGCTGGACATGCAAAATGATATAGCCACTGTGGAAAAGTGTTGACAGTTTCTTAAAAGCATAAATGTACATATTCCATGTGACCCAGATATTCCCCTTTTAGACATTCACCCAAGATAAATGAAAGCAGATGTCCACACAATGATGTACACGAACATTCATAGCAGCTTCATTACAACAGCCCCAAACTATAAACAACCTATATGAGTCTAATTCTATATGAGCTGCCATAACAAGATCCCACAGACTGCACTGCTTTAACAGCAGAAATTCATTTTCTCACAGTTCTGGAGGCTGGAAAGTCCAAGATCAGGGTTCCAGTAGTGTTGAGATTTTGGTAAGGGCTCTCTGTCTGGCCCACAGATGGCCACTCTGTCCTCATGGGGCCTTTCCTCTGAGGGCGCTTGGAAAGATAAAGAGCATAAGCAAGCAAGAGAGTTTGCTAGTATTTCTTCTTATAAGGACACTAATCCTCTCCAATCGGGGCCCCACCCTTCTGACTTCATTTTTCCTTGATTACTTCCTAAAGACCCTATTTCCAAATAGAGTCACATTGGGGGTTAGGGTCTCAACATATTAATTGGGGAAAGGAAGAGTCACATGTCAGTGCATAGCTTAACCCAAATATCCATCAACAGAGGAATGGCTAAACTAGTTATGCTGTGTCCACACAATGTATACTTCAGCAATTCAAAAGAATAAACTATCAATGTACTCAACACTATAGATAAAACTCAAAATAATCATGCAGAGTGAAAGAAGCTAGACAAAAAAGAGAATACATACTAGGTGATCTCATTTATATAAAATCTTAGGCCACTGGGTGGCTCAGTTGGTTAAGCATCTGACTCTTACTTTAGGCTCGGGTCACAATCTCAGGGTCATGAGATTAAGCCCTGCTTTGGGCTTCCCATTGAGTATGGATCCTGCTTAAGATTCTCTCTCTCCCTCTCTTTCTGCCCCTCTCCCTGCTTGGGTACATACTCTCTCTCTTAAAAAAAAAATCTTAGAAATGCAAAGCTATCAATAGCAACAGAAAGCAGAACTGTGATGATCTGGGGATGGGGAAAGGTGAGTGGAACAGGAGGGAGGGATTACAAAGTGGCACAAGAGCATCTGTAGAGTTGTATGTTCATTATCCTGATTGTACTGATGGCTTCATAGATAATGGTGTTATTATCATATTGTCTGCTTGAAACCCATGAAGCTTACCATTTCAGTCATACCTCATACCTTGGAGTTGTAAAACATACCTTGTAAAGCATACCTTGAAGCTGTAAAACAATTTGCATTTTATAAGCTCTCACTTGGGTGGGTTTAATTCATTTGTAGCAATGCTGACCTCTCTTACATACCCTGTACAGAACTATTTCTGGCTCTTCCCTCACTCTTGGCCTCCTTGTCTGAACCAGGATTTTCTTTTCTTTCTTTTCCACCAAATATTGAGAGGTCTGCCTACCTATAGAGACAAACAACAATTAAGGGTAGAAAAGAATTTTCTTCTAAAACATATTTTGAAATCTGAATAAAATTACTAAACACATTTAATATGGCTTTATTTATCACTGTGTATTAACTGGTCATTGGGGAAATGACGGGCCATGCCTGGGGATGCCAGGATATCACCTGAGAAATCACGTGCCCTTTGAATGTATGATGATGTCTGACCTGTGCACCTGTGGGTTGATGCATAGGCGGCAATTACCACTAATGCATCTACATAGTGATTGATAGTCTGCAACTTCATTGATCATTTCAATATATATTTGGAAGAACATCAATATGTTTGGGTATCATCCAAGGGCTAAGATTAAGTCCCCAAGCTCTGAAGCTCCAATGAATCTATCCTCTCCCATGGACAGCAGGGGCTGGTAGATGCTGGCCATGCCCTAGCAGTGACAATAAGAGCTG
Organism: Canis lupus familiaris; assembly: GCF_011100685.1. Taxonomy (NCBI): domain Eukaryota; kingdom Metazoa; phylum Chordata; class Mammalia; order Carnivora; family Canidae; genus Canis; species Canis lupus. The sequence continues at coordinate 44,814,620 of NC_049229.1, read as the reverse complement.
GGGTGTCTGGAGCAGAAGAAATGAGGCCCAGCTATCTCACAGTATGAAAAACATGGTCACAATACTTTGCAGCTTCTGCCATCAGGCGGTGGAGTCTGTGTGCCTGCTTCTTGACTTTGGGCTGGCCTTGTGACTTGCTTGAACTGATGGGATGTGGCAAAAATCACAATATGCAAGTTTCAGAACCTAGGCCTAAGAGTTCTTACAGCTCCCCAGTGGCCCTCTTGGCACACTCTTGCAGCCATGTAAGCTTGCATTAGGCTACTGAATGACATCAGGGGGACAGGAACGTCTGACAGCATCAAGCTGTCCCAGGCCGTAAGTGAGCTCATCTTAGATCGTTGTGTTCCAGTCAACCCACCAGAAGACTGCAAGCACATGAGTGACCCCATGTGAGCCTGGATAAGCCCAGCCCCAACTGCAGAATAATGAGCAAATAGATAATTGTCATTGTATGGTTAAATTTGGGGGTGGCTTGTTATGTAGTAATAAGATACCTACGATGCTCACCCAAGGGCCAGCCACACGTGAAATCTAAGGCCGTTGCCAGTAAGCTCCTAAGAACCACTTAGTAGTATTTTTTATCATAATAGTGGGCAAGTCACTCACCATCTACACCTCAATTATTTTGCTCTTCAAACAGGAACATCATTATGTATTAGAGAGAGTGTGTTGAAAAAATTTATTCTTGTAGCATGTTTCTGTATGTAGTTGTTGGGGAGTGAAAAGTTTAGCCACATATTTAGAAAGTGGGTCTGTTTTGATAGCTTTGGCTAATAAGACTTCTCTGTTGAGGCTGTCCTTAAATAGAATTAATGTCAGGCTATTCTGGTTTTACTAGCAGATAGTCTTCAGACTACTGATTACTGCCTCTTCCTTCTTATCTACCCACCCCTTCTCCCCACCCCATGTCCTTCTTCATCATCTTTGGGGCAGGAGATCCAGGGTGGATGCTGCAGCCTTTCATCCTTTTCTTTTAGGACAGACTGTATCTTTTTAAGACTTATTTATTTATTTGAGAAAGAGACAGAGTGTGTGATGTGCAAGCATGGGGGGGAGGGGCAGGGGAGAGGGAAAGAGAAGTGCAAGCACACTCTGCACTGAATGTGGAGTCCAACTCAGGGTTGGATTCCAGGACCCTGAGATCATAACCTGAACCAAAACCAAGGGTCGGATGCTTAACTAACAGTGCCACCCAGGTGCTCCTAGGACAGAATGTATCTTATTAGTACCCCTTGCTCCTAGCACAGTGCCCTAAATGTAATGGGCGCTCACTATATTTCGAATGATAACACTGTTAAACTGCCAATGCTTGGGTAGGAAGACCCAAAGAAGGTAAAAACTTCATTATTTTATTATAGAGGGAAGCTGCCTTTTAAAAGAGGCACCTACCAAAACCCATGTTTGGATGGATACAACAAAGGACTTGGGGCAGATCTTGGTATGCAAGAATTGTCTGAGTTGTCTTTTTTAGTTTCCTAAGACAAAGCCAGTGGAAGAAGGAATTGTCCTGGAGGAAGAAAGCAATCAAGATGAGTTTCCCAGCTAGAGCTGTGTCTCATCCCTTGTATGTGGTTGACTTTTGGGGACAGGTTGGAGAAGTAAGCATTGGAGGCCAGGGACCCTCCTTGAATGAAAGGGATCCAATATTCAGACAACATTTCTTTGGGGTTTAATATTATTCAACACTTTTGATGCCTCAGGTGAGTCCAGCTAAGGTCAACAGGCAGAAGGGGACACCAAGGCTCCCCAAAGGGTAACTTAAATCGGTGGTGGTGGGGGAACCTGGAATGGCAATTTGTACTCAGCACCAGCAGAGACTGTCATATTGGAAAGGCCCATGTGGGCAGTGAGGTGTATACACCTGAAAACCTTGCCTGACCTAGTCACCTGGGACTTTGAATAAGCTTCAGAAACAGTAACTACATGTACATGTGAGGCACACAGATGAAACTCTAGGAGCCCGGCCCTTTAGAGGTGTAGCAAGGCCATGATAACACCCAGAGGTTAAAGCTCTGGCCTGGCGGACCAGTGGGAGAAGAGACCTCTATTCCTTATACTCTGACAACTATTTTCTCTCTGATTAAGGGTGTCAGTGTGGGGTGTGGAGCTGAAGTCTCTGGGTTCAAGCCCCAGTCCTACCAATACTGCTTACAGAGTTCTTATAAGGATTAAATGAGAGATGGATGCATTTAACTTGCTTAGAATAATACTTGATGCAGGGTGAAAGGTCAATAAATGTTGGTTATGTGCTTTCATAGGTATAGGCAAAGATTGTATAGGGCTTTGCAAAATGTCTTTTTATCTTTTCTGTTTTTTTTGTGTGTGTGGTTTTTTCTTTGTTTTTGTTTTGTTTTGTTTTGTTTTTTGTTTTTGAGAGGAGGCAGGGGAGGGGAAGAGGCAAAAGGAGAAGGAGAGAAAGAATCTCCACACTGGGTGTGGAGCCCAACCCAGGGCTTGGGGCTCGATCTCATGACCCTGAGATGATGGCCTGTGCCAAAATCAAGAGTCTGGCACTTAACTGACTGAACCACCCAGGCACCCCCAAAATGTCCTTCTTTTAGTAGTGGTCCCACAGGCAGCAATGGCTAGATTCTCTTGCTTCTGTAAGTCACTGGCAGTGAGTGAGGACCAGCGTTCTGTCACAAGACCACCAATGGCTCTTTCTGTTGCCTGTGATGCTGTTTTCAGAGGGATATCATGTCCCAGGTGTGAGTTTGACACCACATCTCTGGCAGCTGATCCTAAAAAAACAGCAACTCGGAGCCCTCTAGGTGTCCTTCAGCCTCAAGGTGGTTCCCTTTGTCCCAACCTCAAGGTGAGCACAGAATGCATAGGATTTAGAGCTATCACCAAAGGTAGCTCGCATGGCAAAACTGGACTCAAGCTGTCTGATTGGACATTAAAGAGTAATGGGACCTTGTTCTGTATAGCTCAACTGCAGTGAAGTGGCTCACCTCCATTACTTTCAAATTCCTTCTCTCACAGTGTCTCTCAAAGTGTGGTCCTGGATGAGCAGCAGCAGTATTACCTGGGTACGGGGTAGAAATGCCAAATGTCAAGCTCCATCCCAGACTTCTTGAATCAAAAACTCTGGGGTGGGGCGCAGCAATTTCTGTTTAAAGAAGCTCTTGGAGAGCAGCCCAGGTGGCTCAGCAATTTAGCGCCGCCTTCAGCCAAGGGCCTGATCCTGGAGACCCGGGATCCAGTTCCACGTCGGGCTCCCCACATGGAGCCTGCTTCTCCTTCTGCCTGTGTCTCTGCCTCTCTCTCTCTCTGCCTCTCTCTCTCTCTTTCTCTGTCTCTCTCTCTCTGTCTCTCATGAATAAATAAATAAAATCTTAAAAAAAAAAGTTCTTGGGAAGGTTCTGGTGCTTATGAAATTGTTGGAGTGCTCTATCCCTGACAAATGGTTGTTTGCCCAGTCTCTGCTGGACCTCCTGTGATGGAGAACTCACCACCACTGAGAAGTCCCTGTAAACACCTTCTGCCAATCAAACTCCTTGTCATTTTCTTTCCTTAGTTCTAAGTCTACCATGTAATTGAGTCACTTGGAGGAGTTTACATATATACATACATAGGTACCAGGTAACTTACTTTGTATACATTATATTTAATTAAGACTTGAACGTGTTTAAATTGTGTTATTTGGATTCTGTATCCTTACTGTCATAATTCGCATAATTTACAGATCTCAGGTGGTAATGGAAGCAAATTCTCTAGGGTTTCTGTAACCAGATTCTTTGTCAAGTATTTATTGCCCAATGAAACATTTATATAGAGAGATTAATAACATTCTTTTTTTTTTTTTAAGATTAAGAACAGTCTTATCCTTAAAGAAAAGAAAGTGAATTGCACTGTGGAAGAAGACATGAAGTGGTGGAAAAGACTCTGGTGTGGAGCTAATAAAACCTGAGTTCTCTCTGTGATCTGCTACTGTGCTGTTGAGTATGCCACTTACTTTCCCTGCACCCAAGCTTACCAATCTGTAAAATAACAGGGTTGGATTAATGATCTATTATTAGGGATTCTATGAGTCTTATTTTGGGAGACAACTTTATGAGATATGGAATGTATTTTCATAAGGGATCTGTGTTGACTGGAAAGAATACAGAATGTCCATTAAGAACACTTGTGACATGCCTGGTGGGCTTAGTCAGAAGAGCACACAACTCTTGATCTTGGGGTCTTGAGTGTGAACCCCACATTGGGAGTAGAGATTACTAAATAAATAAACTTTAAAAAAAAGGGAGGAGTGGAACCTGGGTGGCTTAGTCAGTTGAGCATCTGACTCTTGATCTCAGCTCAGGTCTTGATCTCAGGGTTGTGAGTCCAGGTCCTGTATTGGGCTCCATACTAGAAGTGCAGCCTACTAAAAAAAGAGCATTTATGACAAAAATCACAGACCTGTCTCTTCAAGTATCACTTGTATCCTACCCTGGAATCTGGGTCCTTATTCTTTGCTTTGGAAATGAGCAATAGGTGGCTTAGCAGAATGGGGAACAGGTGTGGAAGGAGCTAACAGGGACTTTGGAGAAATGACAGACTTGCTTTCCTGAAATAAGTTTGAGCCTTCAGCCAAACGACACGTGTATATTTCCATAAATAAAAAAAAAACTCATGGTAAATATAGATTCATTAAAGAGTCTTAAAAATTGGATCTAGGCTTGGGATATAGGCTTGGGTACAGGACACGATGCAATCGTCCTCTCTCTCCTGACCTTTCCTTGTCTTTTCTTCACTCACCCATGGGCTTTTTGTCCAAAAAGAAGATGTGTCAGGACTCTGGTTATAAATACCTGATCGGCTAATTTAGTTCAAAAGATTCTTATTTTTTGAGTGATGGGTACTGGAGAGGCTACAGCTTTAAAGGGACAACTGAACAATTGAGAGCAGGACACCGGCTGCCCTGAGCTCAGCAGGGTAGCTGGGGATCTTTTCTATGTGGTGCTGCTATGAGATGAGCCTCTGTATTTGTCTCAGCTCTAAATCCAGATTTTCCAGGAAGAGATTCTGATTGCCTAGCTTAGGTCCCATGTCCATCCTGTGATCAGAGGGAAGGATCCTGTGATTAGCAACCTCACCTGCAGAGCATGGGCCAGGATGGAAAAGCCCCCCAAAGGTGTGTGTGTGTGGCGGAGTGGGGTCTGACATGCTACCATAAGGGAGAGTGGGGAGGTGCAGACAAACATCATAGTGTCTAATGCTTCAAAACTTCTCAGGGATAATTGCAAAAACAGCAAGTTCAGTTAACACCAGTGTGTTCCCATGGCACACCTGGGTAATTTCAGGAGCTTTGAGGGCTGGCTGGTCAGAAGGCTGACATCCAGCAGTAGTTTATATCATAGAGGGTACAGCCAACTTTTTTTTTCTTCTTATGAGGCTTGTTATGGTTGACATTCAATAATATTCATTAACTGATTGGCTGAATGAATGAATGACACAACTCTTACATAGGCTAGGGGAGGACTTCTGTTCAACACTAGCCTGAGCTGAATTTGTTTAGAAACTGCTTAATTATGAACCTTTCAGCTGCAAGTGATTGAAGCCCATCAAAGCTATCTTTAATGAAAGATGGTCCTTGCTGGGCTATCATTCCGGTGGGCAGGGACAGATTTGAACCTCGTCCTGAATATCAGGGAGCCTCTGCCTCTTGTTTTCCCTCCTCTCCAAGCCTCTGCTCCACGCTTCCACCCAGATGTGGCAGCTTGGCATTCTTTAACTGTCAAGCTACCTTGTCAGAAGATAGTGGTCCATGCCTCCAGAATTTGTATCTCTTCTTCTCAAAGCCCCAGGTGACTGTGACCAACTGACCTTCAGTCCCATTCCAAACACAGAACAGGGACTCTACATGTCCTACCTGGGGCAAGGGGTCTGCTCCTAATTCAATCAAGTAAAATGGCTGGTGGTGCTTAGAGGAGGTGGGATGGGAAGGGAGCACCATTACATCATGAATTTGGCTCCAGGAGTTCTTGGAAAAGAAAGGATGTGAACAGACGACCCAACTGGTGTCTCCTACAGAAGCCAGATAGTGTAATATTTGCTTATATATGTATGATGCCTTTAGAATACTTGATTCTAGGCCTGTGTGAGGTAAGCACATCAGGTAATAGCCTTTCTTTCATATCTTACTTTATTTCACTCTGCTGTAGTGTCTGTTTTTCTTTTATTCTTTTTTTTTTTTTTTTTTTTAGTATGGAATGCTTCACGAATTTGCGTGTCATCCTTGTGCAGGGGCCATGCTAATCTTCTCTGTATCGTTCCAATTTTAGTATATGTGCTGCTGAAGTGAGCACTGTGTTGTCTTTTTTTCAATTCTTGTCTTTCCCACTTGACTTTACATTTACTGAGGACAGAGACCATACCCTATGTATCCTTGCATCTCTATCCCCAGTACCTAGCTCTGGGCTCTGTACATGGTGGCATCTAAGTGATGCTTGTTCAGTTGAATTCCTATTTTTACAGGTGAGAAAACTGAGTTGCACAGTATTTCAATATAGACAAGCCCTCAAGAGCCCCCAGTTAGGCTGTGGCCTATACCAGGTTGCCGGCTGAGCAAGAGGGTCTGCGACACAGCTCATAAAGATCATACTTTAAGACAGAGGGCCCAGGCCCTGACATTAGATGCCTCCAGAAAGGGTCTTTGCCAGAGGAGGTAGACAAGCAAGTAAAGAAGGCAGGATATTACCACTTTCATTCCCTTGGGACTTGACTCAGCAGCTATCTTCATTGTCTGACACTTGAACTTGATGGGAAAGAAAGGAGAAAGAAGCTGAGGGGGACATTACTATTTTGGGAAGCTTTCTACTACATGACAAGAAGCAGTCAGGGACACCTACAAGGGTTTTATGGTTCCTGAACTGATCTAGATCTTCTAGCTCTGCCTCTCACCAAATGACCAGGGCAAGTCACTTCACCTCTTTGTGTCATCCTCCCAGGGCTGTGTGAGGGCTCAACAAGAATATGTAGGGGAAAGCCCTTTATAGATGGAAGGTCACTATATAAGTACTATTATGTCTCTCCATTCAAGGAGGACATACAGAAATTGCGCCCCACAAAGGTAAAGAGGCCAAGTCTTTCTGATGGTCCAGGATGGGCAGCAGATGGCAGTGCAAAGCACTGGGGGCTCCAAATGTGGGTCCGTCCTACGGGACCCAGAGAGAAAGCCTCCTGTGTCTTCAGGATATCTAGGAAAGGGTTCCTAGTGTGTGAAGCTTTGTGCTAGGTGTTAAAGGAATTTGCTAGGCAGAGGAAGTGATGTCTGCGGGAGGTGGTAGGATTATAGCAGGGTGATTACCTGGGATGGAATTACCAAAGGGCTCGAGGCTGATATTACTACTGTCAGACACTGTTAGGATCTCACATTTCTTCTGCAGATGCCACACTTGGCAATCTGCTTTCATGGGTACCAACCAAGAAGGCTCTTGGACACCACAGGCTCTTGATTCCTCTTGCCCAGCTTGCTGGTAGCTTCCACTCCTCTGTTCAGTTTTGTTTCATCAGAACTGGGAGAGATCTTGAGAAACAATCTGGTGTCATCCTCTGCACCAAGGCAGGTGTAGATTGCTATCCTCGTTTTTTGGAAGAGGCAGCTGTGGGCAAGAGGGGGCTCTAGTTGGTAACTAGGGACACAGAACTCAGGACAGTTTGTCCTAGAGTTCTTGGTCTCCTCTATCAAGATGCTTCTTTTCTTTGGTGACTTTCAAGTTTCAAACCCCCATTTTCAGGTAATATTTGCGGTATTCCTTATTTACATGTAATATTTCGACTCCTTTCTTGGCCACAGGTTATAAAAAGGAGAAGCTGATGGGAGGGAGCAAACTGAATGGGGCACTGGAAATCTCATAGACAAAAGCTAGCAATCCTACCCAGTGGAAAGGCTCCTTATCCAAACCTCTGACCTCGGGAGTGCTAAGAACCAGGACCACTATTTTCATAGCCAAGGACAGCAAGCCAAGGATAGCCCAGTGCTATAATTTTAAGGGTTTCAAGGTTTATCAGAATGAAGTGCTATTATTTTATTTTCCTCTTTCCTTTCCTTCTCACCTAGCCACATTAGTGACTTGGTGTCCTGGCGCCAGAAGAGAGGAAGGGAGACAAAGTGGACGGCATGCACAGGCTCAGCCACGGCTCACGAGGTACACGGATGGCTCAGCCTGTGCTTGCAGAGCTGCAGAGGGAGGCAGTGGAGAGAGGAGGGCACGGTTGCAGTAATTGGAGGAACAGGAGACAAGTGTGCTGACTGCGGGTTATTAATAGGCACCAAGACCTATATTTACAACTAGTGGCTTAAATTAGGAGCAGAACAGTCACACCTAGCCAAATCCATGCCCCACACCAAAGACACCTGAATTGTGCAAAGTGACCATTCTGAACCCAGCTCACCCAGTTTAGTAAGCAGGCGGCCTCAGGTCGGAGTAGCCAGATCTCTGAGATCTCTAGTGCTCACTTAGGATGTCTGTCGCAATTCTGCCCATGGGGAGCAGGCCGCAGAGCACAGAGCACCATTCTCTTTAAAGGCAGGGAGGGAGGAAGGGCAAAAAACAGGTAGGAGGGAGGGAGGGAGGAAGGGAGGAATGTAGGCAGGTAGGAAGGAAGGGAGGATTAAGAGAGAGAGGAAAAACAAGATGCCAGGTTGCTCAAGTCAAAACCTAAGCTCAGGCCAAGCCCCTGGGAGGTTTTCTGTTCCTCCACATCCAGCCCACTTCTCAATGGGGAAATTGTTCCATTTCACCCCCGGAGAGAGCTTCTACTCACGACGTGCCAGAGGCTCAGAAGCGGAGCATGGGAATTTAAATGTCTAGAGGCCAAGGATAACCCCCAGTGCTGGCGCAGAAAGGTGCCTCCCAAGGCTGCTAGTTCTCAGGCAGGTATGGGACTGAGTTGAAACCCGACTGTCTCTGCACTCTCCCTGGGGCCCAAACAGACGACCCCAGTCAGTCCTCCAGCTGGGTGAGAACCTCTGGACTAGGGATCCTCTGAGGTGGAGACTATGCTGCATCTCCAGTGGTGGCAGGGGTTCAGCCTGGCCCTGGGCTTGGACGCCTGGGCTCAGCCTCTGAGTTTGGGAAGAAGAAAGGGAAGGGGAGGGTGAAGGGTGAGTGGGCTGCCCCATGTGTCAACCCCTAAGGAATTAGATTTCTAGTGGGAAAGCTTGGGAATCCTCACGACTGGGTCTAGTGCTTGTGCTATGTCCTGCTGTATTACCACACGGAATAGCCTATCTGAGCCTCAGTTTCCTTATTAGTAAAGTTGGCTAAAAAGAATATCCACCTTATAGGATTTTTTTTTGAGGGCCCCAGGAGGTAATATCACTTCTGCCTTGATTAAGGGTTCCCTATGTCCCAGGCATTGATTTTAGTGCTGCCCATGTATCATCTCAATCCTTAAAATCACTTTAGACCTCAGAGGATTACAGACCTACATGATCATCAAATCGTACCTATCAAACATATCCAGTTCTTCATACATTAATTATACCTCAATGAAGCTCTTAAAACACTTTAGGGGTTACGATTTTTTTTATCCTGATTTTTTTTGCAGTCGAAACTGAGGCTTAACACATAGTTTAATTGTCTTAGACCAACAGCAAGTCATAGCAGAAGGGGGATTCGAACCCAAACAGTCTGGCTTCAGAGTCTATACTTTTAATCAGCGCACCAGTGCTCTTATGCAAAAGTGCCTTTGGAACTGTAAACCATTGTTTGAAGGTCAGTTGTTACAATCAGTGTCATAGTTGGTAGGTCGGTGGCATTGTCTTTGTATACTGGTTGAGGGCATATGGATCAGTTCCTAAACTCCGTAAGTGCTCAGTCACTCTGCCCTCCCTTGTCCTTGTCCCCAAGAGAGGACATGATGCAAAAGAAGGAATGTCAGTTTCATCATGTACAGAGCTATTGTGCAGGATGGCAAGTGCAGGTAATAAAATAATAAAGAGACCACACAGCTGCAAGCAATTGCACCTGACCTGGGTATCAATAAAATCCAAGGAGGCAAAGAAGAGAAAGCCTCAGGTTGGATCTCCTCTCCCTTTAGTAAGACAGAAAGCTTAGGATAGTTTCCCTGATGTTCTGCAGGCCTGGCAGGCTGCCCTCTGACCTCACACAGGCTCCATTCCATAACCTAGGAAACACTCATCCATCCTCCAAAAGGCCTAACCAGTGTCAGGAGACTCAAGTCTCATGTCTGTGAGCAAAAGGTTAATAGCTTCCTGTATGCAAGGCAGAGCTAATTTCAAAGGTTTCTTTGGGTAGAAGTTGGGAAAGCCCAATGCTAAAACAGGAAGTATTTATCATTTGGGCCTGGATGTTTTCTAGTCATTATGGTGCCCTTAGTCACCTTATGGAGGTGATGTTTTCACTGACTGTTACAACTTAATGGTCCTTGGCTGAACTCCAGACCTACATAATCAACCGCGGGCCTGACACCGTGGTGTGGGCTGGCAATCTCACACTTAGCGGGTCTAATAGTAAGCTGCTGAGGGGCTCCCTCCAATCTCCAGGAATGGTAACACTACGCTTCTAGTTGCTCAGGTCAAAAACCTCGGTGTCACCCCTGTCTCCTCTCTTTCATACTCCTGATCCATCAGCAAAGCTTCTTGCTCTACTGTGAAATATATTTTAAAATTGGGGCCACATTTTACCATATCCATTGTCACCTCCCTTGCCCGACCTACTGTTAGCTCTTACCACAGTCACCAGAGAGCCTCCTTGTCTGTCTCTACCCTTGTGTTCTGCAGCTCATTGTGAGCCTGGCAGCCCAAGAGTTTCCATCCTAAAGTCCAACCACACCACTCGCCTGATGAAAACTCCCAAGTGACTTCCATGTCACTCAAAGTAAAAGCCCAAATCCTTCTTTGACCCGAAAGCCCCACATGGTCTGTTCCCCCCCCACTCCATGACCTCTCCTACCTCCTTCTTGCCTGGAACTCTCATTCCAGCTAGGTTGTCTCCTCTACCCGAATGTCCTCCCCCCATATCTGTAGGGCTGGTTTCCTCAATTCCTTCAGATCTTTATTCCAAAAGTCATCTTGGGAAAGAGCCCTGCTCTGGCCACTCTGAAATGTGACCTCTTCCAGTAGTTCACCTCTCTCTCCCCCTAAACAGCATTCTGCCTTTTTCTCATGTTAGCATTGAGCCCTTTTAAATATTATATTATGCATTTTATTTGCTTATCTTGTCTGTCTCCCTTGGTAGAGGATGTATGAAGGGATTTTTGTCTACTTTGCTCACTATTGTGTCTTCAGTGTCTTGAACAGAGCCTGACATATAGTAGACACATGTCTAAATATTTGGTGAGTAAATGAATGGAGGGACACAATATGAGCTGTGTGGATCCTCCAGCAAATCATTTAGCCCCTCTAAGTTTCGGTTTCCTTGGATGTAAAACCGAGTTTTTGCACGAAGCTTCCCCACAGCTGACAGGCAGACATCCCTGCGTTAATACCTAGAACTGGAAGCAGCTGTGAGGCAAGAAAGGGTCTGAAGAGGGCCTGAAGATTTGGATTCAAGCCCCGGGTTGATGGGAACCCTTGTCTGGGTCTCAGTTTCCACAACAAATAGAAAGAGCCCCACCCAGTGGCCACTAAAGTTACTTTCGGCACTTACAGTGTAAAACTAGGAAAGTCATAAAAAAAAAAAAAAAAGAAAAGAAAAGAAAAGAAAAAGAAAGAAATGTGCCTCCATACCATACCCCTCGATACCACACGGTGGCGCAGTTGCCTACCAGTGTCTCTAAGAGGGCGTTGCCGAGTCTAGTCTGTGATCCAAACAGCAGCCTATTGTAAAAATCTATTTTTCGTGGACACCTGTGAGAGCTGCTCATTCATCACATCTCTCTGGTTTGTTGCAAAAACAAATAACAAAAATCATTACGTTGATTTTTTTTTTCAGATAAAAAGGCATAAATCTCAAAAGCAAAAACACTGAGTGGAAATTTCAGCTACATCTTTGTCACCAGCATGATTTAAAGACCAAGATGAAAAGCTGAAAAACAAAAAAGTCAGTGCCAGTGCTAGGTGAGACCCCAGCTATATACTACATTAGTTCTAAAGGTAAGTAGCCATATGTCTACTGGAATCTAGCCATATGTCTGTCTGCACGTAACCAAGAATGTTCCCTCCAGGAGGCAGGAAGGCTAGGGAAGAACTGGACTGTTTATCCTAGGTAGGACCTCTTAGTTTTTACTTGAAACAGCCATTAGAGGATCCCGCGGTGGCTCAGTGGTTTAGCACCTGCCTTTGGCCCAGGGCATGATCCTGGGAAACCAGGATCAAGTCCCACCTTGGGCTCCTGGCATGGAGCCTGCTTTTCCCTCTGCCTGTGTCTCTGCCCCTCTCTCTGTGTGTGTCTCTCATGAATAAATAAATAAAGTGTTTTTTTAAAAAAGCTGTTAAAGACTTTGACAAATAAAACAGATTGTGAACAGCGCATGACACATAGTCCTACATTCATAGTAGCCGTTGTCATTAATATCATTACATTCTAGTTTTTCCCCTCCTCTACCACCTCTCCAACTAACAATAATGCTTTTGGCTTGAAATTTACTTTTGGTGACAACAAATATGAATGATTTTGTGGTTCTTTATTCTAATTACAAATTACCCATGTTCCACCACTCAGCTCAGAAATAACTAAGGTTTTGATACTACCCAAGTGCACACGCACACACACATTTGTGATCATGTTGTGTTGTTAAAAAACACAATTCAACTGAGTAAATTTTAAAGATTTACTGGCTTTATCCAACAATTCCTGAACTGGGCAGCATCCCACCTAGCAGGTAGAAAAGAGCTCCGAGGAGCTGTACAAAATGAAAGACTCTTATAGGCAGAAGGAGCAGAAACAGGAAGTTAATTGGGCAACAAGTGGATTGGTTATGGCAAAATCACTTTCCTTTAGGGCATGGCAGGGGTCTAACGGGCAGATGAACCTCACTAGCACTGACTAGGTGATTCCTGATTGACCATATTGAGACTCCATTTCTGGGAGAGGCCAAAACTGTAAATAAATCTCAATTTGGTGACATGGGGCTTAGCATAAGTGACACCATTTGGGGTTTGTTATCTTGTTTTTTTCAATATTTTATTTATTTATTCATGAGAGACACAGAGAGAGAGAGAGAGAGAAGCAGAGACACAGGCAGAGGGAGAAGCAGGCTCCATGCAGGGAGCCCAATGCGGGACTCCATCCCAGGACTCTAGGATCACTCCCTGAGCCAAAGGCAGATGCTCAACTGCTGAGCCACCCAGGTGTCCCTGTTATCTTGTTTTTAACAGTATAAAGGGTTTTTTTTCCCACTAATTTTCATTTATCATTATACTAAGCACATTTCCACATCATTAAGATTTTTCATCATCATCATCAATAATAACACACTTCTTTGATTAGCAAATGAGTACATTTTAATGGTAGAAAATACCGAATACAGGACAAAGATTAAAAAAATCATTCCTAATCACATCATCCAGACTAGAGATAATTGTTCACATTTTGATGTATTTCTTTCAATAATTATGCAAATATATTTTCCATAAAATCGGGAATATATTATGTATATGATTCTTCCTCTTGATGAATTAATTTTAAAATTACTTCAAGATTACAACAGTTTTCTTTCTTTTTTTTTTAACTTTATGTGATCATTTTCCCTGTCATCACATGTTCTTCAAAAACCCCAGTCATAGGGATGATTTTTCTCTTTAATTTTTCTCTTGTTTTGATTACTTGGGGCACTTGACTGAAATGCTTAAGTGGAGGGCACCTGAGTGGCTCAGTCAGTTAAGCATCTGCCTTTGGCTCAGGTCATGATCTCAGGTTCCTGGGATGGAGCCCACATAGGCTCCCTGCTCAGTGAGGAATCTGCTTCTCCCTCTGCACACCCCTCTCCCCATGCTTGCTCTCTCTCTCTCTCTAAAATAAAATAAAATAAAATAAAATAAAATAAAATAAAATAAAGAATACTTGAGTGGAATTCTTGCAGAGCCACAGCATAGTCGTGAGAGGTGTGATTTCACAGAGGGCTGTCCCACTAGGCTGAATGAAGCAGAATTCTGTTTGACCTTCATTCGTTGAGTCAAGGCTCTGATCATTGTTACACTACAACTCGCTCTCCAGAGGCGTGATGTTTTAAACAGCTGCCTTATTTAATAGAGTTGTCTTCTGAATCAAGATTTCATAGGAGAAAGGAGGATAATTTCTTACCATTTTCAAGTTTCAAGCCCCATTAACTCTCATCACAAGACAAGAATTATAATACTATTGACTGAGATAAAAACATTCACAATTTACTGAGTGTGCATTAGGTCCTGCTAGGAGTTGTTCTTCCTTCATTGGATCCTCACTTCCTACTCATTTTATATAACAAGGAATGAAACAGAGACTGAGAAATAAAACGCCTTGTCTGAAGTCACTGGTTGATCCCGGATAGGAACCTGAGTGTTGCTTTGAAATGTTTGTCCCAGCAGCCCCAGCACACACCTTTCCCAAAACACTGAAAATCATATCTAATGCAAATGGAGTTTAGGAGGCAGGAACTAGGGTTCCTCTCCTTGAATGGCAAGAAGTGAGGGGGGTAGGCTGACTCAGAAAAGCTCCATGTCTACCTGACGGATTTTAGCACTGAAGTACTGATATTAATATAAGAGTCCCTCCCTGGGCAGCCTGGGTGGCTCAGTGGTTTAGCATCGCCTTTGGCCTTGGGTGTGATCCTGGAGACCTGGGATCGAGTCCTGTGTTGGGCTCCCTGCATGGAGCCTGCTTCTCCCTCTGCCTGTGTCTCTGCCTCTCTCTGTGTGTGTGTGTCTCTCATGAATAAATAAAATTTTAAAATCTTAAAAAAAAATTAAAAAATAAAAAATAAATTAAAATAAATTAAAAACAAAACAAGAGTCCCTCCCTTTGTCTGCTGGGATATGCTACAGGATGCCATGGATGCCTGTATATACTATTTTTTTTCTATATGTACATACCTGTGATAAAGTTCAATGTATAAATTAGGCACAGTAAGATGTACAATAAGTAATAATAAAATAGAACCATTATAACAAGATACTGTAATAGAAGTTACATGAATACGCTCTCTCACTTTTTCAAAACATCTCATTTTACTGCACTCACCCTTCTGCTTCTTGCAATGACATGAGGTGATGAAACAGCCTCCTTGGTGAGACGAAGTGAGGTGACGGATGTCAGCGTTGTGATGGAGAATTTCGCTACTATTGACCTCCTAATGATACACCAGGAGGAGGATCACCTGCTCCTGTTGGCTATGGGTGGCTAAAACTGCAGAAGGTGAAATGCAGGATAAGGGGGGGATGGGACTACTGTATTTTCCAGAACTGGTGAAAGCAGGACATTCATTTACCAAATCACATTTTAGGCTCAAGTAATAATAATGATAACTACTCTTCAGTAGACTCTGTGCTGAGCCCGTAATAGACATTGTGTCATGTAATCATTCCAGGAGCCCAGTAAGATAAGTACTATTATCCTCAGTTTCCTAAGGAGGGATCTGGAACACTGGGGGAGGGGAGGTTGCCTTGCCTAACTGCAAACAGCAAGAATGGATTCCACGTCTGAGATTCCAAGGTCCCAGATTCGACCATCATTCTTTTTCTTTGTCCTTCTCTTTGCTTCCTCCTTGCCTCCATGCTAACTCCCTTCTTTTCTCCCTTGCTTCTTTCCTTTCCCTCCTTTCTCTTTTCTAGAGGGAAAACCATAGTTAACCCCCTGGTGAGGAAGCCTCTGCAGCTTTCTAGGGCTTGATGAAGGGTGTTTCTGACAGTGAGGAGCAGTGGAGAGAGGCAATATGTTGACTATTTAGTGGGTGCTATGCATCATGCTAAGAGCTTCTGGATGACTTATCTCATTGAACCTATAAAACTCTGGAAAAAGGAGTTTCTATTGCTATACCTATTCAACAGTGAGGAAACTGAGGTTCAGACAGGCACTTTGCCCAGAGTTGCACAGTTGAGTTGGTTTGGTTTTTTTTTTTTAGATTTATTAAAATTTTTAATATTTATTTATTTATTTATTTATTTATTTATTTATTTATTTACTTATCAGAGACACAGAGAGAGAGGCAGAGACACAGGCAGAGGGTGAAGCAGGCTCCATGGAGAGAGCCCGACGCGGGACTCGATTCCGGGTGTCCAGGATCACGCCCCGGGCCAAAGGCAGGCGCTAAACCGCTGAGCTACCCGGGCTGCCCTAGATTTATTAATTTTAGAGAAAGAACACAAACGGGAGAGGCAGAGGGAGAAAGAGAGAGAGTCTTTTTTTTTTTTTTAAGATTTTTATCTATTTATTCATGAGACACACAGAGAGAGGCAGAGACAGGCAGAGGGAGAGGCAGGCTTCTTGCTGGGAGCCTGCCGCAGGACTTGATCCCAGGACTCCAGGATCATGCCCTGGGCCGAAGGCAGATGCTCAATCGCTGAGCCACCCAGGTGTCCCAAGGAGAGAGTCTTAAGCAGACTCTGTGCTGAGTGAGGAGCCCAATATGGAGCTCAACTCACGACCCAGAGATCCTGACCTGAGCTGAAACCAGGAGTCAGACACTCAAACGGCTACATCACCCAGGCGCCCCCAAAGTTGCAGAGATTTTATTTTATTTTATTTTTTAAAGATTTTATTTATTCATGAGAGACACAGAAAGGCAGAGACACAGGCAGAGGGGGAAGCAGGCTCCCTGTGGGGAGCACCATGTGGGACGCAATCCCAGGACCCCAGGATCATGACCTGAGCCAAAGGAAGATGCTCAACCACTGAGCTACCCAGGTGCCCTGCAGAGTTTTGAATGAATGAGCCAGGATAAATCATGATCTGGCACAAGTCTACTGCCAAGTGCACCACTGATGCTATACTCTTCAGTGTGGAGAACATGGTCATTTTTAGGGTGATATTTGTCAACCTCTGCTGGAAAATTTAATAGCAGTAAAATCTTGGTAATTCCATCAGCCTTTCAAAGTCTTTTTGCAATCTGGCCTTCTTTTATTTAGTCAATTTCATTTTCCACGACCCCCTTTCTGTACTCTCCTCTTTGCAGGCTGGTATTTCTGTCACTGCTGTCTATCATGTCAGTTTCCACATACACATTTTCTAGTCTCCACTCAGCAAGGGACCTACATCCTTTAATGACCAATGTAAGTAAGCACCTTCTACATTCCTCATCTCTTCTAGTCCTAGATTACAGAGACATCTCATCCCCTCACAGCCCTGTGCAAAACCTTTCCATGATAACCTTTTATCTGCTAAACAAAAGCCAGGATTCTTAGCTTGGTATTCAAGTTAGCCATTCAGTCACAAATGTGTACTGAGAGCCAGTTATGTGCTAGGCACTCTCTAGGTGCTGGGAGAATTGTAGAGAACCAGACAGGTTTCTACCCTTATAGTGAACAAACTCAGCATTAAATAATTACAAATAATCAACTAAATAACTATTAGTATGATATGATTCAAGCCGTTACAAGGCCCTTTAGCATCTGGTCTCAACCTATTTTCAATTCCACCTCTTGCTTCATTCCATTCAGATGAGCCTACTCATTCCATCCCAGCTTGGTGGCTGTGCCCATACTCTCCCTTTTTCCCTTGGTGCAGATTCTTCCCTTCTCTACCTGGAACCCCTCAGGGCAGGCTTTGGTTCTGTCTCCATGAAACCCTGCTAGACAACTTTAGCCCAAAGGATTTTCCCTCATTTGAATTCCTAGTACTTATCCATGGGACAAATATTTACTGAATGACTTCTTGAAATGTTTGATGAATTGGCTCTTCATAAGTCCTAAACACATGCTATGGTTATTAAAGATTTACATTATATGAGGAGTTAGACTTTTCCTACAAAGGGATCAAGGATATTTATTTTTCCTCTTCTTCTCTGGGTGGGAGAGGAGTGAAGATCAAAAAAGCTACAGAGAAACACACAGAATTACCAAGAAGCAAAGTGACAATAAAAATTGCATACTCATAATCCTACTACTTTTTGTTTTGTTTTTATTAAAAAAAATTTTTTTATTGGAGTTCAGTTTGCCCAAATTTAGCATAACACCCAGTGCTCATCCCGCCAAATGCCCCCCGCCAGTGCCCATCACCCAGTCACCCCAAACCCCCACCCACCTCCCTTTCCACTACCCCTTGTTCATTTCCCAGAGATAGGGGTCTCTCATGTTTTGTCACCCTCACTGATATTTTCACTCATTTTCTCTCCTTTCCCGTTATTCCCTTTCACTAATTTTTATATTCCCCAAATGAATGATCCTACCACTTGAAAGAGAGCTACCATTGACAACTCTCTACCTTCCTAGTTTTTTGTTTCTGTTTGCTTCTTTTTTTTTTTTTTAAGATTTTATTTATTTATTCATGAGAGACACAGAGAGAGAGGCAGAGATACAGGCAGAGGGAGAGGCAGGCTCCTCTCAGGGAGCCCGATGTGGGACTCGATCCTGGGACAGGGATCATTCCCTGAGCCAAAGGGAGACACTCACCCGCTGAGGCACTCAGGCGTCCCTTTGTTTCTGTTTCTATTTCTTCTGTGTGTGTATCTAGGAAAAATTTCTTTTTCCTCCAAATTAAAATTTTATGAAGAATATCTTTTTTTCCCCCACAGGGCACCTGGGTGGCTTAGTCAGTTAAGCATCAGCATTTGGCTCAGGTCATGATCCCAGGGTCCTGGGTTCCAGCTCAGTTGGCTTCCTGCCCAGGAGGGGGTCTATTTGTCCCTCTCCTCTCCCTCAGCGCCCCCTACTGCTAATGCTCTCCCTCTCAAATAAATAAATAAATACAATCTTTTTAAAAAAAATTTTTTTTATTTATTTATTCATGACACACACACACACACACACACACACACACACAGAGGCAGAGACACAGGCAGAGGGAGAAGCAGGCTCCATGCAGGGAGCCTAACGTGGGACTAGATTCCGGGTCTCCAGGAACATGCCCTGGGCTGAAGGTGGTGCTAAACCGCTGAGCCACCCAGGCTGCCCAATAAATAAAATCTTTAAAGAAAATCCTTTTTTAATGATCTTTTTTAAAACGGAGTACCTTGGGATCCCTGGGTGGCACAGCGGTTTGGCGCCTGCCTTTGGCCCAGGGCGCGATCCTGGAGACCCGGGATCGAACCCCACATCGGGCTCCCGGTGCATGGAGCCTGCTTCTCCCTCTGCCTGTGTCTCTGCCTCTCTCTCTCTCTGTGACTATCATAAATAAATAAAAATTTAAAAAACAAAACAAAACAAAACAAAAAACCGGAGTACCTTTACCCCACCTCCCTGCTCTTCTGCTTGGGGGTGGAATAGTTCTAGATTGAACAAAAAACCTAGAGAATCACTCAAAGACTCATCCATATATTTTCTAGTTCACTGATCATATGTACGGTAAGAATCTGAATTTAGTTTTAGGGCATTTACTCAGAAGTCTTTTCTCAAGACCTACACAGGATGCTCTTCAGAATAGTACTCTTACCTCCCCAAGACTCCAAATGTGTGGGATGCCTAGGTATACATTGTAGCCATACTTTTATGCAAATCACACAATATGGGGCCTTTAAGAACACAGATCTTCAGTCCACTCTCTGAGAGGAGAAGCAGATTGAACTACAGTGTAAGCACTTGCCCAAGATCAAGCAGCTGGTGGGGGCAGGATTGAAGATGCCAGCCCCTATTATCTTTACAAATTGCCTGTCCCCAGTTTGTCTAATGATCAACCTCAAACTAAAATTAAACAGAAAATACTCAGGAAAGCACTAACTCTTGCTAACCAAATCATATGTATTCCTACCACTAAAGGGGAAAAGGTCACACAGTTTGGTAGAGATTAGGCTAGATCTTTCAGCATTGACTTGTTTTGAAATGTCAGAAAACTTCCTCTTTGGAAATCTACATTACTATGACAGGATTAAGGCAAAGAAGAAATATTAGAGGCCACCTACTCATTCTTAAATGTTTGGGAAATGAGGATAACAAAAGGATGTAGGAAAAGATTGGCCCTTGATCACGAACCGTGAACCGTGGCATTGGCTCATATGTATATTCTACTTTGGTTCTTTTTTTTCTTCTTTAAGGAAATAGGTTTTATTTTTAACCTTATTTTATTTTTTAAAGATTTTATTTATTTATTCATGAGACACATAGGGAGAGAGGCAGAGGAAGAAGCAGGCTCCCTGATGCGGGACTCCATCTCAGGATCATGACCTGAGCCAAAGGCAGACACTTAACCACCGAGCCATCCAGGCATCCCTCTACTTCGGTTCTTAGTCTGATTTCTAGAGGTCACCATGATCTGAGGTGCAATTCATTCAAGCAAAAGAAACTCAAACTGTAGAAAACGGAGTCTGTTCAGAGGGACCAAGGCCCCTTCAACGACAGCTTTCAAACTGAGCTTTCCAGACTCAATTTGAAGCCTCAGTCAAGTGGTCTCTCCTTTCCTCCGAGTTCTGAAAAGTGACAGTATGGGAATCTCCTATAAAAAGAGATTTATAGGAGCCCAGCAACGGGCGAACTATCTGGAAAGGCGACAACTGTAGTTTTAAGAGTGCTTCTAAAGAACATTCCAATGGGCCTAAAGGTCTTATGGAGATGAAGGACTTCCTGGGTGGGAGTGGGGCTGGGAGCAGGAGCCGATCCACCTGCGTGGACTGGAGCAGAGGCACGTCCAAGAGCGCGGAGAATCCAACTGTAAGAGGGAGCTGGAGAAGAAAGGGCTCTGGGCGGGGCGGTACAAGCCAGCTCGCTTTTCCTCTGCTCCCTATCAAAAGCTCACTTCAGGGTCCGGAGCACAGGTGCTGTCCAAGCGGGCCCGGCCCTACCGCGGCAAACAAAGGGCGCGGCCTCCTCCAGCCTTTTCGGTGTGAACGGAGGCTCGGCCTTACCTTTTAGGATCCACCCATCCCTTCCCCGGCACCCAATGAGGCCGCAGCCTCCCCCTGCCAGGAGGTGTTGAACTCTCGCAGGAAACGGACAGGTACCACGGACCAATGGTCGGAGCTGCCAGGAGCCAATGGGAGAGAGAAATGGGTCGACCTGGGGGCGAGAATGGGAGCCCGCAAAAGGGGCGGGCCCGGGGGGGGGGACCCAGACACGTAGGCGCGCGGGGCGGAGGGGGCGGGGCAGCCCCCGCCGCGGCGCGAGGAACCTGCGGACGGCGGCGGCGGCCAATGGGCGGGCGGCAGGGCGGGCGGCCCCGCCCCTCGGGTCCGCAGGGCTGGGGCGGAGCCAGGCCCGCGTCAGGTGGTCCCGGGCGTGCGGGCGGCGCTGGGGGCGGGGCGCGGCGGGCGCGGGGCGCGGGGCGCGGGGCGCGGGGCGCGGCGGGCTGCGGGCGGCGGGCGCTGGCTGCGCGAGCAGGTGCCCGGGCGGAGGTGGCCGGGCCGCCCCCAGGGGGCGAGCGCGAGGGCGGGGGCTCCGGGCCGCCGCGCCCCCATGCCGCGGTGAGCTCTCCCGCCCGGTGCGCTCGCCGCCGCGCCAGCCCCAGCGCCAGCCCCAGCGCCAGCCCCGGCCCCGGCCCCGGCCCCAGCGCCAGCGCCAGCGCCAGTCCCAGCCCCCGCGAGCCGGCTCTGCCCGCCCCGCCAGCCCGGGCCCTACCTGCGGCCGCCGTCGGGGGAGGGGGGTCCCCCCAGCTCTGCGGAGCCGCATGAACAATAGGCAGCGGCGGCTCCTGCGGGCGGCGGCAGCCCCGCACCCTATGGATCGGCCGCTCCATGGAGCCCTCCAGCGCGCTTCTCGGCTGCCTGGCGAGCGCCGCCGCTGCCGCCCCGCCGGGGGAGGACGGAGCGGGGGCCGCGGCCGAGGAGGAGGAGGAGGAGGAGGAGGAGGCGGCGGCGGCGGCGGCGGCCCCGGGGGAGCTGGGTTCCGAGGCCCCGCTGCCCTACTGGACGGCCGTGTTCGAGTACGAGGCGGCGGGCGAGGACGAGCTGACCCTGCGGCTGGGCGACGTGGTGGAGGTGCTGTCCAAGGACTCGCAGGTGTCCGGCGACGAGGGCTGGTGGACCGGGCAGCTGAACCAGCGGGTGGGCATCTTCCCCAGCAACTACGTGACCCCGCGCAGCGCCTTCTCCGGCCGCTGCCAGCACGGCGGCGAGGACCCCAGTTGCTACCCGCCCATTCAGTGTGAGCGAAGGCGCGGCCGCGGGGCGGGGAGGGCGGGGAGGGCAGGGCGGGGGGGGAGGGGGCCGGAGGCCCGGGGCGATCGGGAGCCGGTGGGGAGAGCTCCCCCGAGGGTGGGGGTGCGCGCGCTCGGGCTGCCGGCGCTGCCGGGTGGGTGCGCGGGGCACGATAGAGACGCCGCAGGCCTCGCTGGAGCCTCGGGCGCTTGGGCTCCTAACCTTCGTCCGACCACCTCGGCCGCGGCTTCTGCCGTACACATCCTGAAGCTCCAGGGTAAGAATCGCCCCATTGCGCCCTCCCGGCCTCCCCACATCTGGAAGGGTTTCAGGCAAGCTGGTAGTCCCTGTCATAACCCTAGTCCCCAGATCGGAGACCTTCCCGACCTCTTCTCCCGCCTGTCCCCGCCCCTTCAAGGCATTTGCTTTGAGGCCGCTGGGGGTGTCTTCCGCAGGGCTGGCTGGGCTGGCCCTCGAGCCCCGGAAGCCCGTGTGAATTCAAGGCTCAGGTGTCTTTGCAATGTCGTGTCGATGCCCTGGATCGCAGTCTTGTATCTCAGAAGTTGTACCTTTAGGAGTCTCACTGAATGATGTGCTGAGAAGGGTGCGAATGTGTGCAGAAGCAGGTGATGAGTGGAGAAATGATCCGAGAGGCAAAAGTATGTCTTTCCCCCATGAGAGATCAGGAGCACAAGGTACAGTGGCTAAATCCCAGTCCCTTGACACCCAGGCTGTTCAGATAATACATTTTCTCCTCTCTTCTCACCCTAGATCCTTGCCTATATTTGGTGTTTGCCAAATCTCAGGGGGACCATACCCACGGGTCCCTCCTAGAGCCTTTCTTCCAGTGTCCTGGTTTTCACCAATTTCCCAGGAGCCCCCTGTTCTACACCCTGCAATGAAATTTCCTTTTTTTTTTTTTTTTTCCCCAAAGGAGTTATATTGCCATTGGAATGCCTTAATCAGTTCTGCTAGGTGGTTTTAGAAGATGTAAATGTCTTCTTGTGTAGTTTACACTGTTTTATATTTAATGATTTCCATAATTTCTTCCTTGCTAAAAGTTGTTAATACATATTGTTGTTTATTCCATATTTTGCATACTTTGCATTTTAGTTAGTTTAAAAGAATTGTTACCAGGGGCCAACTTCAGGCATTTAGTTTAAATTTCATTTGTAACACTTATCTTTTGGTCCTATAACTTAGTTTCACCTGAACAATTCTTTTACTTTATTTAAGATGTTTCTTTAAATACCATCACATAGTGGGACTATCATAGCCTCTTTCCTTATTTTTCTATTCTCCTTTTTTATTGGTGTTTGGACTATCAAACTGATGTTCAGATCCTTAGTTCCCCTTTGTTTCTGTCTCCCTCTCATTCACTGTAAAAGTTCCTGTTTCTACATTGGGATCTTTATAATGCCTGGAGGAGACAGATGATTTTAAATGGTTTTTGGGCATCAAATCTTTTTGGCTCTAGTACTGGAAAGATGAAGGCTAAGTAAGGGTCCTAAGGTAGTGTCTGAAATAGTGCTGAATGAAGATGAACTTGGTCTTATATATTGGAAGAGATATTGGAAGAATGGCTTGGCCTATTAGACACAGTGCATTTTTTTTTTTTTTTTACACATAGGTTAGAGGTTTGAGGTTCTTTATGGGTGCCGTTCTGTGATTGATTGATTGATTGATTGATTGATTTTTACAGCTAATGTCAAAGTAGGAGAGCTATGTGAGGTTCATGAGCAGGAATTCTGTTTCTTCCATCTTTGTGCCCCCAGCTGTCAGACAGTCAGGAGTGAATATGACTTGGGCTGGACAAACTCATCTGCAGAACACCAGACTTTTCCACAGTGTGCTACATTAGCAGCTCCTTCTCTAGATAGACTAGTTTCCTGTATCTAGAACTCAGACAGTGAGAAGGTAGGAAGTACTTTGTGCTTATTAAAAGAATTGACTTGAAGAACATGACATTTGAAGGCCCTGGTAAGTTATTTTATTTGGTCTCATCAGGAGTTCTAAACTTGAATGGAATTAACTCTTAGTAATTCAGAAAATTTAATTCCATTCAAAAGCCAACGTGAGTGCCTAGCAAAAGATAGATACTGTATGAAATACCAGGAGATAGGGGTGCCTAGATAGGGGTGTCAGCTGGTAGAGCCTGTGACTCTTGAGCTCAGGGTCATGAGTTCAAGCCCTACATGGGATGTAGAGATTATTTAAATAAATAAAACTTTAAAAAATCAGGTGATAAAGAAATGATAAGATAAGGAGTTACTTAAAAGTCACCCCTAGGGGAGATTAGTGATGTAAATACCAATTGTAATGGGTACAATGCTTTGATAAAGATGAACGGGGGAAATGCTAACAGGTGCTCTGATGAGTAGCCTGTGTCCACCAGTTCAGTTAGTGTCCCTCGGAAAATAAAATGATTGACAACCTTGTCTCCAAAGACCTAGAATGAAATCGAGCCCACTGACAGCTTTTCCTTAGTTAGCCTTTTGAACTTCTCTGAAGGCATGAATTGTGACATAGATTATGAATAGCAGACACTCAGTTAAGTAAGAATGTACAGTTTTAGTTTTAAATATTGCTTTTCAAATAGAAAATTTTGTTTCAAACTTTACTCAAAACAGAAGAGGGGGAAATTACCAAATCTAGTGACAAAAATATAATAGATTTATTAGAAATCATCTATTATTTATGCCTTTATCCCCTCCAATGTAGATATGAAAGTTTAGCTCTCTTCAGCTCCATTTGGGCTGACAAATATAAATAACCTAGGAGCTCACTCATCTTTTTTTTAGTGAAAGAGAAAAAACGTCCAGTTCCAAATTTATCATCTTGGGAGATAGTCCTAGGCATTAAAAAAAAAAAAGTTTCTCTTATAGGAGAATTGTATCTATTTTAAAGCAGGGCATAGATTAGGATTATTACTAATTTTCATTTTTTTTTTCCTTGCATCCACTAGAAATATAAGGATGGATTTTCAGGTGTACTTGGGATTTTTTAATTTTTTTATTTTATTTTATTTTTTTTTTACTTGGGATTTTTTAAATGAGTGAGGTGTGTACCATTCACTTGCCCCAAAGCCATCAGAGCATGCCTATATGTTTAGTTTTCAAGAATACAATTGAGAGAGAGTAACATCTTGATTGCAAAAATGAAAGAAATAAGGTTCTGTTCCTGATATTCTTGGAAATATCCATCCACAGAAACTGAAAAGTGTGTTAAATATGACTTGGCCTGATTCTTATTTAAAACCAGGTCTGGACTGGAATGCGAAAGGAGGAGGGCCCCACATTCTCTCTGAAGAGAGAACTGAAGGTGTAGTTCCTACCCAAAAGGACTTCTTCACAGGGAAGGGAAAAGGAAGTACCCTCCCTCTAGGTCCCACTATTCTGTCTTCTATCTGCTTGCAAGCTGTGTTCTATATTTTTCTTGAAGGTTGGTCGTAATATTTCCATACCTAGTTAGCAAGAACCTGAGAGTTTCTTTCTACCCAGAGAGAGATTAATGCTTTCCCTTCCACACAGAGGTTTTCTGTCTTCTCTGAAATGCCGTCTGAGGAGCTGTCCCTTCAGCACCCAGGTTCAGAAACACTTCTTTTAAATCCTTCTACATTTAAATATTTAACACGTCCTGTGTGTTCACAACTATGCTTCAGACCAGAGGAATGAAGGAAGGGTGTAAGAGAAAATACAACAGTTAATTCCCTTAAGGAAAATTCAGATCTTCAGTTGGGTATTTCCCCTGTGAATGGAAACTTGTTAAAGAGACAGATATCTTTTCATCAGGGTAAAAAGCTGTTAGAAAAAGTGAATGTTTCTTCCTCTTATGACCAAGGAGACTCTTAACATAACTTACATATTTCCTCAGGGGGTTTCTTATCGCTCTTTAATATCCACATTGTTTTTCTCATTCATATAGATAAGACAAGAATTAGTAATCTGGATTTGTTTTAGGACCCAGAAACACTTAAGCTATTTTAAGCAAAAAGTGATTTAGCACAGGAAATTAGGTGCTTACAGAATTGTTGGAAGGGCAGGAAGAAGGGGTTCTTAGCCGGACCTACGGGAACAACTCCCAGAACATTGCAGATCTGGCCCATGTAGCAAGCTACTACTTCTCTAATTGGGAACGTGCAGAATCAGGAGTTGACATTGAAGCTGTCGATTTCAAGAACATCCTGGTGTAGTTGCTGTCCAGAGATTAGGTAACCACTTGGCCCTGCAGCATTCCTTTCTACATCTGCCCAGAGCTAATGATTGGACACTGATATGCAGAAAAATCCCACTTCTCCACAGCCATGCTTGCCAGGAGAAGCAGCAAGAAAATGGTGTCCATCTCACTTCTTTCTTCCATATCATGTGCATGTAGTTGGCAGAAGCCGACCTATAGCAGTCAGGGAGTCTGGGAAATGTAGTTCTTAGCTTTCTAGCCTCTGTAGTGAAAGATATGCTGGAAGGTTTTAGATGGATGTTGATTGTTAGTCTGGAGGGACCAGCCATAACATTTATTCTTTACGAGGAGTGCCAGATGAGGTGAAAAGCTTGAACAATTGGAACTTTGGGGGTATATCTTTTTGTATTCTTTTGTGCAGACTGCCAGTTCCATTGTAAAATACAAATGAATATGAGCTCTAGATAGGACAGAAATACTCAAGTTAAGCAAGAATAGAGTTTTGAGCACTGTCAGCATGTCAGTGGAAGTTGGAGGCATCCTGTAGCTGGCTGAGGAAGGAAGAGAACAGCCAGCAGTGGGCAGTTCCTCTTTTGGTCTTGCCAAAAGTTCAGAAATATATCTTTGTTTTCTTAGTTTTTTTTTTTTTTTTTTTTAAAAGCAAACTGACTATTTTCTGTTTCTGAGTTTGTTTTTTTTCCTACTGAGATAGGTCCTCCCCCCCTCCCCGCCCATTTTACTTGACTGTTGTTTACCTGCTGAATGTTCGGTAGGATGAGTACAGTGGTGAATAAAGCAGGAAGAATCTGCTCTTGTGGATCACACAATCTAGCAGGAAGGCAGGCACTGAACAAGTAATTAAACCTTGTTGGGTCTTGCCAGGCAGAGACTGTTATGGACGTGTTTGATGGGGGCCTGACCTCATTTAGGCAGGGGTTAGGAAAAGGTCCTCTAGGAGATTTTGTTTAAGCTGAGACCTGAGGGTTGAGTATGAGTCAGCCAGGTAAAGACAAAGAGACTGAGAAGACAGAGCCCAGGGTTTTCGTGAGAGAAACATAAAATAACACTTTACTCATTTAGCAACACCTTATCTAGCCCGAGATTTATAATCACTGGTAGCTATTATTATCTTTCCATGGAAGCCTTTCCAAACAGAGCCGAAGATATAATCAGGTACCCTAGGTTCATACTCTGCATTGGAAAGGAGATGAGTGGTTGGGTGTGGTCCTTGGGAACATCAGGGATGGAGCTGTGGAGCAGGTGACTTCTAGAGTAAGATGTCCCCAGGGAGGCTTCTTTCCTGTACATCTTAGTCACCAGGCCCGTTTTGAAAATATCCTCCCAATTTACTCCATACTGTCCGTCTTCACTGCTACTGATATTCAGACCCTGGTGCCTGCATGCCTGAGTTACTCAAATGGCCTCCTTAGTAGTTCCTTTTGCAGTAGGCTCCCTGTCCTCCAGGTTAGATGGCTGCCAGAATGGATGTCCTTTCTAAATCAGTCTAATAACACTCCCCTATTTAAAAATACATGAGTCCTAACATTCAAAGTGTGAAGTTCAAGCCACTCAGAATGACTTCAAAAACATTTCACAACCTAGCTGACCCCAACAAGACCTTGAGTTTCATTTCCTATCCTAGTGCATACGATCTAGCCACCCTGGACTCTGTGAAGTTCTTAATATGCCAGATACTTTCATGCCCCGTGTTCCTGCTCATGACCTTCCCTTTGCCTGGATTGTCCTTCTCCACCTTGCTCTTTGCTGCCTGATAAGATTCCTCCCACTCATTCTTTTTTTTTTTTTTTTTTAGACTTTATTTTTAAGTAATCTCTACACCCAACACGGGGCTGGAACTCACAACCCTGAGATCCAGAGTTTCATGCTTTACCACCTGAGCCAGCAGGGCACTCTCCCTGTGTTCTTTAGGGCACATTCCCAGTGTTGCCTTCCCTGAGAATCCCTTCCCACTCACCCTCTTAATCCTGTCCTGCAGTGGGAGTTGGTGGTTTTCCTAATCTGATCATACAGCTACGAAGGCTCTTTTCACACTATGGTTTGGTTGTTAGGTGTCTGCCTTGACACTGGATTGTATGCTTCTCACCATCTAGTACACAGTAAAATGAATAAATCTCCTAAAAATTATCTTCCTCTATGTTCCCTTTAGTTAAAATGGTTTGTCATGGTACAACATTCTGTATGATGGTCCAAGTAGAAATTATTACATGAATGTTTATTGAATACCCACTTATGTGCTAGTCATTAAGAATAATGCAACATAAAATAGGTTAAACACATTTCTTGCCTTGATGGACCTTACCTTATAGGGGAAGACAAAAAAGCCAAGTGAACAGATAACTTGTTGTGTTTACCCATCCAGGTAAATGGGTGATTCAGTGGTGTTTTCAGAATGTTTTTGACTTCTTTTTTTCTTCTCTTTCTCAGTGTTAGAGATTGATTTTGCGGAGCTAACCCTGGAAGAGATTATTGGCATCGGGGGCTTTGGGAAGGTCTATCGTGCTTTCTGGATAGGGGATGAGGTTGCCGTGAAAGCAGCTCGCCATGACCCCGATGAGGACATCAGCCAGACTATAGAGAATGTTCGCCAGGAGGCCAAGCTCTTCGCCATGCTGAAGCACCCCAACATCATTGCCCTTAGGGGGGTGTGTCTGAAGGAACCCAACCTCTGCTTGGTCATGGAGTTTGCACGTGGAGGGCCCTTGAATAGAGTGTTATCTGGGAAAAGGATTCCCCCAGACATCCTGGTGAACTGGGCTGTGCAGATTGCCAGAGGCATGAACTACTTACATGATGAGGCAATTGTCCCCATCATCCACCGCGACCTTAAGTCCAGTAACAGTGAGTATGAAGAGATGGGGCTGGAGGGCTCAAGAGCACTTTTATACCCAGCCCATGGCTACAGTGGGAGTGGATTCCTAATGGAATCACAGTGGGCAGTAAGACTCCTTGCTTAAAACCATTCCATCCTTGAGTTGAGAGGTATGGGTGGAATGAATGCCAGGAAAAATTGGTTTAGAAAGAGAAGAATGAGGCAGCTGTGGGGTTTGCAATAATTCTGAGCTCATATTAACAGGCAAGGTTGGCAGTGTATAATTCTGCTATGCTGTGCAATATATATCCACATATATATAGGCAGATATGTTTTTCCACTTTAGGGAAGTGTGTCTGTGATTACAAAAGGGGTTTTCCTCTTTGCTGGAACAACAGGTAGCTCTAATACCTGTTTGCATTCTACCTGACTACTCCAACTTGAGGTACCTGCCAGAGAAGGGGCTCTAAGGAAGAGGAGGAGGCATGTGGTTTAAGCTGTGGGACTGATTCAGGTAACAGTGTCCACTGGGAGAGCATGACCTGGCTGGTCATATTATAGATTCCTGGTAGCCTATGGGTGTTATTAATTGTGGTAACTACTTAGTGTTTAATAGCAGGGAACTGAGAAGTAACTGCTTATTAAACATCCAGAATCCATAAACTAGATTGTAAAGCAAGTGTTAGGCATAATTACATAGTGAGTTGGTGGAAACCAGTCTCTTTCCTTGGAGGACTCTGCAGGTGCTGTACTGTGCGGCTTTTGTGTGGTCATTTGTGCTCTCTCTTGCCTGCACTGTGTGGTAGAGGATAGCATTTGTTAAATAGGGTATACTTAAAATCACTTTAAGCATCCTGTGTGGAGAAGAGGGCATTAGGGTTTTGGGAGATGGTGTTGGTTGCAGGAACTTTGCTCTCTGTCTCCTTCAGCGTTGAGCCCAGAAATCCTTCAGACTTTGTTTTGTTTTGAGCTGTTCCAGATGTGGTTTATTTTTCTGTCGATACTACTGTGAATCTGCTTACTTTAAAAAATATGTTTTAAAATTATTTAGATGTTTTTGTGGAGTAGATGTTTTTGTGGTACAAAAATTAGGAAGCGCAGATAAACAAAAAAGAGAAAGGTAACCGATAATGTTCTCCTTCGGAGAGTGTAACTATTACATTTGGCATATCCTTCCAGACATTTTTTTTTTTTAAAGATTTTATTCATCCATTCATGAAAGACACACACAGAGAGAGGCAGAGACACAGGCAGAGGGAGAAACAGGCTCCATGCAGGGAGCCTGACATGGGACTCGATCCCAGGTCTCCAGGGTCACGCCACAGGCCGAAGGCAAGCACTAAACCACTGAGCCACCTGGGCAGCCCTTTCCAGACATTTTTAAAGTAAATATTTATCTATGTATATAAATGTGGGTGTATATATACACTATACAGACACACACACACACACACACACAAAATATACTTTCCAAGTTACTTTAAAATGGCCTTTCTTACTTATCTCTTCTACTTGAGCCCTCTTCTCCCTTAATAAAAGTTCATCTTTGCAAAAGATGGAACGTTATATATATAATGCATATGATGGATTTAAGTTCCATAAAATATGATTATTCTCCTCCTTCCTCCCAGATTCTGTTCTTCAAACATATTAAATTAAAACTTTTGGTGGCCCTTTCAAGTTTCTGCCTAGATATTGCTTTGGATGATGGAGTAAGAATAAGTAGATGTATTGGTAGAAAATGTGACGTAGGAGCTGAATTTTCTTATATCCTTATCATGTTGGAAGAAGGAGACAAAGTGCTCTCATCTTACCTATTGAGCCCTTTTAAGAACTTGAGCTAGGATGATGGAATTGTAAAAAGCAATCATTTCTTCCAGGAAATTTCAAATTTGAATGTAATTTCAAGGTGCCAACACAAGGTTTTACCTTCTGTGAGATTTGCATTTGGAAGTCTAGGCTCTTGTGAAGGAAAAGTTAACTTGTCAAAGTTCTCCTGGCTGCAGGAGATGACAAGAGACCTCAGTGTCATTCTGTCATTCAGGAGACAAAACTCTGTTCTTTCTTTGTATTTGGTGGGCTTTAGGATCGCCGGGGAGGAGCCCCCTGGTGCATTGTGTTATGGCGGGAGTCAGACTTAACACAGGGTACAGAATGACCCTTGACCCTATCAGGGTAATGTATGCTCAGAAATGTGCATAGTCCATTGGGCCGTGTGGTTGGTGCTGATATTGATGCCTGCTATAAATCTCACATGGGAGCTGGGATAGTGCCTTGACATTTGTCTATAGTGGCTTTTTGCCTGGGATTGTATGAGTCCAATATGAGTCTTGATAACACTGTCGTTTTTACCCCTTTGCTCTGTGCACATGACTGGGAAAATCATTTTAGAAATGTGCTAGTTTTTACCCGCCAGTTGGAGAGTCACGGCTTCTCTGTGTTTTGCAGACCTGGGGATGCTGGTCTGTTTCTCTTGTTGTTGTTGTTGTTGTTGTTTTTTAAGGGTTCCAGAGAGTTGGATTTTGGTCTCTGTCACATGAGGGCAGATTTTGTGAATCATATGTATTAGTTGACTTAGACCTACTAGGGAGAAGAGTATGTATGTGTGGGGGCTGTCGTTGTGGAAAAAAAAGAAAGTAGTTGGTGATAAAAATCTAACTGTTATGAAAGGCTCGATGGAAAGGTGATTAATTAAAATGCTTTGTTATCCTGGTCACCTAGTTAAAAAAGTCACATGCTGTTAACTGGCAGTGGAACCCCTACAGCGTCCGATGTTGATATATAGTCCTCAATAAGTTTAGGTTTGACTGCACCTAACCTAAAAACCAAAATAACAGTGGCTAAAACAAGGTGTACGTTCATTTGTCTTTGAAAAGAAGTCTGCCGGGTTTAGGACATCACAGTGTCATCAGGGATCCAGGCTCCTATTTTTCACTCCATCCCGGTACATGGCTTGCATCCTCAGGCTTGCCTTATGGTCTAAGATGGCTGCTGAAATGCCAGTTACTTGGTCCAAGTAACAGGCCTGAAGGAGGAGGAAAAGCAGAAGCACAAAAGCAGAAGCACAGTGCTCCTGGAGCTGAATTGGCTCCCATGATCCTCCCAGAAGTCCAGCGAAACACATCTGCTTGCATTAATTGGCCAGAAGGTAATCATATAGCCATGGCTGGCACGGAGGAGGCTGGGAGATGCAGGACTTTAAAATGGGTGGCAGTGAGCCCAGCTAATAATCAGGGTCTATTACCAAGGAAGAGGGAGAGCAGGGCTGGTGAGGGAAGCAGCTGGCAGTCTTACCATGCGGGACATGCACTGGGAAGAACTGTTTATTTCAGATGTTTGGCATCATACAGCCAAATAAGGTTAGCCAGGCCTTGGGACGTGTGGCTCAGACCTCCGATTTAGCTAATGGTTCATACTACTTTACCACATTGCATCATTAACTCAAACGTCACTTTAAAAACTACTTACAAAAAGCCCTGGTTCTAAAAATGGATTTATGTCTGTCATTTGGAGAGAAGCCAGCTACTTGATTGTTAGCAAAGGTGTCAATGAAAGATGGTCTCTTAGTGGAAAGATTGTCCTTTTGGGGGGGTAGGTAGATGGATTTCAGGATTTTGGCTTAAAGACATTTGGAAGAATAATAGTTCGATAATGGTCGTTAAAAGTTAAATTAGTATAAAAACGAGGTCATATGAAAAAGCTTTGGAAAATGAAAAGCCTTGCCTAGAGTGAAGGTTGTGTTATTGCTTTTATTACTAAATAACTTCTTTCCTTTACTTAGAAAACGTAGAAAAAACATAGAGGTTAAAGCAGCCTGTTTCTCCAGTTTTTGCATTTATCGATATTTGTTTTTACCCAGAACTGTGCACAGGAAATCATAATAACCATGTTGCTTGTAGCATGCTTTGTGCTCCC
Source organism: Canis lupus familiaris (assembly GCF_011100685.1). NCBI lineage: Eukaryota > Metazoa > Chordata > Mammalia > Carnivora > Canidae > Canis > Canis lupus. The sequence goes on along the minus strand of NC_049229.1, from coordinate 44,781,607 downwards.
CAACTTATCAGCATATTGTGACTCGCTGTGTGAATAAATATTCCTCCACCACAAGATATTTAAAAGTTGCACAGTATTCCACTAATTAGATATGTTCCATTAACTAAACCAAACCCATATGTAGCAACAATAATGGTAATACTACTACTACTACTACTAATACAACTGATGCTTATTGAGTGCTTTCTTTAGGTTAGGCACAAAGCATTTTTTTTTTTTAAAGATTTCATTTATTTATTCATGAGAGACACAGAGAGGCAGAGACATAGGCAGAGGGAGAAGTGGGCTCCCCACAGGGAGCCCCATGAGGGACTTGATCCCAGCACCTCAGGATCCTGACCCGAGCCAAAGGCAGATGCTCAACCACTGAGCCACCCAGGTACCACAGGCACAAAGTATTTCTTTATTTTTTTATTTTTTATTTTTATTTTTGGCACAAAGTATTTCATGTAGATTTTCTTCTCATTTCCACAGCAACCGTTTAGACTGTGTCTTTTTTATTTTATTTTATTTTATTTTATTTTATTTTATTTTATTTTATTTTATTTTATTTTATTTTATTTTATTTTATTTTATATTTATTTTACAAATGAGGAGACTGAGGCTCAGAAGGGGTCAGGCATTTCTCTAGGGGCTCGCTGCTGGGGTCCTAAGAGCAGACTTTGTGGCCAGGTCTGACCCCTCAATACGTGTTGCTGATCACCAGTGTTGCCAGCACACTGCCATTGCGCGGCTGGGGCCTTTCGTGGCATTATTTCCTGTGGCCCTGTAGTGCTTTGGTTTTATAGAATTAGAAATAATATTCCCCTACTCGCAGAGCCATAGCATCCACATTTCGTTAAGGTGTGATTGACTCACTCTTAGTTTCATAGCTGAACACCAGAGGTGAGTGGTAAATTGGCCACACCAGGAATGCTCTTGCCTCGTCTCTCTGCCCATCCAGACCTGACCCATTTTCCTGTGCTCAGTTCAAACCTGGCTGCTTCCTCCCAACAGCCCATCACCGTGGTCATTGCTAAGTAGTCACCTGGTGCCTCCAAATAGATTTGGTGTCTTCAGCTTCCAGGTACGTGAATGAACATGTAAATGAGTGAATAGAGAAAGTATCCCTTGAACTGGTCTGCTGTATTACAGGATCTCAAAATGTGAAACCTCCCCTTCTCTTGTCAGAGGATGTCCCACATTCTCTGGGACTTTGCCTGGACATGGCTTTTCGTCCCCTGTACAATCTCCAGGACCCTTGCCCCCTTCCTGATGTCTGAGTTCACCAATGTTTTGGGTGCCAAGGATGGTATTTTCACAGTGTACTTGTTACCAACCTCCAGTGCCTCTGCCCTCTTCTCTGCACCCTCCTCAGATGCCAGCCCCAAGGAACTCACTGGCAGTGTGTCCACCACAGCCAGCTGTGGGCTGCCAGGTGCTGCTGGAGCAGGCCACCGCCCCTGCTGCCTACACTCACTGCCAGTCTGCTCCACCCAACCTCAGGGCTCCTGGTGTTCCCACCTTGTGAATTCCCCACCATGCTCCTCACAATCCCCCTTCTAGCATTGTTGATTTGTTTGATTTGCTGCCCCTCTTGCCAACTAGAGGCTGAAGAGTATCCCTCCCTCCTTTGTGCCCTTCGCAACCTTTTCTCAAGAATTCACAAGATAAAGAAGCGGAAGATGTGCTTTCTTGGAAGTGTAAGGAGGACACAGCTTCCATCTTGCCCTTGATCTCAGGCTGGTGATAACATTCTAAGCCCTGGGTTATACCTGGACTGGACACTGGCCACAGACCCTGATTGTGGTCCCTGGGTAGGAGTTCTCCAGGCTGTGAATGTGCTGTGGAATGTTGTGACCCACCGGATTCCACTCTCTGGCGTACTTCTTCCTATACACTGATGTGGAGCACATTCCTATGTGCAAGAATGAATTAATAGAAGAAGCATGTAGGACACAGGGATCCCGGCCAAGACAATATGGTAGGAAGGGCTTTCCTAGAAAAGGATGAAGAGTAGCCATAGCAGCAGTTTTTCCTATAGGACAATAAAATAAACTAAGAAACATTCCCAGGGTGGATCTGGGAAGCAGCAAAGTATTGGATAGAGAACCCAGTTCCTAGGCCTTTTTAAGAAGTGCGTAAAATACCTTTTTATGTCTCAGGAATGTATCCCCAAATGAGATACTTCCAACAGAACCTGGCTTAGGTACTGCTGGATCTCTCTCCCCATTTTCCTTCCCATTTTTGGTCTTTGTGGTTCTTTGCTACAGGTTCGTTCTTTCGGAGTTGGAGGGTAATGGACATGTTTTGAGGATTTTTCCTGGCAGAAACATACAAGCGCTCAATGAATTGGATCATTTTGATTGGAGGAGGCAATCCCTAAGGTTAGCCGGCAGCCTCCAGGCATGTACTCCAGACAATTCTGTTCAGTTGTTGGGTAGCATTTTGCATGAACACAGAGGCATGTTCTGCAAATCAAAATAAATACATAAGTAAATAAAGCTGAAATGAAGCAAACAATCAAACCTGGTGAGGCCAGGAGGTCTGACCTGGAGGTCAAGTTGCAGCTCTCAGTTCTTCAACTTTGCCCAGGAACCTTGCTTTCCCCTTTTCCCTTGGGCATGGCCATCTCCTGCACAGAGATGGTTCTTCGTTAATTTGAGTGGTTGGTGTTGAGAATACAATAGTAGGCAATAACAGAGACTTGCCTTGCCCTTAAGGAGCTCCCCATTGGGTCATAGGGAATGACCTAAGTGAGGACTGAGTGCATGTTGTGGAGGGGAGGTGTTGGCACCATGAGAATGACAATATAGGGACATGCCTAAGAACCTCCTGAGGGAGCAAAAGGGAACGAAACAAAGCGGTGAGGGGAGGTAGGGCCAGGACGGTCCAGGCGGGTAGACCAGCAGACTCAAATGTTCAGTGAGCACATGGCTCCCTCCAGGAGGCAGATGATACCCTTGACATTCCCAAGGTCCTTTCCTGTGGTTGCTGGGGCTGAGGGGCCACTGAGAAGGATCAGGAGGGAAATTGTTCTCTTTGTGGAAGATTTGCCATCCTTTCCCCGGGCTTGCTTTGGGGTGCTTTCATCTGTGGTGGCTCTGGGGGCTTCTCTGCAGCTTAGTGGTGTAGGAGGTGGCATGGGGCACTGGGCAACATTTAGACACCTGTAAAGCCTGTGTTGCAGTTGATGCAGAAAATGAAGGATCTTGGTCTGGACTTTGAGCTATTATCTTGGAGAAAACAGCCTCCATGAGGTGGCAGGTTCAGGGCAAGAAGGGCTTCTATAGTCAAATACTCTGCCCCTAAGTTATAACCCCACAACGAGGGTTTCTAAAGCTGGGTGAGCTCTGATTCCAGATGATTCCTTTGTGTCTTCCCCTTTATCCGTTTCCTCTGATTTGAGCCGCTGTTGCCTTGAATGTCAAATTATGAGGTCTTCTTTTTTCCACATCTCTCCCTAGGCAACAACCCAGTAGTGACCTCCACCTTCTGCAGCTGGTCTATGGCACTGTCATTGCTCAGGGTCAAGGCTTGTGTTGTAGGACCTCTAAGGAGACAATAACCTGCCTGTCTCTCCTTTTTTCCCTGTCTCTTAGAAAAATTTCAATTCCTAACTTGGTGTTTTATTTCATTCCTGTGAGGTAGCTCAAGGTTAGATGTGGCTGGAGAAAGGGAGATGCAAGCAGGTGACATGAGTGGTCTTGAGTCAGGAAGGAAACGTAGCTTCTTCCCCAGGTTGCCCATCCCTTTACCTTGGAATCCCCTGCAATTCCCCCATCAGCTCCATGTAGAGCCATACTCGTTTCTCTTATTAGGGAAGGGCTATTAACATAGTGCCCTTGAAACCCTTGGAATCTATACAGAATGTATGTAGGTTTATTTTGGGAGACAGGGTTGTTACCTTGAGTAATCTAAGACTCTGAGAAGGTTATGGATCAACACCGTTATAGAGAACTTCTATAAACTGGGCATCTGGGGAGGAGGAGAATTGGTGCAGTAGAAGGAACACTGGCCCACGTGCCGCCCTTGGCACTGACAGGCGTTGCCCTGGGCACATCTTGTACTCCCTGATCCTCAGATTCCTTGTATGTGAAATAAAAGGTTTGGGTGAGATGATCTCTGAGGTCCTTTCCAGGACTGACATTCTGTGACTTAAAAGGCAAATGTGTGTGTCTGGGGGGGTGACTCTGTGGTCCGTCTGTGTGTCAGGCTACCATGTGCCCGGGGTTCCCTGCTTTGTAGCTGCTTGTTGCAGGGGCGAAGCTCCCGATGGCAGGAATATTCTCCAAGTGGCTTAGGAAGAAAACAGTTGATGGGAGCTCACAGGTGCACCCCTCCCCCTTTGCTGCCCAGAGCATGACAGATGGCTTTGCTGAGACAAGATGCTCCGGTCACATGAATCATGAGGGAGACTCACGAGTAACCAAGGGCAGCCTTCATCCTGGAGGCAGGACACTGTTAGTCAAATGCCATTTCTGTCTTTGGGGATGAATGAGGGGCATCCTGCTGGCTCAGAACTTTGCTATTGTCTTACCCACTTCTCTGAATCAGGGTAAGGCCTTTTCAGAGGGGGCTCAGGCCCACTTAGTGTTTGAGTGCCTCTGTGCCCCTCCCCAACAGAGTTGCAGGTGCAGCTGCTGGAGCGCCGCAGTGAGGCCTAGAAATGAGACATGTTAAGGCTGAGTCTTGCTCATCCCTAGGATTTGTGCTCTTTGTAGGAAACTTGGAAATTTTGATCTGAGAAGAAAGCATTTCCCCTTAAGCTTAGTTTTGGGAATCACTGTGGGCTAATGGAAGGAACACTGGCTTGAGAGTCAGAGAGACTTAGATTAAAGCTACTTCTTGAGCCCTGACATTCAGCTTGTGGCTAGCATCTTGGAGCTTCAGGATCCTCATCTGTGCAATGTGGGCAATACAGAAAAGAGCAGTGTCTCTTTAAGATGGCATGAAACAGCGTGTGTCGTGTGTCACACAGGGACCACATTCTGTAACGGGGCTGCACTTTTTTCCTCTTTCCAAGGATAGGAGAAACTTCCTTCTCTTCCTTGTTATTTTAGGTTATTTTAGGTGCACACAGCATATAGTGGGTTTCCCTTTTTAAAGTAGCATGAGGATTTTAGGCAACCCGGAGCAGCCCTTTCCTCAGGTCAGCCAGGGGGAGTTTTACTGCTCCAACTCATCAAGGCAGATTCATTTCAGCTGAAGCCACAGAAGGGGATCGATACCTCTCAGCCCCTTCCAACTGTGTCTGGGCTTCTGGTGGAAAAGGCCGGTGTCTCTCCCTCCCTCTGGAACCTGCCTTAACTCAGGGCTTTGGCCCCCTGAGAAATGCTGCCTTGTCTTGTTATGGCCTTTGGCCTGATTGAATGGGACAGCTGGCCAGTTTTATGGCTCTGCTGGCCTCTCAGCTGATAATTAAAATGCTTTTGCCCCAGGAGGAAGGCAATATATTTCCCTTTTCTCCACTGCACCAGTCTACAGCCGAGGTCAAAGGGAATGGTTTCTGTACACCCCCTCCTGGCTTCCCCAAACCAACTTAGCATTCTTGTTGCTAAAGACTGGAATATTCAGGGTGGGCTGAAGAGACCATTTTTTGGTGTGGTCTTCCTTTGGCAGGAGAACGGAGCATAATTGTCCTTTTACCATCTCGGTGCAGTAGCTTAATTGCTTATAGCTGTTCCACATCTGGTTGGGCACAGCACTTAGTAGGTACTCAGGAAATGTTTGGGGGTGTGGTCATCACAGATTCCAGCACTGTGCCGGTTCCCATGCATTAACCTCTCCCCGCTACCCAGGATGTTATCTAAACAATGCCCAAACTCTACTTTAGAGCCCATGTTTAGCATGGAAACCCTCTCTTTGTTTGGAGATGAGCCCATGTGAGCTCTGGGTGAGACATGGTTTGTGTCTTGGCTCTATTACTTGCTAGCTGGGACCTTGCACAAATGATTAACAAAAACTAAAGCACAAAGAGTTTATGTTAAATGGGAATAATTATAACTCCACCCATCTCATTTTGTAGGGTAGAGGTGAGGATTCAGTGAAATAATCTAGATGAAGCTCTTAGCACCGTCTAGCACATGGTAACTGCTCTGTATATTGATCATAATTATTGTAATTCCAGAGGCTGCATTTATTCCCTTAGTCTTTATATCAACAGCTTGTGATCTTGTACCTTTGACTATAAATTGTCTTGTTCTTGCATTGTCAGTGTTTTCACTGACAATTCTCTCCAGTTGCTCTATAGATATTTAAAATTCAAAATGGGATATATACAGAAGGTAAAAATTAGTTCAACATTGAAATACAAAGAAAAGTCAATCTCCTTCTTACCCTAAACTCTACTTTTACTTCTTAGAAGCAAGTGAAATTAAGGCATGGGGTTGTTGTTTCTCCTTTGATAATTTTTTTCTATAGAAACACAGGAATCCCAGTAGAATTCTGGACAACAGAGGTAGTTTGTTTCTCTTTCATCCATCTTCTTCTGCTCTCTTCTTCCCCTCTCTCACAAATCACACACAAATGGGACTTTGCCTATAGAAGTCCCAATGTTTGGCAGCAATTCCATTGTTGCTATGAAATCTTGTTTCTTCTTCTTCTTCTTCTTCTTCTTCTTCTTCTTCTTCTTCTTCTTCTTTTTTTAGAGAGGAGGGGTGGGGCAGAGGGAAAGGGAGAGAGAAAATCTTAAGCAGGCTCCACACTCAGTGTGGAGCCCAAGCCAGGGCTCTATCTCACCACCCTGAGATCATGGCCTAAGCTGAAATCAAGAGTCAGATGCTTAACTGACAGCCACCCCGGTGCCCTGAAATCTTGCCTTTTCTATCCCTAGTCCCTTTCTGGGTAGACTCAAACTCCTCTACGGAACAAGCTGGAAGGTGTTCCTTGGAGCTCAGATAGAAGCCTAACATTTGCCTCTGGAATTGCCCAGCTGTGGAGGTTCTGACTCTGTACCTATCTGTCTACCATAGGACCTGAGCCATACCGATGGGGCTGTGGGGCCCTGGCAGTGACGGATCTTGTAACTCAGACCTTTCTCTCAAGATCCTTGTGACTGTTTACAACCTGATATCCCTGATAAGGCAATGTAACAGGAAAAAGTATTATTGAAAAGAGAAAAAGAGTTACCCCAGATTGCACAGTGCAGATGCGACTGCTCTTTCTTTCTATGCGATTTGCCTATTCCTGTCTGTATACCTCATCTCCTGCCACTTCAGTCTTTGAGTACAGGCCATCTGGATATATTTTATTTTTGTTTGTTTCTGCATTCTGTTAACCTTCAGAATCCAAGAAGAAGGAGAAAAGGACTTAGCTGAGAGTCTTCAGTTTCCAGTCATTCATAACTCCCTTTTGTGTTTATTGATAAGATTAGAGCTTAAAGGAATCTTAGAGCTGTGACCAGGGGACAGTGAGTAATTTGCCTTAAGTCAGGCTGTTGGGAATGCCTGGTTATCGTGACCATGTGTCCTTTCCTTCAGGCACCCATGGCCCCTGACAGTGGGGCCTGTTATCCTGCCACGTTTTCCAGCTGGGTCCCAAGTATTGTGGAGGACAGCGGGATAAGAATTTCCACACCTTCCGGGGAATCGAGGATGCTTTGCTTATAGCCCCAGAGGTCACTGCTGAGCAGCCCAGTCTGCATCTTTCCTGCCCACTCACATGAACTCAATCATTTCTTCCCTGGGTTCTGTAGAAGAGACCAGTGTTTAGGCTCTGCCAGGTGTTTCAGTTTTCAGGAAGAAAAAACTGTGAAGACTCCCCACCCTTCCCCTCACTTGCAATGAGATATAATTGAACATGTAACATTGTGTAAGTTTAAGGTATACAGTGTGATGATTTCATCTGCATATATATTGCGAAATAGTTACCACAGTAGGCTTGGTTAACACATCCATCACCTCACATAATTACTATTTTTTGGTGTGGCGAGAACATTTAAGATTTACTCTTCTTAGCAGTTTTTAAGTGTATAATACAGTATTTTTTAAAAAGATTTTTAAAATTTATTTGTTTATTTTAAAGATTTTATTTATTTATTCATAAGAGACACACACAGAGAGAGGCAGAGACCTAGGGAGAGGCAGAAGGAGGCTCCCCATGGGAAGCCTGATGTGAGACTCAGTCCCAGTACCCCAAGATCATGACCTGAGCCAAAGGCAAGATGCTCAACCGCTGAGCTACCCAGTGCCCTTAAGATTTTATTTTATTTTATTTATTATTTTAAAAATTTATTTATTTATTCATGAGAGACGCAGAGAGGGAGAGGCAGAGACACAGGCAGAGGGAGAAGCAGGGAGCCTGATGTGGGACCCGATCCTGGGACTTCAGGATCACTCCCTGGGCTGAAGATAGGTGCTAAACTGCTGAGCCACCCAGGTCTCCCTAAGATTTTATTTTTAAGAAATCTCTACACCCAACATAGGGCTCAAACTCACAACCCCAAGATCAAGAGTCACATGCTCCACTGAATGGGCCAGCCAGGCTCCCCAATAGGGTATTGCTCACCATTGTCACCATGCTGTACGTTAGATACCCAGAACTTATTCATCTTCTAACAGGAAGTTTGTACCCTTTGGCCAGCATCTCTCCATTTCCCCTACACTTTAACCCCTCGCAGCCATCATTCTGCTCTGTTTCTATGAGTTTGCCTTTTTTTTAGATTCCCCACATAAGTGAGATCATATAGTTTGTATCTTTCTCTGACTTATTTCATTTTGTATAATGCCCTCAAGGTCCATCCATGTTGTCACAAATGGCAGGATTTTCTTTCTTTTTTTTTTTTTTTTATGACTAATACTCCATTATATGTGTGTATGTGGCACATCCTCTTTATCCATTTGGCTATGGATAGACACTTGGATTGTTACTATATCTTGGTTTTTGTGGATAAGACAGCAGTGAACATGGGGGGTGCAGATACCTCTTGGAAATAGTGATTTCATTTCCTTTGGATATGTACCCAGAAGTAGGGCTGCTTTTCATTTTTTTGAGGAACCTCCATTCTGTTCCCCATAGTGGCTGCAGCAATTTACATTTCTACCAAGAGCACACAAAGATTCCCTTTTCTTTACATCCTCACCAATAGCTATCCTAGCAGATGTGAGGTAATGCCTTATCGTGGTTTTTATTTGCATTTCTCTGACGATTAGTGATATTGAGCTTCTTTTCATGGGTTTGTTGGGTATTTGTCTTCTTTGGGAAAGAGGGTCTTCTGCCCATTTTTAAATCAGATTGAAAAACCTTTTTTTTTCTTAAGTAATCAGCTCCTGGCTTGGCTCTCTGTGCTTAGGAATAGGAATCCCATGGAGGATCAGTAACAATCTCTGTCATTGTCAGTTCCCCTCTCTTGTTCAAAATCATAAAATTAATCATAAATTAGCCTGTCTTTTGCAAGTGCATGGCAGCTGATGACATCAAGTCCCATGGATGGTAGTGAAAAATCAACTAAAATTTTTCCAAAATAAGCTTTTCTCCAATGACTTAAGATTCTTAGTGACATCTGATTTTTCCCTTAGCTTATTATTCATGCTGACAGCAATAAATGGCCCTCCACTCCCCTGCACCAGCAGTAGTCCTAGAAATGGGATGAAGAATAATCATATTTTGTGTTTGGTGCTATAGAATTTATTTGGAGCAGTATCTATCTAAGGCATTCCAGGTAGAGGTGGTGATAGCCCCATTTTGCAGTAGAGGAAACTGAGGCTCAGATGAGTTTAATGCATTGCCCAAGAACACATAGCTAGAGAATAGCGGCCCTGACCTCAAGTCCAGGCTCTCCAGCACTCGTGTGGTGGTCTGTCTTCTCTGTTCTTTCAGAGCAGATTGCAGAATAGGAGACCCACTTCTAGTAGCTTGTTCTATAGGATGGACCCTGTGACTCACCAGAGTCCAGGTGTGCTGGGGCTGGACCTGGCTTTAAACCTGGTCTTGGGGCCTTTGTGAGGCAGATCATCCCCATATCTGGAATTGCAGGGAGGGGATCCTTTACTGTTCCAACCCAGGGGCCTGGCACCCCTGAACCTAGTGGTCCTCAAATGCACAGGAGCTGCGGGCTACTATCTCATTTCCTCTTTCCCCAGGGCCCCCCCAGAAGCACAATGTGAATCTTATCCATCATTTGGTAGCCTCAGCTTTGCTTTTGTTAGTGTTCCTTGTCGACCAAAATTAGGCTTATATACAGCTGTCCAAAAATTGGACTGTAACAGAAGTTTCCACATTATTTGACTCTTGTTTTTGCTTATGTTAGTATTGTGGTTTTGCTTTCGTTTAAACAACAGAAATATAGATAGATTTCAGATAAATTCACAGATGCTTATTTATGGAATTTAAAAAAAAATTTTAATTTTATTTTAGAGAGTGCACAGGAGTATGGCAAGGGGCAGAGGGAGAGGAGAGAGAGAGAGAATCCCAAGCAGACTCTGCACTGAACTTGGAACACAGAGCCTGGAGCTTGGTGTAGGCTGAGACCACGACCCCTGAGACCACGACCCCAACAGAAACCAAGAGTCAGATGCCCAACCAACTGAGCCACCCAGGCACCCCTTGGAATTTAAAACTTTTTAGAAAAGTAATGTAAATGTTCAAAAAGGGTTTGGCCATATTTGTTGATATTAGAGCCTTGTGTGGTTTTTTGGGGATGCTTTGGCTTTTAGTCCCCTGTCCTCTTGGAGGTGAGCAGGCCCTCCTGGGGTGTTGCTTCTACAGCCGAGTTTGTAACCAGGTGGACTGTGTTGGACCAGCATGGCAATTGCATTCCCCGTGGAGGACAGCTAGGCATGCTAGTAGTGCCTGCTTCTATTTTTAGATTAGTATCGTGAAGGAGAAATTTAACTTTCCATCCTTCATCCCTTAATGCTCTGAGTTGAATTGATTGCTTGTGGAACAGCACCCAAACATGAGTGAAGCTTCCCAGCTGTTCCCTTCTCCAGTCTCATGAAGAGTTTTGACTTTGTTGTCACCAGTATTTTCGAGGTATTGTGATGGGAGGATAGTGGAGGGAGCTGGACTGGAATTGTGTAAATTCATTCTGACAGAAATGCTTTTTAGAAAGGCATTTTAAGGAGGAAATTGATGAATTTCCTTATGTAAGGGCAATGGATGGGAGGGCACAGGTGTTTCTGTGGAGCATATGAACCCTCTGATGCCTGACAAATTAACTAGAGTCCAACTAATTTTGATTTACTTTTGGATGCTGCCACTCCTCCGCCCCCATTGGACACCTTTCTGCCCTGTGATCATTACATACAAGGCTGGCTTTGTATGCAAGGTTCCAGGTCATAGGGACCATGAATTTGGCAAATTTCAGGTTCCTCGTTAGCTTTTTTGGTGCTTGATTTTATATGTAGTATGTTGGAATAGCGGCTGGGAACGGGAAAGTCACTGATAATGACCTTGTAGGAAGAGTAAGAATGTCCCTGCCCAGGAAAAGGGATGTATTCCAGGACCTTTCCTCATGGGAGGTTTCGAGAGGGCAGGAAAGAAGCATTCGAGCTTTTTCCCAACAGTTTCTGGTTATGCCCATTATGCCTACTGGATGTAGTTTTGGAATGTTGGTGAGGTCCAGAGCCAACGGCAAGAAAGAATTCTTGAGACATCTTTGGTTCAGGAAGGGTGATTTGATTAAAGCACAAGGACAGGACCCATGGGCAGAAAGAGCTGCTGCCCCAGAGATTGTGAGGAATGGCTGATTATATACTTGAGAGCTGGGGGGAGGTAAGGACAAAGGGAGGTGTCCAAAAGGATTTCCATCTACTGAGGAAGATTTACAGGATACTGGAGGCCTGGCTATTGTAAGTTCAGGTATTTTTCCTCCTAGTAAGGCACTAACATTAAGACAGTTGGGAGCTTCTTGGAGGAATGTTATATTCCACCTGCCTTAGGTCCTTGTCCTGCAGGTCATAAAGGAATGTAATTTTGATTACTCTCCCTTCAGCCTCTGGTTCCCACATCACTCATGGAGGGGGGGTGATGTTAAGCCTCCAGGAAATTGAATTATGAGTCTCTGAAAGTTAGGCTACTGATAAGAATGCTTTTCCCCTGTAAATCACTAAGACATTGGTACACTGGATGGAGACTCCTGTCTTGGAGGACTGTGACCTGTATCAGTTAACCATTTGTTTTTCCCTTCCCTTAATTTTAAGGGAGCCAGGAGTGCTTGAGGAATGTCACACATATCCCATGGGGCAGAGGAGGATTTGTGAGGTATCAGCTTGTGCTTTGTCCTCAGTGTGCCTCCTGTTCCCTCTGGTCATACCTTTCCAGGTAGCAGGGAAGGAAACAAAACACTGGTTCTCCTCTAGAAGGTGAGGTGTACCACGTTGAAACTCTGTGTGGTTTTGAGTTTACTGACCATAGTAAGATCCTCAACTCCATCACATGGTGGATAGGATTTATAGAGTCATCTTTGGAGGTAGGCCAGGAAGGTACAGGCACAAAACTCATCTCACCCATCCTAGTGGGCATGGAGGTGGAAGGAAGGTACTCAGAAAGGTAGCTGTAGCGTAGACAGGAAGACCATGAGTCAGAACAAAGCCAGCCTTAGCCCGAGGCATTCCTTGGGATTGGCCTCTCCCTCCTCCTAGATGAGAGGTTGGGGAGTGACTCATAGGAAACTTTAATGTGTGTTTCTTAGCTTTCCAGGACTATTAAGGACTTGGGGTTCAAAATGGCAACTCCCATTGTTTTGAGCTTTTGTGGTTGGACTTCCTTACCTTTAAGGTGATGGCAACGGGTATCTGTGGTGGGTCCTGCTGCTTCTTCTTCCATCCTAAAATCGTTTCTCCTCTGTAGTGCCCTGGGTGAAGCACAGGCTACAGAGCCTAGGGTGTTTGCACTGTGTGTGGGTGATGATTCTCAACCTACAGGTCCTCATGAGAAACTGACGTGCCCATGATGACGCACATGCCATAGGAAATACAGCACACCACTTTATTACATACGTAACATAGACGTCACTTCCACCACATTCTTTCCATCCTCTGGAGCCATACTGTGTAAACACGCCCAAACAACCAGAACAGCATGATGCAGTATGGAATAGTGTGCCAAGGTGTGACATGAGATGGTGTCCAGAGAAGGCAGTTTTCTGGCAGGTGTTGATGGTGGAGTTAGTCTTAAAGAAGGAGTGGGGTTCAAGGGGAATTGGTAATAGGGTGGCGGGCCATGGCAGTGACTTTCTAGGGGAGGGGACTGCCCCAGTTTAGCCATGGTTAAGTGTTTATCAGTGCTGTGCCTCTGTCACCTGGGTTCTTTTTCTTTTCTTTTATGATTTTACTGATTTATTTGAGAGAGAAAGAGAGACAGCAGAAGCAAAGGGAAAGGCAGAGGGAGAGAGAGAAGCAAACTCCCCACTGAGCGGAGAACCCAACATGGGGCTTAATCCCAGGACCCTGAGATCATGACCTGAGCCAAAGGCAGGTAGTTAGTACCTGACTAAGCCACCTGGGCACCCCCATCACCTGGGTTCTTTAGGAATTTCCCACTCCGGGACGATTGAACAGGAAAGCCGTGCCCCTAAGTATCTGAGTCTTCCACATAGAAACAACTCCTGTCTCCAAGCAGCTGGGGAGCAGAGCTCCAAATCAGGTAGATCTGGCTTTGGGCAAGGAACTTGACCTCTGAGCCCATTTCCTCTTCTGTAAAATGAGGATAATCCTTGTTTTTACTCATAGCATTGTAATGAGCGTGAAATGAAATTATGCACATAAGCCCTTAGCATAATGCCTGGTACAAAGTAAATGCTCAATAAAAGGGAGCTTTTCTTTTTTTAAGAATACTGTTTCCAAGAACAGCTGCTTCTCTGCTAGCAGCAGATATGAGAATAGACTCACAAGTGTGCCACCAACTGTTTCCATTACTGTTGCTTCAGAACAAACCATCCGTAACAAGAACCATTTCATTACTCTCCTGGAAACAGGGTTGGGAATTTGGAAAAGGCTTAGCAGGAATAGCTTGTTCCTGCTTCTCAGTGTCTGGAGCCTCAGCTGGGACAATTTGGAGGCTCTAGGTGAGGCCACAGATGGAGGCAGGCATCATCAGGAAGTCTCGTTCACACATGAGTCTGGTGCTTGGGCTGGGAGGACTCGAAGGCTAATGCCGCTGGTGGTGGTGTAACCCCTCCAAGTTGGCCTTCATACACAGTGGCTCAGGGCTTCAAGCACAGATGTTGCAGTGAACAAGGCAGAGGCTGCACCATCTTTTCTGGCTTAGATGTCACACAGTGTCACTTACACTGCGTTCTAGTAGTTACCGTGAGTCTCAGACCCGCAGAGATGCAGAGGGGACAGAGACCTGCCTTTTCCTGGGAGGAGTGTCCAGATCCCGTTGGAGGAAAGCATGTAAAATAGGAGGTGGTGTGCCATTTTGAAAATGCAACCTGCCCCACCTGCCAGGGGAACTCTGGAGGCAGAGCTTGGGGACACCGGGTCGTGGAGAAGTGAGGCAGTAGCAACACCCCGGGCCCACGTGCCAAGAAAGAAGAGCGACTTTTCGTTGACAGGTTCATCAAAGGCCTGATGTGCTGCTGCTCTTTGGATTCTTTTTTATCCAGTTTGTGGCCGGGTGTTTCTGAGTCACGACAGAGACCCGCAGCCCTACCCAGTCCGCGTGGGCCCCGCATGGGCCGTTTGCAGAGAGGTTCTCTAATGAGGAGAACGGCCGCGCAAACTCTCTGCCTCTGCCTGTCGGATTCCTGCTGGTGACATCTGTGTCTGGACGAGCTTGGGGCCAGAGTCCCAGCTGTGTTATCTGAGCTTACTTTGCATCTGATGGCAACTGCCAGAGGTGCCCAAGTTGAGACTGTCGGATTTGGGGATGTTGGAGAGAGCGAGGAATCCTGCAAACACACCAGTTTGTCTGTTTTAATCACAAGAAGCTTGGCTGTAGGAAGACCTTTCCTCAGCAGCAAGGGGAGAGGTGGGAAGGGCAGCCTGCATCCAAAGAAGAGATGAAAGTGGGCTTCCCGTGGAAAGCTGGGGCTGATTAAAGGGGTCACTGAAAAATAGCTTGAAACAGGCTGATGAATTGTACTGTGTCTCTTGAGACCAAGCCACTGTCCGTCTATAAATATGAGTTCTCTATCATGTCCCCTCTATCCTCTGGCCCGACAGAGCAGCAGACATCCCGCCCTCACACTGTCAATTCCTGTCGCAGGCACAGATGTGGGCACAGCATGGGAAAGGCCAGTGCTTCCAGTTGCTGCCCCGGTGCTGGTTTCTGCATATGCATCTTTCCCCTCTTCCCTGTGGCACGGGTTCCCAGAAGGCCAGCCAGAGTGGGGTGCGGCCCGGAGCCCTGGATGTTCTCCAGGTTTGAATCAAGGCCCCACTTGGGGCCACAGCCCTGCTAACCAGCCTGTCTCAATGCTGTGCTTAGAGTCCGGGCACCTGAGGACTGGCCCTCCAGAGCAACACACTAGCCGGCCCCGGGAATCCCACTGACCGATGCCGTCCTCTCTGGCCTCGTTCTTAGCCCGAGTCATTCCCTAACCTCTCTGCTGCATGCCCTTGGCTGAGATCGTGGAGCTTAGTGCACTGATATCTAGGACTTGTCCGTTGTCCCAGATGAATGCAGGACCAGGCTGCTTTGGCAGATGGTGTCTGGTCTCAGCACGTCAGGACTGTGGATCTGCATGTGGTCCAGACAGTGGCAGTTGGTAATATGTGAGTTGGTGGCTATAACAAGGTGAAGGAATTTTGTTCCCAGGTGGTTATGGGGAGCTGGAAGGGGATGAGAAAGCTTTGGTTCTTCCTGGAAGCCAGGAGTTGGTGGGTGTATGATGGCACAGAGGTAGGGGGAAATGGCACCTCTGAAGGCCCCTGTACTTCCTGAATGCTCGCTCGTACCTTCCCGGGAGAGTAATGACATACAGGTACCCAGCAGAGCAAATGAGTGATGTGAAGCCAGGGAGATTTCCCAGAGCTCATTGGCTGCTCCTTCTCCCTGTTCATGGGATTAATGACTCCATCTTGCTGCCCCATCTTCCCCATCCCAATACCGTGCTTCATTCTTCACCACCTCCCCTGGGGAATCATAAAGGTTACTCTTGTGTCACTGCTGCCTGTCTCTTGCTTTCTGGCCTGCCGTTTCCAGTCCAGCCCCAGCCCTTCACTGACATTCCATCTTCTCCCTTCTCCCTTCATGAAGTTTCTGCTCCAGCTGCAAGGGACTATTCGCTCTTTCCTAGATGTGTCAGGGCTTTTTCCCTTTGGTCTGAAACCCCATGATTCACTTCTACTGAGAATGGTCTTCTCCTGATCCTTTCCTTTGGACCTACCCTGTCTCTTTATAGCTTACAGCTCAGGTAGCCTTATGTATTCTGTGAACCTTTCCAAGGAGTTTTTTCCTCTCTTGTTTCTGTAATTCTCTACAGTAGATGCTTGAGCAAGATGGGCATGTGGGATAGACTAAGATCATCATTAAGAGCATGGGAGTGAGGGGCACCTGGGTAACCCAGTTGGCTGTGTTCAACTCTTGATTTAAGTTCTAGTTATGATCTCAGGGTCCTGGGATCAAGTTCCATGTCAGGCTTTGTATTCAGTGTGGAGTCTGCTTGAGGATTTCTCTCCCTCTCCTTCTGCCCCTCTGCCTGTTTGTGTGCTCTCCCTCCCTCCCCTAAGGTAAGTAAATAAATCTTAAAAAAAAAAAAAAAAAAAAGCATGGGTGTGGAAGCTAATCATTCCAGCTGTGCCACTTCCTGGCTGTGTAACTCTGAGGAATATCCTCACTTCACCTGGCGGCAGTGTCTTCATCTGTGAAAGTGATGAAACACTACCCATTTTGTGAGGCTTTGATTGAGATAGTACATGTAAAATGCTTAGCACAGTGCCTGGTGTGTAGTTAGTGCTCCATAGATACCAGCAGTGATGGTGACAGTAGTGGTTGGAAGGGTAGACTTATGGCCAGAGTGGGGATGTGAAAATGAGAGAAGTTCCATCCTGGTTTCCTTTATAGGAGCATCTCTTTATCCTTCCTTCTCCCTCCCACTCCCTCTCCTTCCCCTACCCACCTTCTCCCTCTCCCTCTCTCTCCCTGTCCCTCTCACCTGTCTAGCAGACTGCTGACCTTTTCCCGTAACCAGAGCAGCTGATATCTTTAACTGGTACAAGTCAGTAGATTCTCAGGCAGCAATGTTAACAGGGAGGAGTCTTGCTCTCTTAAGTAACAACCTGCATTCTCTCCTGGTGACAATTCTGATCCTGGATGTTAGTTGTATTTGAGAGACTTTAACTAACCCCTGATCCTTTTCCACCCATGATGGAGTGCCTTCTTCCCAGAGAGGAAGGTGGGTGCTACAGTCAGGCAGGGTGGGGCCTCGTGGTTTGTGGGCCAAGCCCAGCATTGTAAGAGTTGACCTGCTGGGGCATGGGACCCTCTGGTGAAGGGCTGACCCTTGTTCCTCAGAACTCTACCTGGCATCGTGACAGCTGTTAATAGTACCAGGCTAGTCTTACAGGGTAGACTTTCTGGCCCCTGGGCTATGATGGAACAAGGAGAATGCTCCTCTCTAAAATAACCCTTCCCTCCAATTTGGGATACAGAGAATGGTCCTTCCTATGGGTAAATTGGCAGTGAGCAACATTTCTCCCATGGTTGACTGTGGTTCTTGGTGAATGGGGGAGCTGAGGTATAGAGCTTTTGAAGTTGAGCATTTCTGATCTATGAACCTCGACCTTTCTTCTCTCTCGCTGGATGCCCTTTATACTAGCCTGGTAAGGCACACATTTTAGAAAAGGAAAAAGAGGGGCATCTGGATGGCTCAGTTGGTTAAGCATCTGCCTTCAGATCAGGTCATGGTCACGGGGTCCTGGGATTGAGCCTCGCATCAGACTCCCTGCTCAGCGAGGAGTCTGCTTCTCCTTCCCCCTCTGCTGCCTACCCCCCCCCCCCCCCGGCTTGTGCTCTCTCACTCACTGTCTCAAATAAATAAAATCTTTTTTTTTCTTTTTTTTTTCTTTTTTTTAAAAAAAGGAAAAAGAGATGAGGATGGTGATGTGGTATGGGTGGGAACAGGAACGGAACAGATTCCACTGTGGAAGGGAAGGGGTAGGACATAGGCACTGGACCAACTGATGGGGCCCCGGTGATGGATGGGAGATTGGAGATGGTCAGTCTAGGGTATTTCATGGTTCTTACGGCCTAGTGTCTGAAGGGCCAGTGGGAGGGTTCTGTAAGTCAAAGCAGAGACCCTGGATTAAGAACATTCTGTGTTGGGCTCCACTGAACAGCTGGATTGGACCTTCTTGCTACTGCTCAGCACCAAATACATACCTGTTTTGTGGGTAAAGGTTCAGTGGAAACAGTGGGACTTAAGGTCCCAGGATTCCTCTGCTTTATTAGTTCTTATCCTCATGTTTGGACATTCATTCATTCATTCATTTAGATTTTATTTATTTATTTATTCACTCATTCATTCATTCATTCATTCATTCATGAGAGACACAAAGAGAGGCAGAGACATAGATAGAGGGAGACACAGGCTTCTTGTGGGGAGCCTGATATGAGACTCGATCCCAGGACCCCAGGATCATGACCTGAGCAGACACTCAACCACTGAGCCACCCAGATGCCCCATGTTTGAACATTTAACATGAAGTCAGCTTTCCCCACTGACTTCACTGATGTATCACATGGGGTGGTGTGACTTGAAGGGGACCAATGCTATACCGAGTTTGAAGAGTCCAGCCTGCACCACTCAGAGCAAAACTTAACAACTTCTAAAGTGGTTTCGGACCTGGTATAGGAGGGTTACTTGTACTGCCCACCAACATCTTCCTGCCTACCCCCAAGCTAATGCACTTCCTCAGCAATGGTGCTTTTAACACACATTGGGCCTAAATTATGTCTGGTGAGATGCTGCCCATCAGCAAGCTTTTGCCGCCACTCCTTGCCAAAGCTGCCTTGGTTTGAGTGTCTGCAAGCTTCCCAGATCTATAGTCTTCTAAAGCACTCTTATTTAAATATAAAAAGCTTGTTCTCTTCCCTAGAAGGATGTTAGAGCACTACTCAGGTGGTCTGGCTTGAGTCTGAGACCCCAGGGTTCTAGTGGTTCTAGTTGGTTACTTACAGGTAGAATTAGATTTGACTCCTACTTTGATGGCTTCTCTGCCAGTTCTCTCTTGTTCTCAATGCAGGTGTCCCTCCTCCTCTCTCCCTGCCACTAAGACATAGCCATCAACTTAACAGTGCTATGAGAAAACCACTCAGTGGCTCTTTCTTTATACAAGACACAGGATTAGGTGAGATTTCCTGCCCAATTAATTTATGATATGAGACTGCCCCAAAACAAATAAAATGAAGATGCAGGTTCTACACGGTGGCATAAGAGAGAGCAGCATTGTAGAGATGTAATTACTAGACGTTTGAGCCCCGAGTGCAGGAGGCAGCATGGTGTAGTGGAGCATGGGCACAGAAGCTAGAGCAGGACTCAGATCCTGGCTGTTTCTCTTCCTACATGTGGAAAAGACCCCTTCGAGTCTCACCTTTCTCATCTGTGAAATGAGCATGCTACCCACCTTGCAGGGTTGCTGTGACAGTAGATGAAGTGACACAGGTGACATTCCCAGTATCATGCCTGGGATTCCATAATAATGCAAGGAATCCTAGCTACTGCTTTTATGTTTTTAATGACTTAATTTTTAAAATACTAACAAGAAATACCTGTTTAATGTAGACAATTTTGACAATATAGATGAATGAGTATAAGAGAAACTTATCACCTCAAATCCCAGATATCACCACAGTTAGCATTTAGATATATATCCTTTGGGTATTTTTCTATGTGATAAACAGCACATTCTTAAAAAAAATCTGATCAAACTATATTAAAATACAGTCATGTGTTATTAAATTGCCTACTACATCTTTTATATATATATATATTTCAAAGTACATGTACAGTATCAATTAAAAAGCCAAATCATATCACAAGGTTCGTAATAGAAAACAAAGGTCTTCTGCTCTATCTTTTCTTACGCCCCGAGTCTTCCTCCTGGCTAGTGATCTTCTTGAGGAGAGGTGCTAGTTTAATTTATATTTGAACACTCTGTACTTAGCACAGTGCATATGGGCTCTCTTTACAGAGGGCTCTTTAAAAAAAAAAAAAAGATTTAAGTCAACACTTATTATAGAACATGACATACTCTTTAAAAAACATGCAGCTGAAACGTGTCAAGTCGATTCATTTTATAGAAGCTTGGAGAGGCTGTCCAAATCTTTGGCTGTGTCATATGGAAATTTTATTGACTGGAATGTCGCTTTTGGTTTAGATTTTCAATTTTAATATGTCTGTTTCCCTAAGAGATTTTGTAATAGTGGAATTAAACTTTGTGTCTGTTAGGTTAGGTAAACTAATGAGAAAAAAGATACCCAAAGTCACAGTGGCTGAAATGAGAAGTCTTTTTTTTCTTGTACGTCAAAGTCTGGCGGGAGACAGTCCATGGTTAGCATGATCTCTCTGTTCCACAAGCTCCAGACTCCTTCCCATTCACAACTCTGCCAACTTTGGGGTATGGTATTATCCTCAGGGTCCAAGATGGTAGCTAGATCTGCAGCTGTTAGATCTATGTTCCAGGCAGCACAATGTAGGGAGTGGTGAAGAAGGGCCAGAGGCCCTGAGCTGAGAACTTTTAAGACAGGTTACAGAAGACAGCTACTTGATACTTCTGAGCCACCTGGCTGTGCTTTCGAACAGGGAGAATGGGAAGTATAGTTAATGTTACATGTGGCCAGGTGCCCACTGTGCACTTGAGGGTTCTGTTACTATGAGGGAGGATAGCCACTGGAAGGGCGACTAGCAGTCTGGGTCACAGCTTTCAGGCCCCTTTCCTATCATTAATCCCTTGTTAGTCCTTCCATGATATGTTGCCAGGATTGCTAATGTAGCAGTTCTTTTCTGCTGTGTTTTCAATTTGTTTTCTCTTTCTCATGGAATGCTGCTGACTCTGTCCTTCTGTTTTAACCCTTCCTTGGAGACTTGTCTTCCCTTCACTCCTCTGGAGTTGGAGGTTCTTGGGACACCTGCTTGAATATGAGATGGTGGCCGACAGGTGGATCTTTTCCTTAAGGGCGGTAGCCTTCTGCTTTCTGCATAGGGGGCTTCCGGTCATATCATTGAGATCACTGGTTCCCAGGGGTGGGCTGCAGACATCTGGGGAGGGCGCTGCTGCAAGGTCTTTTTGAATCTAAGTGTGTTTGCAGAGAGTATAAATATGCATATCTCTGTTTTTCAAATGTAGTTGCTGTCATGTTGATATAGTACAGATTGGATTAAAAGTGTTTTTCTCGGTGGGTGTTTTAACAGGGTGGGGTGGTCGGGGCACTGGATGTAATTTCATTCAGACCTGGGCTGTGTCCTGGCTCTGCCTCTTACCATCTGTGGACCAGCCTCTCTGAATTTCAATTTCCACATCTGAAAGTACTTTTCTGATTTACTGAGAAAATTAAGATTGTGGATGTAAATCACTTAGCCCAGTGCACAGCACACATTCAAGCCCCCATAAACTTAGCTCTGATTAGTGTTTTCTTAATCAACGCTAAAAGTCCATCTACCATCATAATAGCATTTGCTTTAAAGCCTAAGGGACCTATTTCAAGAGGTTGAGAATCACTGCTATAGCTCTTTTGGTGATCCTGATGTAGCCAGCCCTCAAACAGGTTTGCAGAGCATTGTCTAAACGGATTCGATCAGAAACCTTTGGGGATGATTTGTATTCATTTATTGATTCAATCAAGAAAAATACTTACCAAGTACCTATTATGCCTCCTCGGGTTAGAGGCATAGAAAGAGAGGCTACCATGGTTTGGTTGTGTTCTAGCTCCAGGTCACAGGAAGAGGTCACGGTGCCAAGCGTTCTTTGGCTGCACCAGGAGAGCTTTCATACATCCAGTGGTTTCCTCTTCTGTTTCCGTTGGTTTCCTCTTCCATACCAAGAGAGGGTAGATCCTTAATCCCGAGGACTCCGTTCTCTCAGCTTCTTCTGATGGAGACTTCTAGCTGCCTGTGTGGAGTGTTGCCGGGAAGCATAGCTTAGCTGGTTGTACCAGTGGAACTCGATGGAACTCTGCTGACATTGCTGAACTGGCTGGGGCCTCGGCTGCTGCATCTCCTGGCTGTCTCCAGGCTGCACCGCACCTGCTGAGGCGGGGAGTCGGGGAGTCTAGATGGTGAATCATTTGCCTTGGTAAGCAAGTCTGGCCTCCCTTGGCCCTGCCTGGAGGGACCGAGTGGGCTGAGGGACAAGGGGCCAGGAAAGGCCAGGAGATGCATGTTGGCCATGCTCCTACTGCATGGTAGTGGTCCATGAAGCAAGCTCTTTCAGGTGGCTCTTGCTGCGCCTGCGTGACAGTGAGGCTGCCCTGCTTAGCCACCGACCTGTTGGCACTCTGGGCTGCTGGGTGGGGCTGGAGCCTGAAATCTTCTTCCTTCCTCCACTGGAGACAACGGGCTTCAGGAAGTAAATGTCTCTAGTGCTGACTCAGGTGCCCTAGGGCCTGGCTATGTCTAGTGAATGGGGCTTTTCTCTGGGGCAGAGTCATCCTGGCTGGCTCCTCTTTGCCCTTGAGCTTAGCTGTTATTCAACTCGGATGGGTGGTAGAGCTTGGCTGGCCCCAGAAAAGCCTGACACTGCCTTTCAGGGTATTACAGACTCAGAGAATGTCGGAAGTAGGGGAACGGCCCTAGTGCAGATCGCAATGTGGTAGAGCCAGAACTGTGAGACATTCTGGGTACTCGACCATTGCTGCCTTGTTGCAGCTCAGAGATTGTTCTTGCTAAGGTGGGAGAGAGGGGATGCCGTGGCGTAGATCTGGTGGTTGGCCTGAGCTTTGGCAGGAACAAACAGGAGTCCAGAGTTTTGCATAACGGGAGAGCTGGAAGAGTGAAGCCAAAGGCGTGTGCCTTGCAGGGTACCTTTGGGTACGGACTCTACAAGATTCCTTCTCCCTATACCAAGAAAACAAACAAGACCAAAGGCGGGATCCTAGTCGAGGATGGCAGATCGAACACATCCATGTACTGCGCGTGCTGGTACTCATGCTCAAAACTTGGTGAAAACTGCAGGAACTCGCAAGGTCAACAGGAGAGGAGGCACAGCAGCCACATTTGGGAAGCTGGAGAACAGATAGATGAACGGTAACTCGCTGCCTTAGGACATTTGAGAAAGATCATTTTAAGCTGACAGCAAGGAAAGCAAAGTACCAATCAATCCATGTATATCACAGACTCCTCAAATGTCTAGCAAGTGGCAGCACCGGGCACCTCTGGAGCTGGGGTGAAGTGGAATCCTCAAATAAAAAAGATTGGGTGGCAATGATATGAAGTGCATTTGAGCCCCATGGACCTTTCTTCTTCGCTCGGTGCAGCTGCCTGACCACCTTGCCTTTTGGGAAGGGGTAGACAGTTTCTGGACAGGGCCACCAAGCACAATGGAGGTTATGGGTGCTTTATACAGAAAAGGAGGGATGACGTGTGTGTTTATAGACTGAAAGCTACATTCCAAGACCCCTTGGGCCCCCCCACTCGTGACTGGCTCCCCAGCACACCGAGGGAGCACCCAGGACTCCCCTTTCCTAGGCTGTTCAGAGGAGGAACACCCTGAGAGCACACGGCCAGCTCAAGAGAAGTGACCTTTAGATATTCCTGCCTAGAGTTACCTGGATCTCCCACAGTGAAGTTTGAAGCTGGTGGATCCCTCCTATGTGCTGAGAGGTCTGGTCAGCTTTGGGTTCTTCATACCTTTCCCTGCCTGCTTACAATGGAAGACTTAGAAGCAAGGAGAATCAGTAACAACCGCCCATGCACTCAGCAATTTCCATACTGGCCAACTTGTGGGAAACCGTCTTTTTTTCTGTCATCCCACTCATTCCTCAGCCTTGATTGTTTTGAAGGAAATCTATGGCATTGTTTCATATTTTTAGTAAGTATTTCAGTACATACTGTAAAAGATAAGGACTTCTTAAAACCAAAGCACTATATGGTTCTCAGTCATGGACAGACAACCAAGGGTTGCTGTAAGTCTGAGCAAAAGAGCATCAGAGGCCAAAGCACACAAAGGAGAAGCAGCTGAAGCAAACGGCACTAGGAGAAGAAAAAAGAATTAAAAAAGAACCATCACTGATACACTCAGAAGAAGAGATATTGTACCCGTATTACAAAAAAATGGCTGTTACACAGATGTCTTTGTGCTAGCCACTCACACAAAAAATAAATAAAATTCAGAGAGGGAAAAGAGCTCCCTTAGCAATTAAGACTGTGATAAGGAAATGAAAAACCCAATAGAAGGGTTTAAAGAGGGATCCCTGGGTGGCGCAGCGGTTTAGCGCCTGCCTTTGGCCCAGGGCGCGATCCTGGAGACCCGGGATCGAATCCCACATCGGGCTCCCGGTGCATGGAGCCTGCTTCTCCCTCTGCCTGTGTCTCTGCCTCTCTCTCTCTCTGTGTGGCTATCATAAATAAATAAAAATTTAAAAAAAAAAAAAAAGAAGGGTTTAAAGGTAAAGTGATAACATCTCCAATAGAAGAGCAAAAAGAAAAAAAGATGGGAAAAATAGAGGAGAAAAGATCGAAAATTGGAGGACCAGTCTAGGAAGCCCAATATCTGAATAACAGAGGTTCTGCAGAGAGAAAACAGAGAGATATAGACAAGGACATTAACAGTAAAATACTTCAAGAAAATTCGCTTTAACTGAAAGACATGAATGTATAGATTTCAGAGTACCTACTAAGTTCCCATCTCAAGCCACATCCCTCAGATTTCAGACCATAAGGGATTAAGAAGAGAGTAGCTATTTTCCAGAGGAGAAAGACATTATCACTACTTTGCATCAGGAAGCAAAATGGCTTTAGGCTTCTTAACAGCAGTGTTGGAAACAAGAAAATGATGCATCATGGCTTCAAAATCATGGAGAGAAATCTCTAATAATTTTTATACCAAGTATAGGGATAGGAAATAGACACTTTCCAACAACAGCATAAAAAAACCTTCCATGCATTCTCTCTAAGGCGCTACTGGAGAATGCATGCCAGCAGAACAAGAGAAGAAGCCAGCAAAGAGAGAGAGTGGGGTGCAGGCCACAGAGATTAACACAGGAGAGGGATGAGGGGATACCCCTGTGGACTGCAGAAGGGGACTCCAGGAGAGTGTACTGCGCAGCAGACCTAGAGGTTGGGCAGTTGACACCTCCCAAGTGTGACTCAGGGCTGTCACTGTTGACCTGCCTGCTGGTGGTGTTACTAAGCACTGACTGCCTGGGGAAGCCTGGTCCAGATTCTTATCTACACTTGGCTGTCTTGCTCATGTGCTGATGAAGCTCCTATGCCCTCCTCCTTGCCCTGCTTACCAGATAGGCGGGTGTTTTCTTTGCCCAACCCGAGAATCAGAGGTCGGCCAAAGTGAATTTAGAACCAGAAGATACAGAGGAGCTTATGCCTGTGTAGGTGACCTTATTTGGAAGTTGAGCCTTTGTAGATGTATGTAGTCAAGATGAGGCCACGCTAGAGGAAGGCTGGCTCTAATCCAATGACATGTTTCTGTATATGAAGAGGGAAATTTGGATACAGACACACAGAGATGAGAAGGCCATGGGAAGACACAGAGACAGACGCAGGGAAGGCACACAGCCAGATGAAGACGTTGGATTTAATGCTGCACTAAGCCAAGGACACCAAGAATTGCTGGCAGCCACCAGCAGCTAGAAGAGGCAGGAGAGGATTCTTCTTTCCCTCAAGCCTTTGGAGGGAGCATAGCCCTGCTGACACCTTGGTTTTGGACTCGAATTCTAGCCTCTGGAACTGAGAGAGAATATATTTCTGTTGTTTTAAGCCACCAAATTTGTGGTAGTCATTTGATGGTAGCTCTAGAAAACTAGTACACATGCTCTGTTTGTACTTGCCACTCACTTTTTCAAAACTAAACAATGTCTTATTTGGGGGTATATACATAGGTGGTAAAATTATAAAACGAAATAAAGGAATGAATGACAGAAGTCGGAAAAGGGAGATGGTGGGGAGGACACACGAAGCTTCTAAGGGACTGGATTGGGTCACAGGAGTTTTCATCTCCTTTTCTTTAAACCATGCCTACGTGTTCTGTACGCTCTTCTATGTGTATACACATTTGACAATAAATTGGAAAAAAAAAAAAGACTAAACGAAGCAAAACGCAACCCCCAGAACAGAGTTAGACCAATTGCTTAATTTGGGAGAGATGGTACTGATTCATTCAAACCAAATGAAGGTCTGGGGACGGGATTCTTGGCACCAAGATGAACGTTTAGCAAATCAGAGCCCCTTGTGCTAATGGAGATGAATAATAAATAAGAAATCTCAAAATGATAAGTCATCAACCAAAGCTAAATTTACCATTACGACATATGGGAGTGTCTCCTCAGTTATGCCAAGTTTTGAGAGCCTGGCCTCCAGCTAAATGATATTAGGTCAGACTCTGAGCCCTCTGTGGCCACCCGCGCCTGACTCATTTCTCCCTCTGATAACCTAACAGGAGCTGGCCTTTATGGTGGTCTGTATGAAATATGCACTGAATCCCTGAATCCTGTAGAAGTCACCCCACCTTTCTATATTCGTGAAGGTTTGACCTTCATTTCGGTGCTAGTTTTCCTTTATTCCTCTCAACATTTCTAATTGTTTCTCTGTAATAGACAGAAGGCCTAAGGCTGAGAGTTTGACCTCTAACAGGATATACTGAAACTTAGTAACAGCTATTTCTTGCATTTTATTTATTTGTACAGGTCAACTGATATTAGAATATTTGTTTTTCATTTATAATAATATACAATTTCTTGTAGTAATTTTTAAAAAATGAACATAAAGAAAAGTAGTAAGTAAGCGGCATTTAGGTGGTCTCCTGATCTGAAAATAATTGTGAATAATATCCGTAGGTTACTGAGGTTTGGAAAACTGCTTATCCTCCTGATTGCAGCAAAACATAGGCCCTTATTGATGTACACTTTGTCTTGACCTAATATTCAGTTTTGTCTTGTATCTTTCCATGCAGTATGTCCCGAAGGCCCTTATGGGCAGAATCACTAGCTTATCTTACCTGGTCTTCCCCACCCAACTTGGCAGCATCTCCGTGTGTTATTTGCCAGCAGACCCCAGCCGCGGCATCCCTCTTCGCCAATCTAATTACCTTGCTTGGTACACTCTGGCTCCCCTTCATGTCTCAGGGATGGATGGTACACTGGTGGGGCGAGGGGGATGCCCTCCCTACCCTTCACCTCCGGCACCCAAAGGATGGGGAAGTGGGTAGTCTGAGAAGATGCACAAGATACTTCTTCAGTGAAATAAGTGACCAGTGAGAGGTCTGTCCTTTCAGAGAGGCTAGTTCTGTGCTGGTTGCTGGAGGGAGAACAGCATGGGTTCCAGAAGGAGAATGGGTTTTTTTGCCCTTGAGGAGTCCTGTCCCTCCGAGTAGATGATGAGACACATAGGCGTGCAGCTCTTGGGAATGACGTAAAAGAAGTAGTAGATAGTGTTAAATTGTGTAGTAGTGGTTTTAGGTGCTGAACGATTAATTCAGGAGAAGGGGGAGCAGTGAAGACTGGTTAACCAGTGACTATCTAGGAATCTGGCTGAAGTTGAAATAAGCCTGAAAGACTATAGGATTCTTTTTTGTCTCTGGATGGCACAGCACATGAAGAAGGGTCTGGCTTTGGAGCCCATCTCCATCCCTCTCTGACTGTGGGCGGCTGACTTAACCGTGCTGTATCTGTTTCAGCATGGGCAAGCTAGGGAGAAAATATTTGCGCCTACATCATGGGGTTGATTTAAGGATTAACTAAGGTGATGTACGTAAAGCTCTTTACATACGTTATACAAACAGCACCATGTGATCAATAATGGATAGCTAGCATTATTAATTTATCAACCATACCATTGATTTATAAAGCAGAAAATTATTGCATGGTTATCGTTTGTCAGGAACTCCCAGGCCTCCCAATGGTGTCCTCAGCACCTTAATGCTGAGTCCCATGGCTTCTGCTTCCATAGGAGATACTTAATCATCGCAATAATAATAATAGCTATAGTGTTCTGAGTCCCTGTTTCTGTGTCAAGCACTCTGCTAGGGGCTTTGTTACTACATTGCTTTTAATCTTTATCCCATTTTATAGAAGTGCAGAGTTTATGAACCTTGTTCAGGGTCACATGTAGAGTGTCAAGGCTGGGATTTAAATTGTCTGCTTTTTTTTTTTTTCTGATTCATGCTGACTCTAGTTACTGTCACCCTAGACCCATTATGTCCCAAATTGAACTTGGCTTCCTCAAAGGGCGTTGCCTCCCAGCTTCAATCAGGGGTGCCACCATTCTCCTTGTCTCCTATGTCTGGACGACTGGGAACCTCCTGCTTCTCCTTCAAGCCTCTATATCCGGTTAGTCACCAGGCTTTTCGTTCAGATGCATCCATTCCTCTCTGTCTCCCTTACCTGGCCAGCCCCCCATTGACTGGGGCTTGGACTTGTTGCCAGCATGTGTTCCACTGCACTAGCCACGAGAGGTGAGGTTTTCACAATACACTTGGACGGGCTTCATTAGATTTTGATAAAGCATTGTGAAGTTTTCTAAGAAGTAAAGCACAATAGTTTGTTTTTGCTGTAGTTGTTTGTCAGTGGTAGAAGCTCAGAATGGTCTAACTGCAGTGGTGCAGGACTGTAAGCTGCTGTGATGATAACCTCTCTCTCCCTGGGGAAAGTGTACCAGGAGGGAACTACTCTATCCTGTTTTTAAGGGTAAAACCCGTTTTCTTTAGCAAATGGGACAATTGGATATATTCACATGCAAACAAATGAAGCTGAATACCCCTTTTGTGGTACACAAAAATGAACTAAGAATGGGTCAATGAGCTGAACCCGTAAAACTCTGAAAACTGAGAGGTAAATCTTAATGAACTTCGATTTGGCAGTGGAATCCTTGCTGTTACACTAAAAGCATGACCAACAACATAAAAAGCAGATAAGGTGGACTTCCTCTAAGTTAAAAGCTTTTACGGACACTGTCAGGTAAGTGAAAAGACAGCCTATAGAAAGGGGAAAAATATTTGCAAATCATATATTTGATTAAGGGTTTGGTACCCAGAATGTATATAAAAAAGTCTTATAAGTCAAAACAAAATTCATTTCTTGAAAGAAGATATACAAATGACAAACAAGCACATGAAAGGAGGCTCAGCATCATTAGTCATTAGGGAAATGCAAGTCAAAACCACAGTGAGATACTTCTCCACATCCGCTAGGATGGTTATAATTTAAAAAAAATAAAAAGGAAAATAAGTGTGTTGAGGATGTGGTGAAATTGGAGCCCTACATTGCTGATGGGGATGCAAAATGGTGCAGCTGCTGTGGAAAACAGCAAACATAGAATTACCATAATAACCTAGTAATTCCACTCCTAGGTACATATCCCAAACCTGAAAACAGGCCCTGAAACAAATAGATGTACCTATGTGTGCATAGTGGCACTACATCATAGTAATCAAAAGGTGAAAACAGCTCAAAAGTCTGTCGAGGACTGATAGATAAACAAATTGTGGTATATCTATATATATATATAGATATATATATATATATATAGATATACCTATGTATAGGTATACCTATATACATATGTATATATGGAATATATACATATGTATATAGGTGGAATATACAATGGAATATTAGTCAGCTATAGGAAGGAGTACCGTGCGGGTACAAGCTATAATCTGGATGAATCTTTTTTTAAATTTTTATTTATTTATTAAAGATTTTATTTATTTATGAGAGACACACACAGAGAGAGGCAGAGACACAGGCAGAGGGAGAGGCAGGCTCCCTGCAGGGAGCCCGATGTGGGACTTGATCCCAGGACTCTGGGATCACGACCTGAGCCAAAGGCAGGCGCTCAACCACTGAGCCACCCAGGCACCCCAATCTGGATGAATCTTGAGAACATTACACTAACGAAATAACTAGGTGTGTCATCTGTCACATAATTCCATTCACATAGAATATCCACCATAGGTAAATCCATGGAGATAGCACATTGGAGGCTGCTAGGGGCTGGGTGGACGGGAGATGGGGAATGTTTGCTTATGAGTATGGATTTCCTTTTGGGGGTGAGGAGAAATGTTTTGGAACTAGAAATAGAGAGAAGTAGGCAGGATTGCTAGCTGGCTTCCTTCCTATTACAGCCTCTCCTCTTTGCTGAGGTCAGGACCTCAATGCCAGGGGTTTCTAACTTCGATGCCTCCCGGGGTCCACCATATGAGGATGCTTTTTTGAAGTCTGCTGGATGTAAGGCAGCAGGGTTGGTGGGGATTAGGTGGAACTGGGCTGGATCTGCCCAAACGCCGTTCGTATTCAGGCATATCTTTCCTGGGCTGATTCTTGCCCCATCTCCATCATTCTGCCGCCCTCTTACCCATCAGACAGACTCATATATTTAAAACATTATCTTCATGGTGCCGTTCATTTTCTAAAAATCCATTTCCTATAATAGAGCCTAAACTTCTTTGCTTCCCCTTCCAGAACCTGTGGAAGCTCAGCTGGTTCCATACGTATCATGAAACTGTTATCCGTCCTCCCACTCACCTGGTCCCAGCACCTGGAGTCAGGGGTGACAAGACCAGACCCCATGGGCTGTATAAGGGGATGGGCTCGCTCTGAGTCTTTGGGTGGCTTACAAATGGTCAGCAGCTGGTGGTTGCCTCTTTACAGGGAATAAATGGTGGGTTTCCGTAGTGCCACTGGCCCAGCAATTTGCATGCGTACTTGTGTGTTGTCTCTGCTGAGATGGGGAGAGGGGCACAGAAGAATCTGGAAAGATTTTTGTTATTCAATGAGATGGCTTTTTTTTTTTTTTTTTTAGATCCGGTCAGCTCAGAGCAGGGAGGGGTGCATCAGGGGAGTCGAAGAGGGTGTGGAGGAAGGAGACCAAGTCCATTAGATCTAGGGAGTGGCTGGCATTTTCTTTTGAGCTTCCAGCTCTATAGCTCCTTGTAATCCCTCTTTACTGCTGATTTTCTGAGAAGCACGTAGGACACGGAGATCTTTGGTCTACATCCTTCCAATGTGTAACAGTTCAGCGGATATTTACAGACTGGGGGCAGGAGGAGAAATGTACAGTGTGTGACTTGAGGGACCTGTGTGTGTAAGGCCATTGCCCTAAAAGGCACCCCCAAGCTCCTCCTTGGTACCCAAAGTACCACCATCACAGTTCCTTTCTTTAAATATTGGAAGAGTTTGAGCTCTCCGAGAATCTTAAATTGCAAACACCTCTCAGAGAGGTAAAGGTAAAGCCGTAAGAGCCCCTCAGTGGGAGTCAGGGGAGAATCAACCCAGGAAGGGTGTAACCTAGGACACGTAGGGCTCAGAACTAATTTTTTTCATTGTTTACCTAGACAGAGTGGCTGGAGGAACTGAGTCAACCTTTTTTTTAGTTGTTATTCTATATTCAGTGGATTCCTTTCCCCGCCCTCCCCATTTGGACTTGAACAGCAGGGGTGGGGAGAGACTGCTTCTTCCTTCTCTGAAATCCTGAGTATAGAGCTCTGAATTCCAGGCAGTTCAGTGTCCAGCCCATAAGAGGTTGTGCTTGCATGACACCTTCAGAACCATCCTAGGATTGCACACGTCCACTGTCTGCTCACAGTTCCTTGGCTTTGCTTACGGCACATTGATCAGTTAGCATTTTTGCTCCTTTTAAGAAGGCTGGCTCCTGCAAGGGGACCAGTCGCTGGAACCGTCCTGTAGGGGGGGTGGCTGCCTCAGCTACCGTCCTGGAGAGCCAAGATGGCTCCACAATGTGGTGCTTCAGCGTTAGAACTTGGGAGACAGCCCCAGAGGATAACTGGCTCAGCGCACCAGTTCTTTCCTCTTGGGCCATATCCACAGAGAGACTCATGGGTGTGAACATGTGTGTACCCTCTGACTTCTCCAACTTGACAACCAGTTCTCAATGACTGGGAGCAAGTTCCCAAATTAAGGAGAAATCTCTGTGCCCAAAAGACATGTTTTCCTATAGGCTTAAGTAAAGTGGAAACTATCCAGGCACTGTCTGAAACCTTGAAAATCCACCATTCCTTGTGGTCTGAGAGTGGTGGGCCAGGGGTGCCCAGGCAGACAGGAAGCCCAAGTAGCCTCTCCTCGGAAGGGTCAGCTGTGACCTCACGGCTCCTTCCATAGGCGTGAATGGCTCATACGCTGTGAGGGTTAGGAGAGCAGGCTCTTCAGTCCGGCTGCTGTGTTCATGGGTGCTTTATCTCAGTTTTCTCGTCTTGTAAAAAGGATATGGCAATGGTACCTACCTCATAAGGTTGCTGTGAGTTAAAGATAATACCTATCAAAAAGACTTGGCACAAAAATGGATGCATTGTAGGTGCCTCTTACCAGAAATGATGGTTGCTACCTTCAGACTACTGTAGCTGCACGGGCAGCCTGAGGGAGAGGACGGGAGTCTTGCAGGAGGGCTCTGTATTCAGTGGTCTTCTTGTGATTGATGCAGACTTTCCTGTCTCTTCTGTGTCCTTTCCTTGCCCAGTATTGATCCTCCAGAAGGTGGAGAATGGAGACCTGAGCAACAAGATTCTGAAGATCACTGATTTTGGCCTGGCTCGAGAATGGCACCGGACCACAAAGATGAGCGCTGCAGGGACATATGCTTGGATGGCACCCGAGGTCATTCGTGCCTCCATGTTTTCCAAAGGCAGTGATGTGTGGAGGTAAGGTGCAGAGGTGCAGGGGCAGTGCTCCTCAGGTCTGTTTTGGCTGCACACACGTTTCAGGACTCGGAGAATTGAGGATGGGTAGACTCCCAGGCACCCCACACTGGTCTAAGTGCCACCTTCAGAACAGTCTATAGTAATTCCCAGGTTGCCATGGGACCGTTTCTTTTTTTTTTTAATTATTCTTTTTTTCATTTGTTTTTATTGAAGTTCGATTTGCCAACATATAGTATAATACCCAATGCTCATCCCATCAAGTGCCCTCTTCGTTGCCCATCACCCAGTTACCCCAACCCCCTGCCCACCTCCCCTTCCTCTTGTTTCCCAGAGTTAGGAGTCTCTCATGGTTTGTCTCCTTCTCTAATTGTTCCCCTCCTTTCCCTTATAATCCCTTTCATTATTTCTTATATTCCCCATATGAGTGAAACTGTACGATTCTTTTTTTTAATATGTAAATTTATTTTTTTATTGGTGTTCAATTTGCCAACATATAGAATAACAACCAGTGCTCATCCCATCAAGTGCCCCACTCAGTGCCCATCACCCAGTCACCCCCACTCCCCGCCCACCTCCCCT
This sequence comes from Canis lupus familiaris, assembly GCF_011100685.1. Lineage (NCBI taxonomy): Eukaryota > Metazoa > Chordata > Mammalia > Carnivora > Canidae > Canis > Canis lupus. The sequence goes on along the minus strand of NC_049229.1, from coordinate 44,748,338 downwards.
TCCACCACCCCTAGTTTGTTTCCCAGAGTTAGGAGTCTCTCATGTTCTGTCTCCCTTTCTGATATTTCATGGGACCGTTTCTAATGCCTTCATCTACCTAATGTCCCTTTAGTGCTGTGGCTGGTACCACCCCTGTGTGTTGGCAATTGCTGTGTAGTAAAGACCAGCAGATCCCACGAGCAATGTGCATTCCTGTCTCTGCCTGTAGGGTGGTGAGGGCATCCAGTCATTCCTGGGAACGTTCCCCAAGGTCATCCTGGCTGCCTTAGCAACTGTGGCTGTTACTGCTGGACTTGTTCTCACTGTAAGCTCTTTAGCTGATGAGTATTATTTGTCCTATCTCTTGTTTTGGTGGGTTGGAAGTGATCTTTTCTCGTTGTCTGGTTAACCTTCTAGTCAGGACTCTTCTGTTGAATATTGATACAGAAATTGGAAAAGATGGGTCTCAAGCATGTACCAGAGCTGCAGAGACACAGATTAAATGAACCACACCCCTAGTAAATGTCAGCACCATAGGTCATAAGGACACGGTTCTAAAAATCTTGTCCATAAATAGATAGATAGTAGATAGTTAGATAGAAAGAAATCTTGTCCTTGCTGATGGGAGGATGAGCTTCTACAGGGTATGCATCCCCTTGGCCATGACATCACCATGGTATACCAAAAGAAAGGACTGTAGGTTGTCATTGTACTTAGTCTATGAAGTTGTTTCTTCCTGATGAGTTATAAAGTGAGCTTGTGTGTGTATATGATGAGAGTATGTATTTTATTTTTTTTAAATATTTTATTTATTTATTTATTTATTTGAGAGAGAGAGGGAGCATGAGTGGAGGGAATAGCAGAGGGAGAGGGAGAGGAAGGTGGAAAGAATCCCAAGTGGACTCTGTGCTGAGTGTGGAGCCTGACACAGGGCTCAATCTCACCACCCTGAGATGATGACCTGAGCTGAAATCAAGAGTCAGGTGCTTACCTGACTGAGCCACCCAGGCATCCCAAGTGTGTGTATTTCAAATAATGGCTTTCTTGAGATATTATACCATATTACAAAGTTTGCCCTTTAAAATGTTTAAGTCAGTGGTTTTTAGTAAGTTTAGCAAATTTGTACCAATCACCATTGTTATTAGTTTGCTAGAGTTGCTGTAACAAATTACCACAGACCTGGTGGCTTTCAACAATAGACATTTGTAATCTGGAGGCCAGAAGCCTGAAATTGGTATCAGCAGGGCTACACTCGCTCCAAAGACTATAGGGGAGATTCTGTTCCATATAAGGATTCTGAATATTAGGACATGGGCGTATCATTTTAGAGCTACCATTCAAACCACCACAACTGCTATCAATTTCCAGAATATTTTTATCACACCAAAAAGAAACTCAATGCCTATTAGCAGTCACTCCCCCTTCCCTCGGCAATTACTAATTTACTGTCTATCTCTGTTTTTGCTTATTATAGAAATTTCATACACATGTAATCATACAGTATGTCGTCTTTGTGACTGGCTACTGTTATCGTGTTTTCAAGGTTTATCCATGTTGTAGCATGAGTCAGAACTGCATGGAAATTTGTTTATTCATTCATAAGTTGCTGGACATTTGAGTTGTTTCCACTTTTTGGCAATTGTGAATAATGCTGTTGTGATCATTTTTTTTTTAAGATTTTATTTATTTATTCATGAGAAACAGAGAGAGAGAGAGAGAGAGAGAGAGAGAGAGAGAGAGAGGGGCAGAGACACTCCATGGGAGTGAGAGAGAGGGAGAAGGAGGCTCCATGCAGGAAACCTGATGTGGGACTTGATCCTGGGTCTCCAGGATCACGCCCTGGGCTGAAGGCGACACTAAACCGCTGAGCCACCTGGGCTGCCCAGTTGTGATCATTTTTGTACAAGTTTTTGTCAACATACTTTCAGTTCTCTTGAGTGTATACGTAGGAGTGGATTTGCCAAGTCATAGGATATTTAACTTTTTGGGGAACCACCAAACTATTTTTTACCATAGTTCTATCATTTCCCACTTTCATTAGCAACGTAGGAAGGTTCCAGTCTCTCTGTATCCTCTCAACACTTATTGTATGTCTTTTTAATTATTACTATCCTGTTAAATATGAAGTGGCTTTCTCATTATAGTTTTGGGAGTTTTGGTTTTATTTCCCTAATGATTACTGATGTTGAGCATCTTTTCATGTGCTTATTGGCCATTTGTATATCTTTTTCTGTATAAATGTCTATTCAAATCCTTTTCCAATTTTAAAATTGGGATATTTGTCTTATTTTTAAGTTGAAAGAGTTCTTTATATATCCTTAATACAAGTCCCTTACCATATACATGATCTGTAAATATTTTCTCCCTTTCTGTGGGTTTCTTTTTACTTTCTTGATGTTATTCTTTGAAACACAAACATTTTTAATTTTGATGAGGTCTGATTTATCTATTTTTTTTCCTCTGGTTGCTTGTGCTTTTGGTGTCATATTTAAGAAACCATGCCCAACATTATGAATATTTATACCTATGTTATCTTCTAAGTGTTATAAAACTCTTAGCTTTACATTTAGGTCTGTGTTCTATTTTGAGTTAATTTTTGTGTGTGGTGTGATGTAAGGGGTTTAACTTCATTCTTTTGCCTGTGACTGCAGTAGTCCCTCCTTATATTAGAGGTTTCGCTTTTTTATGGTTTCCTTTACTCATGGTCAATCATGGTCTGGAAAGCCAGACCTATCATCAGAATACCTTATGCTGTGTCACAATGTCTGTATCATTCACTTCACTTCATCTCATTATGTAGGTCGTTTTATCATCTCACATCATTACAAGAAGAAGGGTGAGTATAGAACAATAAAATTTTGAGAGAGAGAGAGCATATTTATATAACTTTCATTATAGTAGATCATTATAATTATTCCATTTTATTTTTGTTATTGTTCATCCCTTACTATACTTAATTTATAAATTATACTTTATCATACATATGTATATATAGGAAAAAACACATATAGGGCTCCGTGCTACTTGCAGTTTCAGGCATCCACTGAGGGTCTTGAAATGTATCTCCCATGGATAAGACTCCTGTATCTAGTCTCAGTATCATTTGTTGAAAAGGCTATTCTTTCTTAATTGAATTGTCACTGTTGTCAAAAAGTAATTTACCACAAATGTAAGGGTTTATTTCTGGATTCTGAATTATACTCCGTTGGTCTATGTGTCTATCCTTAGGCCAGTACCATTCTGTTTTAATTACTGTAGCTTTGTAGTAAGTTTTGTAAATAGATGTAGGAGTCCTCCAACTCTGTTGTTGTTCTTCAAGATTATTTTGGCCATTCTGGATGCCTTGCATTTCCCAAATTAATTTTAGGAGCATTTTGTCCATTTTTCCAAAATAGGCAGCTGAGATTTTGATAAGAATTGTTTTAAATCTGTAGATCACTTTGGGAGGTATTGCCGTTTTAACACTATTAAGTCTTCTAATCCAAGAACATGGGATATCTTCCTATTTATTTAGGCCTTTTTCGATTTCTTTTAGTGATGTTTTGTAGCTTTTGTATATTGTGTCTTATTTTCCTACACATTACTTACAGGGTGAAATAGCTAATATGAGGGAAAGAGTTTTCTTGCCTTAAAATATCTGACCAGATTTCATTAGGTTGAACTGTGTAATGATATTCCAGTGTTTTTGACCAACAGAAATAGCAGGTTCATATGCTTCAATCTAACACTTTCATTACTTGACTATAGGCTAATGAGAATAGTTAATATATTAATTAAGCTAAGCTACTTTGACAAAGAGACCTACAAATTCAGTGGCTTAAATAAGGTAAAAGTGTATTTCTTTTTCCAAGAGTAGTCCAGGCTTTGGGGTAGCTGTACCCCATGAGATCATTTAGAAACCCAGGTTCTTGGGGCGTCTGGGTGGCTCAGTCTGGGTAGCTCAGTCTGTTAAGCATCCGACTCTTGGTTTATGCTTAGGTCATGATTTCAGGTCATGATTTTTGTGAGATCGAGCCCGGCATTAGGCTCTGCACTCAGTGTGGAGCCTGTGTAGGATTCTCTCTCTCTCCCTCTCCCTCTGCTCCTCCCCCTCCTTATGCACACACTCTCTCTCTCTCTCTCTCTCTCTCTCAAGATAGAGAAAAAGAAACCCAGGTTCTTTCTGGGTCTCTCAGTACATTGTTCTTGTCTGAATGGTTACATCTGAGTGACTGTTACTTCAGCATTATATTATGCAGAAGGGAAGAAAAAGAGTTTATCCATGGCAAGTAGCATGTATTTAATTTGGAGACAACCCAGAAGTTGTGCACATCTCTTACTGTACACACCCCACTGCATGCTCTTGGTGATGTGGACACACCTAGCTCCAAAGAAGAGAGACAAATGTAGGCTCTAGCTGGATAACTATGTATCCAGCTAAAACTCTTAGTATGGAAGGAGGGCTCAAGCATGCCTAGGAAGTTGGAAAAAACTCAGTCCCAAATTGACTTATAATTAATTAATTAATTGATTTAGGAAATGTTTGTTGAATTCTAACTCTGTGCCAGGTACTAGGCTGAGCCTGTGTCCATCTCCCACCCCTGCTGCAACTCCTCGGGGACTGGGGCCTCTGGGCCTCTGCTTTTGCTGGGCTCCCAAGGCCAGCTGAATTTGTCTTACTGCTTTTTGAGTGTAGTTCTCTGGGCCTTTTCCACATGCTGTGATGGAAGATATGATGGTAAGGCCCAGATCTTCAACTTCATACATTTTCTAATCTGCTTGGATTTAGACCATTTCAGGAAGAATAGTTGACAAAACTTTTCCCTTTGGTTGTGCTGTGTAGGGAACACAGTGGTTAGTGGTCTCCTGTAATGACTTCTTGCCTGGTATGTGGGATGAAGTGGAGGCATTTTAAGTTTGTAAAATTATAGAAGTAGAATATGTTCACCATAGAAAAAATTAGAAAATATGGATAAACAAAAAGGAAAAAAAAAAGGGAAAAAGAAATCACACATTACCCACTTCTAAAGATAACTTCTATTAATATTTTGGTGCATTTATTTCTGTTCATCCCTTAAAATGGGATCATTCTGTTTCATAAGCTGCTTTTGGAATATAATATAGCATTGCATATTACTATATTGATAAATATTTATTGTGTCAATATATTCATGTATGTATTATATATATTGGTAAATAGATCATCATTTCGAATGAGGTCTAGTTAACAAGAAAAAGAGTTTTATGTTACTTTACAATTTACAGAGTGTTTTCTCATGTGGTAGTTCAACTGTCTTTGCCAAAGATTTTTTTTTTTAAGATTTATTTATTTATTTTAGAGAGAGAGTGCGGGGAGAAGAAGCAGAGGAAGAAGGAGATAGAGTCTTAAGCAGACTCCATGCTGAGCATGGGGCTCCATCTCAGGAACCAAAATGAAGAGTCAGATGTTCAACCCACCATGCCACTCAGGCGCCCCTTTGCTAAAGATTATTAAACAGTCAGTGTGCCTTTGGTCAGGCTGCTATCCACTTTGATGCTTTTCCTCACTTTGAAAACATAGAACACCTCTTTCCAACCTGTGACCCCACCAAATGGTGGAAAGGATTTTCATATCCCTGGAGGTGGTTAATTATTGACACAGGGTATGCCCAGGGTTCAGGGTGAGGTTGCAAGGACTCCTGGGAAATCACTGACAGCACTGTGGGGGAGGTGGTGGCCCTCTGCGGGGAGCGGGGGAGGGTCCTGAGGCAGAATTTCAGCTGAGCTGGTGCTTCCAGGCTGCTTGTACATGGTCTTGAAAGGGCCTCTTGACCTTCTCTCAACCCTGGGAGGGCATCAGAGTGGACCAAATCCGTGGTAAATCACGTGGACTTCTTCTGCCCACCTCTCCCTGAGGCGCAGACCCATCCAACACGTAATTCTTTATTTCCTTTCTTGGACTGTATTCCTGCCAAAGGAATGCCAGGGATTCATTTATATTACCACCTTCGGTTACAGAAATAAAGAGGAACATTGGCAGAGGAAAACTAACTGGTTCACTCGTTCTCAGAAAGCCTCCTTGCCTGAATGCTGGCGTCCCTCAGCAAGGCTCTCAGCCGACACTGTGGACTTTCCCTGAAGCCCACCCGAGGCATTCCTGTTTCAGGCCCTTCCCAAGGGGAAGCACACAGTGGTGGTCACTAACCCTATATGGAAGCTTCTGGAGAAGTAGTAGTCATGTTATTTATCCCTTGCCATTATTTTGTGAGGTAGAAGTGCTGTCTTTGTTGTGTAGGTGAAGAAAGCAGAGGAGCTTCCTTACGCAGAGATGTACCACCATAAGTGGTAAAGCAGACATTTAATTCAAGTCTGTCTGAATCTTTCTTGAGCAGCATTTGACCTGGTTCTCTTAGTTGTGGGGCTTTTCAGATGGAATGAAATGCAGATGAACCAGAAGCCAGCCAGGTGGGAGCAGAGCTGCCCTCCTTGAAACTGAGAGGGGTGGGCTCCCTGACTCCTCCCTCTTCCAGGGCCTGAGACATCTCTGTAGACACCATCAGCCGAGCAGATGCAAGGACACAAACAGGACACCTGTTTAGATATTTGAAACATTCTACTGTCTTTCCAGGTAGTTAGGGCGCAGACACCAGTCATCTTCACATAGGTGGAAGAGAGGTCTTTGGGACCTTGGGTTTTTGTGGCCAGAGTGGAGGTTGGTAGTAATGCCAGGAGCAGACAACTAAAAATGAGAGTCCTGGGGGTACATCTGTAGGAATCTTCTGGGATGCCCTGGTGCATTGGTTGGCACGTGGCTCTTCTTTGGAGCCATGCCAGGCCACTTGGGAGTCTTTGAGGGCAAGGCATACCTCATACCTGCTGACTCCTGTCTCTAGATCCCTGTATCCCTTTACCTAGCAGGCAGGGTTTAGCTGTCTCCTGCCTTCATCCTGGTCTGGTGTAGGTGGCCAGGAGCCCATCCCGGTCTCTTTGTACACTCTTTGTATCTGTGGTGTGACTCATCTCTGTATTCTAATTGACCTCTTTTCTATTCCTCTCACTGGTCTCTTCATGGACAAGGTCTTATCCTGTATCCCAATGCCCAGCATTGAGCTTGATGCATAGTAAATTTTTAGTAGATGTGTAAAATGAATGAATAATGAATAATGAATGGCGATGCATTTGAATTTGATCTTGAAAGGTGATTGGAGTTTACCAAGCAGAGTAATGATAGAAGGGGATTCTAGAGAGAAGGAATTGAGACCTGGACCATGGTGGTTCAGGGTCCACCATGACTTATTCCATGTCTGCCCCTAAATACATGCTGCTGCTAAACTTAGCTGAAACTTTCTTTCATCATCTGCAAAATGGTGATAATATTTATCTTGCAGGTTTATGGTAGGGTTTTAAGATGATGTTTATAAGTGTCTTAGCACCTTGTGCATACAAAGCAGCATGATGAAATAGATACTGGGCTTACTTTTTTTAAAAATTAATTTCTGTGCCTAACATGGTACTCAAACTCATGACCCCGAGATTAAGAGTTTCATGTTTCACCAACTGAGCCATGTTTTTTAAAATAGCATGACTTGGTTTGTTGTAAGCCACTGATGAGTATTTTTAAAAAGTCGAGGTTTGTGTTGAAAAAATAATGAGAGGGACTCTTCTGACTGTTCATGACTTTATGGTTGCTTATCCTGGGATACTCTTATTCCTGGAAGGATTGAACATGACATGATTTTGCCTTATTCTGATTGTGAATTCATAGAATAATTATTCTAAGCTTTGTGCTCCATTCTCTGACTCACAGGACATGTGAAAGGAAATTCTTCATGTGGATTTGAAAGTTGGGAGGAAACTTAGGTCCTCACAGCTGACATACTGCTCTGCTCTTCCCATGTAGGCAAGCCTTGTGTGACTTGCCCCTCTGAATTAGGCAGAGGTCTCTGTTAACCAACCAGCAGCAGGAATCCAAACTAGTGAGCATTTAAAGAAACCTGTTACAGGAGCAAAACCTGTTTGTTTTAGGTGGTCAGCTCTCTGCTGTTCAAAAGCTGAGAAAGTGTACCTGTGACTAACATGGAAATTTCCTTAAAACAGGAAAAAATGTATTCTTGGGAAGCTGCTCCTTCTTCCAGAGTATTATGTTAGCAATAACAACAACAGAATAGCTATGGCTGGCGAGCGCTGATTTAAACCCTTAGAGTAGCTCAGTGAATTTCATGGCATCCTTGTGAGACTGGTGGTGTTATTTGCACTTTATAGATGAGGAATTTGAGGAACAAGACTTTGAAACTAAATGTGCCTGACTCCAGAGCTTTTGCTTTTAGTGGATAGGCCTCATGGCTTCCTGTCTATATTCCATTAGTGTGTCTACTTTGTTGGTCTCCCTCCATGCCAGAGAGAGTGTGGGTAGCTCAGAAAGGCCTCATGAGCTCCATCATTAAGATCATCTGTGGCAATCTGAGATTGCTTCTGTCTTCTTTCTCTCCTCAGCTATGGAGTGCTGCTTTGGGAACTCTTGACTGGTGAGGTGCCCTTCCGAGGAATCGATGGCTTAGCCGTGGCTTATGGAGTGGCCATGAACAAGCTCGCCCTTCCCATTCCTTCTACATGCCCAGAACCTTTTGCCAAACTCATGGAAGGTAAGTGACCCCTGACTGGAACAAAACCAGAGAAAGTTTGCCTTCTTAGCAGCACTTGGGTAGATTTCAGACAGTTCTGTTGGGTTAGTTCCAGAAAGAGGAGATGAAGTATTAGTCACTCAAGGAGGAATCCTGTGGGTGGTTGGAAGAGTTACTTTAGGTTGATGTCACCACCCTGCTACATTGATATCACAGACACCCCTTCTGTCCATCTCCAGTGACTTGTAGAACTTAACTGAAATATTTTATTATTTAATACATAATGAGAATATATAGCAGCTTTTATTTTCAGGACCTCTGAGTATATTACATATATAAATGAAGAACGTCCAAGAAGAAAGGAACTCTAGAAGACATCTGGTCAAACCCTATAATTTCCTAAGTGAGAAATCCAACCTGAGAGAGGCAAAGTGCACTCCACTAGCTATTGTCTGAGCTGAGAATAAAGTTCACTTTTCCTGCCCAGTCCAGTCCAGGGCTTTTTATCCTTGCCTTCTCATCATCCCATTGAGGTGGGGAAGGCTGGCTCATTTATTTGTAGGAAGGTGAGATCCGGAGTCTAGTCACCTACTGTCACTTCTGGAATCGTGTAGGAACGTGATAAATCATGGTTGTTGAGCCTCATGCCAGCAAATTCTTTGGAGTTGCTTTTCTGATGCTAAATCAGTAGGCAGAGGCGGATGGGGGCAGAACTGATGCATTTTATTTCCACATTTTATTTCCACATTTTTTATGATTGGGAGGTTGGGCAATTTGCTTTACTTCCCAAGCCCTATGTGCAGTTACCTAAATCCCAGTGTTTCTGTTCCTGGAGGGAAAAATAAGAGGCAGTTTTCTGGTAAAGGAGGTCATGTACTATTCTAAGTCTTACGCTTGTCTCTGTCCACTCATGTTTTCTTTCTATTCACTTGTTCCACGCAGACTGCTGGAATCCTGACCCTCATTCGCGACCATCTTTCACAAATATCCTGGACCAGCTAACTACCATAGAGGAGTCTGGCTTCTTTGAGATGCCCAAGGACTCCTTCCACTGCCTGCAGGATGACTGGAAACATGAGATTCAGGAGATGTTTGACCAACTCAGGGCCAAAGAGAAGGTAAACAAAACAGGAAAAGAATGTGAGTTGAATCACTGGGCCTTCCCCCCTGGGGCCTCTGGACAGAGTCTGACACAACCACTTCCCTGCTTATTTTGAGGTAACAGAGCAGCTTTTTCTTCCCGACTTTACATGGAAGGTGTTCTCCAGGCCTCAGGTATGACCAGAAGAAGTAGAGACTTTTTCTTTCTTTCTGGGATTTGGCAGGACCAAGTAGGGGTGTCATGAGTCCAGAGTTCTCCATACAGATTATCTACAGGGAGTCTGCTTGTTCCTCTCCCTCTGCCCCCTCCCTGCTAATGTGCATGTGCAGTAAGTAAGTAAGTAAGTAAGTAAATAAATAAATAAATAAATAAATATCTAAAAAAAAAAAAGAAGAAGAAGAAGAGAGTGTTCCTGTTACTAATGCTATTCCCACTAGAAGAAACCTAGAGTTGCTGGTCCTTTAGATTGTTGAATCACTTGATTCTTGGTTTTCTTTCTTTTGATCAACGAAATTATAAGGATACCTGACAGTAAGAAAAATGAAAGTTGGATTTTGTCAGTAGGTAGTTACTAGGAAAAGCCAAATCCATCCTCATAATAGCTAACATTCATAGAGCATGTACTATGTGCCATGCTCTGTTATAGAGCAATTTATATGAATTTTTATATAATCTTACATAAGATAATAATTTTCTTATGTAATACAACCATGTGATTGTCAGTGCTATTAACTCCATGTTACATGTGATTCCCATGTTAACTTTCCCCAGTTCATGATTCAGGCAGTTTGTTTCAGAGATCTTGCCCTCAACCGCTGTGCTATGATGCCTGTCCATTAGAAGACTCCTAGTTGGGCAAGATGAACTTTCTCTCTGGGGAAAGTTCATTAAGTTCAAAGTCCTATTAAATCATTATATGCAGGTGATGTGATTTGTGCACTAGGAAGCTAATCCCCAAATGGGTGTTTTACTAAGAAGGAGGCTCATGTTTGAGAGTCTTGCAGATACATAGTGCCATTGGCGAGTACTCCATAAACATCCTGATTTCCCATATGATTCAGCTCATTCTCAGCTTGTTGAATTCATTGCTTCCAGGTATAGTGACGATGGATTTGTCCCTAGACTGGGGACTGAGTTCCCTCAAAGGAAGGGGCTATAATGCAGACTTTCCCTAGATAAGAGCATGCAGGAGAGGAAGACTTAGGAAGTCTGAAATTAGCTTGAGCTCTTTAATTTCCCCACCTAGCAGCATAATCAACCAGCTAGGAATGATTTTCAAGCATGTTTTTGTTCTCCTAATGGTGAAAACAATGTAGTGGGACAAGGAAAGCCAAGGGAGTGTAGGGGCATACAGCAGTGAATCTGTTTGGGGCTTATTTCATCAAAGAAGGAGAAGTTCAAAAGTTCAGGTTCATCTCTCAGACATGTATGATGAATCTGGGTTCCCATAAAGGATTGCATTTATAAAATTGACTTCTATCTCCCCCTCCTTCTTTCTCTTTCATTCATACATTGACACTGAGCACCCATCATGTATAAGACAATTTTTCTTTTCTTTTCTTGTTTTTTTAGAGAGGAGAGGGAGAGAGAATCCCAAGCAGGTACTATAGTGCAGAGCCTGTGGCAGGGCTCAGTCTCACAACCCTGAGATTATGACCTGAGCCAAAACCAAGGGTCAGACACTTAACCAACTGAGGCACCAGGCACTCCCAAGACCATTTTCAAGGTGCCAGTCCTTTTCTCACTTTTCCCCTTTCTATCACTTTTTATTATCAATTATTTTTCTATTTTTTTAAAGATTTTATTTATTCTTGAAATCGAGAGAGAGAGAAGCAGAGACACAGGCAGAGGGAGAAGCAGGCTCCATGAGGGAGCCCAATGTAGGACTCAATCCCGGGACTTCAGGATCACACCCTGAGCCAAAGGCAGGTGCTAAACCTCTGAGCCACCCGGGCTGCCCTCTAATTTTAAATTCTTATCAATTTTGATATGTTGGTATTCTCTTGAGAATAGAGGGCAAGTTGAATGAGAAGTTCCTAATATCAGAATATTTTATTCCCCACTTGTCTCTGTTGTCTTTTCTGTTCTCTACCCACTACTCAACTTCCCTAATATGTTCTCACATATTTTTTCTAGCCCTAAGCTCACATTCTACAGTGTTTTGTTTCAGTCCAGAATGACTTCTTTTTTCTTTTTTTTTAAAGATTTTATTTATTTATTCATGAGAGACACAGAGAGAGAGAGAGAGAGGCAGAGACGCAGGCAGAGGGAGAAGCAGGCCCCATGCAGGGAGCCCGACGTGGGACTCGATCCCGGGTCTCCGGGATCAAACCCTGGGCTGAAGGCGGTGCTAAACCGCTGAACCATCCGGGCTGCCCCAGAATGACTCTTATGGTGGAGCATTCCATGCAGAAATTTTAAGTTTCTTTTTTTTAAAAAAAAATTTATTCATTTATTCATGAGAGACAGAGAGAGAGAGAGGCAGAGACACAGGCAGAGGGAGAAGCAGGCTCCATGCAGGGAGCCCAAAGTGGGACTCAATCCTGGGTCTCCAGAATGACGCCCTGGGCTGAAGGCGGCGCTAAACCACTGAGCCACCCAGACTGCCCAAATTTTAAGTTTCAACCATAGAAGTGTTGCTCTGGCTACTTTATTGAAGAAATACCCCACTTTTTAAAGTTTTAGTGCTTTATCTCATCCCACTTCTGTCTTACGCCCTGGGTAACCAGTGCTGATGGTTTAGATTCCAGATTTGACAACTGTATGCACATATTCTGTTCTCCTTCCTATTTCCTGATTCCATATGCTTCCCCCTTCCCCGGCCTCATCTCAGGAACTCAGTGCTGGGTACATATATAAATTCATGCTGAAGGAAAAAGGGGAGGCAGGGAAGAGGTCCTGCCCATCTGATATAGCAGCAGTACTAGAGCAAGCACCTGGCAAAGACTTGGGGAAATGTTTTCTCTTCCCTTTGCTATGCTATCATGATCCTTCCAGAGCACGTGGTTTTCCTTCAAGATGAGAATTCAAATCACATGCCTCAGTGGATTCTATTCACCAACTGAACAGAGGTTGAGAGGACATGCCACACTACCTTTTGAATAATCACTTTGGAAATATATCTTTATTTGAATGTTAGGTGATAGCTGGAGGGCAAGTCATTTAGAGTGGGCACATTTTAAGCTAGATCTCATTAAGTTGGCTCTGGTTTATTTATTTTATTTTATTTGTTTTATTTTTTTATTTCATTTTATTTTATTTTATTTTATTTTATTTTATTTTATTTTATTTTATTTTATTTTATTTCATTTTTTAAGTTGGCTCTGGTTTAAAAAACATCCTTTATATAATGGAAAAAATCAAAATAGAACCAAGTCTGTAAAATTTAAATACACGGTTATATTTTCTACCCAAACTCCCATTTTTTCCCATCACAGGCAGTTTTAATCCTTAATTAAAGAGCAACTAGCCCATCAGCCCCTGTGTCCAGGGCCTCCATAGCTACGTCCTCAGGGTGGCTATGCTGAGCCTGCCCCTGCCCAGCATCCGGGGTGGTCAGGTGTTCGTTGAGCAGCTGTGAGGCCCGCACGTCTGCCTGGGACCGAGAGTATGGGGCATTATGGGAGACTGGCTCTCGGGGGCCCTTAGCCTCCTCACCCGCCTGTGCTGAGCACCCACTCTTCCCTCCGATGCTCCTGCCCCTGCAGGAGCTCCGCACCTGGGAGGAGGAACTGACACGGGCCGCGCTCCAGCAGAAGACCCAGGAGGAGCTGCTGCGGCGCCGCGAGCAGGAGCTGGCTGAGCGGGAGATCGACATCCTGGAGCGAGAGCTCAACATCATCATCCACCAGCTGTGCCAGGAGAAGCCCCGGGTGAAGAAGCGCAAGGGCAAGTTCAGGAAGAGCCGGCTGAAGCTCAAGGATGGGAACCGCATCAGCCTCCCTTCCGGTCAGTGGCTGGGGACCTGCTGGGAGGTGGGAACAGGGCAGGGTTGTGTAGCGGGGGACCTGGGGGGAATGGGTTCAAAGTGGGCCGTTCCATCCAGGGAGACTGGCCTGTGGCAAAGCCTCCCCGCTCCAGGTGACCAAGCACAGAATGGGAAGGAAGACAGAGCGGCGACTGGTGGACCTGACAGGCCGGCACGGTCTTGAGCGCTGGTGGCGTGGTGACTCACACAGAGAACTCAGGGCGCTGCAGAATAACTCATCTCTGGGTTTCTTTAATAATTAGTTTTCGGTGTGCAGTTGAGTTTAGGATTCACTTGTAAGAATGTGATTTATACACAACCCTTCAGAAGCACATTGGGTGAATAAAGATACATTTGTAGTATGTTTCAGCCTTGGGAAAATGCAAAGTAATAGGAAACTCTGAATTAGAATCTTTGTGGGATGTCACGGGCCCATGGAGGGCAGTGAGTGCTCGAGTGTGTGTTTATTGTGTCCTAAGTCTATTAGGTCCTGGGAAGTAAACTCAGTAGAAATGTAAGGAAACCAAGGGAAAACAGTATCATAGGGACAACAGGATGTTTTTAAGCACTGGGATGGATGATGGCTTCAGTACAGACAGGGGAATTCATTCAGTAAAATTGAGCGAATGAATTTGTGGGACATGTTTACTAGTGTCCTTGTTGCACATTTTTCCTGGCCAGGCAACACAGTCTTTGAGCCCCTGTGGAGCATGTTGTGTGTGGTGGCATGCTGCTGTGCTCTGGGGAAGCCCATAGGGAAACAGTAGCTGCCACATTAGGGAGATCACGTCTCATTGGGAGACCTAGGTACCAACACTCAGCTGTTTATTTTACCTCTTAATAGTTGAGGACCCGGGAGCTTAGAGACCATAAATGCTTTTGGAAAACATCACAGTTTGGACTATTCGCCCCATCACGCTCACTTCCCAAGGTTCCCACCAAGGATTTGTCGTTGTTAACTCTGCTCTGCCTGCCCTGAGTGAGAAGCATCTATCTCCCTACTTTAGTCCCTGAGCATATCCGAATAGATTGTAAGAAATAGAGTCTTAAGTTGGATTTCCTAGAATAATCAGCAAGTCTCATGACCTTAAAAAAAAAAACTATTGTAAGTCTGTAATTGCTACACCTACATACACGATAGATGAGGTTCACTCAGTGAATTTTCCTTCTCTTTGTATGTTCATCTTGCTGTCCTGTCATCGTTGGGGAGAAAGAGAGGATTCTGAAAGAGAATATTTCCTAGGCGAACTTAGGAAACTGGGGCCTGTCCCTCAAGCTCACTAGGAAATGACCCTTTTCTCATGGGAATTAGATTATGGGAAAATTCTGACACATGCACGTATCTGTCTCTCCCCGAGCAGATTTCCAGCACAAGTTCACGATTCAGGCCTCCCCCACCATGGATAAAAGGAAGAGTCTCATCAACAGCCGCTCCAGTCCTCCTGCGAGCCCCACCATCATTCCTCGCCTTCGAGCCATCCAGTGTGAGACTGTTTCCCAAATTACTTGGGGCCAGAACACACCAGGGGCATCTGTCCCCTGCTCTGTCCAGCCACCGACTGGCCCAGGCTTGCTCCATCCATAACTACTGCCACCTCTCCTCGACAATGTGTATATACATGCACATATGTACGCAAACCCTTAGCCCTCCTCCTTGTCTCTCCCCATGAGCTTTGTACTACCGCCTCCTCTACTTTCTACTCTTAGATACCAGCAGAGGGGATTGTGGGTATTGACAGGATCTTTTGTCACCTACAAAGCAATATGGAAACTGGTGTGCGATGTCGATGCCCTGGTGCCTGGCCTGGGTTGGTTGGTACCCTGGCCTGGAGACCTTGTATGCTCTCTGCCATATTTGGGGCATCATTGTTTTTCTTTTGTTCCTGCTTCCCAGGGAAGGATGTTTTCAAAGTGTAGGTCCTAAGGAAACTTGATAAATACTTTGTGGGAGGCCAAGTCTGGACCAATTTTATTTTTACCACAGTGTTTATTAAAAAGAATTTACATACACACACACGTGTGTGTGTGTGTGTGTGTGTGTGTGTGTGTATGCATTTATCTAACTTAGAGAGATTTTATTTAAATACAGAAACTGGCTATCCTAGAAAAGTCCATTCATATCAGTGGATTCCCATTTCTCATGTGGCCGCAGTTGGCTGAAAGCAATGGCAGCCTCCATGTGCTCTGTATTTTCCCTCAGTCCCCTCAGCTCCCTGATTTTTGGTGTCTGGAACCATCTGCTCATTCACGAAGTAAGGATAGCCTCTGAAGCATTTGGTTTCAGTGTTTGTTGTAAGGTACCAATGTCAGAAGGATGTTCCTCCTCTCTTACCTGTTATATTTCTCTAGGCCTGTTCCTTCCCCTTCTCCTCCTACTCCTGACTTCCCTCTCCATAGTCTTGAGCTCCTCATTGTCTTCCTTTCTCACCAAAATTCCTGTCTGCACTTCCAAGTCTCCCTTACCTAACCCTTATCTCTTTTCTCTCCGACCTACCTCCTTACCTACCCACCCCCAATCCAGTTCCACCCAACAAAACGAATTCCTTAAGTCAGGTGTGTTTGGAACTCTGATGTCTGGCTGGCCTAAGCTCCAGCTTTGCACTGGTCTTATGAGACTCTGAGAAGTTTTTCCGTGTTTGGTACTTTGAGAGTGCTAAGTGATTGGTGGCTGAGGAGTTGAAGGCTCCACGTGGGCACAGAGTTTTTGAGGAGGCATGACTTCTTCCCTGCAACTCCATATGTGTGTGTCTATGTCTGTCTGATGAGGTGGAGGCTAGTTTTGGGGGGACTCTGTCTATCTTTTTTCCAGATCCCATCCAACTTTTGTTATTCACAGTGACACCAGGTGAAAGCAGCAAAACCTGGGGCCGGAGCTCAGTCATCCCGAAAGAGGAAGGGGAGGAGGAGGAGAAGAGGGCCCCCAAGAAGAAAGGACGGACATGGGGGCCAAGTACACTTGGTCAGAAGGAGCTTGCCTCAGGCGATGAAGGGTAAGAGCCAGAATGGGGGAGATTCTTTCCACTTAAAGATGGGTATACCCCTTTAAAACTACGATGTGACATCCTTTTCTTCTGTGGTGTGTTTCATTGCTTTCTGAGAAATGACAGACTTCTTGATCTTTGCAACAGTTTTCCAGTCCTCATTCCCTGGAACCTTCTCCAACAAGGCTCAGCATACTTTTTCTATAAAGGTCCAGATAACAAATATTTTAGGCTTTCGGGTCATAGTATCTCTTGCAGCTCCTCCGCTCGAAAAGCAGCCGTAGACTGCGGGCAATCCCTAAATGAAGAGCATGGCTATGTTCATTCAGTAAAACTCTGTAAACACAAGTGGTGGACAGGAGTTAGCCCCTCGGTTATAGTTTGCCAACCCCTAGAGGCGTCTGACCCAGAGTAGCAAGTAGGCCAAACAGTAACCAATGTTAAGAGTTCTGCTGGGTGTTCTACTTAGACGTGGCTCTTCTGACACATCCGCTCTGAGCAAAGAGAAGCAAGAGCAGGGGGTTCAGGACTCTCTTGACTTGGAAGCTTATTCCGAAGCAGGGGTAGATGATAATCTGATAGTGAGTGTCCTCAGATGTAACCCAGGGCCACCAGGACTTCTTTTAGGCCCCTCCCTCATAGCCACACTGAGTTGAGGTGTGAGCACCCCCTCTGGGCAAAGCACAAGACCCAGCTTTGTGTCTTAGATATGCTTGCATTATTCCTGTGGCTCACAAGTTAAATTTTTCTCAAGTCTCGGTTCTTTGGAGGCCAGTCCCTTGCAGTGTCGTTAGTAGTGGCGATGGTCATCACTGACCCAGACGGCCCGGGTGTGAATCCTGGCCCCACCAAGCCTCGCCATATGGATTTAGGTCTTCTTATCTATAAAATGGGGGCTCATATCAGCACCCACCCAGTGGAGTTGATGTGAGGATTAATTAAGTTCATCTTCGGGAAGTGCGTACCGGACTAACTGGCTCCTAGGAAGCGTGTGTACCTATCTGCTCTGATGCTTCTTCCATGCTTCTCATGCAGTCTCTGTTTCATACCGGAAGGTATGAGCGTAGTAGTTTATAATTCTTATTCTTGGTCTTAGAATCTAGAATCGTGTTTCTTGACTGTTCTAAGTGTGAAAGTAAGCATCAACCGCTCTCTCCCTTTTCAGTCATTATCCTGAACTTGTGTCTGAACCTGTACCTGGTTCTGGTTATTCCTTTGAATGCTAAGAAGATTTCCTGTCCAAAATCTGTTTTCTCATGTCAGATCTGAGCTGAGGTGAAAATATGTTTAGTGCTTAAGAGGTTGACTCTTTGAAGCCAGGCTTTAGAAATAACTAGATGCCTTGGAATAGGGGGAAAAAAAGGAGGGAGGGAAGGAAGGAAAGAAGGCAGACAGAAAGGAAGGAAGACAGAAAGAGGAAAGAACAAAAGAGAAAGGAAGGAAGAGAGAAAGAGGAAGGAAAGGAAAAGGAAGGAAGAGAGAGAGAGACAAAGAAAGAAAAGAACGAGAAAGAAAAAGAAAGAAATTAGGAAATTTAGATATGTAGGGCAAGCTGCCTAAGCTCTACAAGAGTTCAGTGACTGAGCCCTCTGGGGATGGTCAACTGCTCTGCTGTAGTGGGTTCTGTAGGGAAAAGAGCTCCTCAGTTTGAATTCCTCTGAGCCCTGGGGTGGGTCTGAGAAACTCAGTTACCCTGAATCTCTTGATATTTCTGATGTTCGTATGATTCCTGATAGGACTGGCCAGGTTGGCTGTGGGTCCCAGTAGTTTCTATGGTTCTGTTTCATTTATAGATATTTTTTGTCTTGCTAGTAAATTAACTTTATTTCATGCTCCAGAATACTAACTTTGGCATTTTCTTCCCCCTTGCATAGATTTGTCCTCAAAACTGTTGAAGCAGTTCAAAATATGACTTAATTTTTTATGATTCCTAATTCCTATTGAAGAGATGAAGTATATTCTATTCATTCTCGAGTGAAGACCTCTTTAACATCAGAAAGTTTTGAGAATCTCTGTATAATATTTCTAATTTTAGTCACTCTCAATGGAAGAAAATATGTAACAACAAAAAGCCATATTGAACTCAATAATGTTAAGTGGATTTGGCATCTCCATCCTTTTAAAAAATAGCATATATCTTATAGGAAACATACGTGCTGGCTCGTAGACAGCTTGGGCATCTGTGGATCTACGCGGCCTCTGCAGTTATGCTGTGGCTGCTCAGGGACCTTCATCCCACAGATGGGCAGGTCCTGGGCCTGCGGTAGCTCACGCAGGGCCACCTCATTAAGATTCCTTCATGGTATGGGCTTTGCTGACCAGGCAAGAGGAGGGCAGCTGGTGGCAGAGCTGGACCAGCATTGAGGGCTCCCATGTGGGAGAGGCTGAGTTGGATGTGCCCACTGTTGCCTCCTACTGATTTTCTTTATCCATTGAAGATCCCCTCAGAGACGCGAGAAAGCTAATGGTTTAAGTACCCCATCAGAATCTCCACATTTCCACCTGGGGTGAGTCTAATCTTCACCCTTCCATCGAATGTGTTTGTAATAAGTCTCCTTTCCATTTCCTTGTTCTCACAGCACTCCCTGTAGAATCGAGCCTCATTAGTGCCAAGGCTGTGCTGACTTGTTTTTCTTCAAAGCAGTACCATTGTGCACCCTGGGAACTTCCTGTGTTGATCTGACTTTCCCTTTCCTCATTTCCCTGACCACCCCTGTTGTTGGGATTCTCCTGGCACCCTTAGTTATAGGGAGACGATACAGGGCTATTTATCCTTTGATCTGCAGCACTGGCTTTGATTTTGCTAATCTGGATTCCCATGAACCCAGAGCTGGAAGTGATAAGATTATCAGTTAGAAGTCCCAGGCTGTGGGTTCCAGTAGCATGCTTATCTCAGGCTGTGTATTTTGGTTGAACCACTGGTGCTGGAATGTACTTGAATTAGCTGGCATTTCCGATAGCACTTGAAACGACGATCTGAAGTGAGAGGAAAAGTTGGTCCTTCTCTCTCCCTCAGGATGGACTGGGAAGAGTGGGCTTTGTTCGAATAGCTTTTTCTGGCCCTAAAATGAAAGCCACCTCTGATTATAATCCTGGTATTTCCAAGGCAACCATAACCCACAGATTCCTCAGTCTTCCCTCGTTATTGTCCATTAAAGAAAAGACCAGTGCTTCTGGGCCTCTGATTCTCCCATTTGTATGAGGGGATTGGGGGGTACCCCGTCAGGATCCTTAGAGTTACTGGCTTGGGGGTGTGAGCTCATCACAGGGATTTGAAAGCAAGCTCCTTGAATTTTCCTCTTCATTCCCAGACAAACCAAAGGCTCGAGTATAGCCTATGTACTCCCCACATAGGTCTGTCCCAAAGTGCACTGGGTTGATGCAGCTTTGTTGGCTGGTTTTTGTTTTCAAAAAGTGGCTTTGAAAGTTGGCTGAGCATGCCATGAGCTTAGAAGGAGTTGAGAAACGGTGTGACTGGAATAGCCTGGCCCATCTCTGCTAGCTTGTCTGCCCAGGGTTTGCCTGGCATTACAGGGTCCCTGATGTCAGCAGTGTGCTGTATACAGTGTCCTGGAATGATGACCTCTCCTGTAAGATGGGCTTGGGCAAGACCCTGGCCAGTGCTGGGCAGTCCTCATTTTTTCCCCTCCTCTTGCCAGCCTGCCTGCTAGATCTTTCCACAGCTCCATAGCAGCATGTGAAGGGGTGGGTTCATGGCACTGCTTTTGTTTTCCTAGAGCATGTGCACTTCTGTTTATCATGCGAGGGGACTCAGTAATGTTCATTGCTGGTACCCCAAGGCTCTTGGGCTTTGGTAGAATTAAGCACACAGGGGGAAACATTTCCACAGCCCTGTAGAAGTAAGGGTAGAGTAAGGGAAGTGACCTGTTCTAACAGTTTCCTCATTTACTCCTATTCAGCCTCAAGTCCCTGGTAGATGGATACAAACAGTGGTCGTCCAGTGCCCCCAACCTGGGGAAGGGCCCCAGGAGTAGCCCAGCACTGCCGGGGTTCACCAGCCTTATGGAGATAGGTAAGCACTGCCTCTGTCCTGACTCTCTCCGTTCCCTTAGGGAAATTTTGGCCAAGCTTCTGGGATTCTTTGAGGACCCCTACTACCACTTCATGGAGGTTGTCTCCTTTTTTACCCAACTCCCAGGCCCCCACCCTATTTCCTCTTTGGTCTCTCTGCTCCCATTTTTTTTAACCTTCCCTAATCATAGTTTCTTCTTCCTGCTGCCATGGGGCCTGCCCTTGGCCTCCTCTCACAGGGAGCCATTTATAGTCTGTAGGACAATGGGGACAGTGAAACCTTGAATCAGGCACTTCCCTTTGCTGGGGCTCTTTCCTTTGTATCTTAATGTGGGGAGTCTGCAAAACAGGACATGGTGGTAGAAGACACTATGTCTTTCTCTAAGGAAGCTTTCCAGTCGCCTGTGATTGCTGAATGGGTAAGGTCTTCTCCAGGCTCTCTCTCAGCAAGCAAGTCCTCTTCTCTCTGAAGATTTCCAACATCATAGTAGGTCAGTTTATGGAGTAGATGCACCTTCACCTATGGAGGAGATTCCAGTCCATTGCAAGACACTGGTCCTGAGACAGGTCTCTAGGCCATCATTCTAGAAATTCAAGGTCCCCTCCAATGTGATGGTACAAACAAATTAGGAATGTTTTTGTTCTACCCATTATTCCAGGACATTCATACTGTACCTCTTATGTTGAGGATCCCTATGAAAAAAAGTAGAAAAGTAGCAGATTTCCTTTTCTGAAAACAGGACGAGAGGCTCTGGAATGGAGAGTGATTTCCTCATGTCAGTCACAGTTGAGTGTGGAGGAGGAAAGCCCTGTGGGTTCAATGCCCGATCCCCTATCCCACCCGTGCGTCTGTTTGACCTTGTGTTCCTGACAATCTGCCAGGAGGCCCAGAGTTGAGGAGAAGGACGAGATTCTTACCTAGGTTGCTTCATCTCCATTTCCTGTTTCCCCTCCCTACCTCTCATCTTCACAGAGGATGAGGACAGCGAAGGCCCAAGGAGTGGGGATTGTCGTCTACAGCATTCACCCAACCAGTCCTACCTCTGTATCCCATTCCCTCGTGGAGAGGATGGGGAGGGCCCCTCCAGCGATGGAGTCCACGAGGAGCCCACCCCAGTCAACTCAGCCACCAGTACCCCTCAGCTGACGCCAACCAACAGCCTCAAGCGGGGCGGCACCCACCACCGCCGTTGTGAGGTGGCTCTGCTTGGCTGCGGGGCCGTTCTCGCAGCCACAGGCCTAGGGTTTGACCTGCTGGAAGCTGGCAAGTGCCAGCTGCTTCCCCCGGAGGAGCCTGAGCCACCAGCCCGGGAGGAGAAGAAGAGGCGCGAGGGTCTTTTTCAGAGGGCCAGCCGTCCTCGTCGGAGCACCAGCCCCCCATCCCGGAAGCTCTTCAAGAAGGAGGAGCCCATGCTGTTGCTAGGAGACCCCTCTGCCTCCCTCACGCTGCTCTCTCTCTCCTCCATCTCTGAGTGCAACTCCACCCGCTCCCTGCTGCGTTCTGACAGCGACGAGATCGTGGTGTACGAGATGCCTGTCAGTCCGGTCGAGGCCCCGCCCCTGACCCCTTGCACCCACAACCCCCTGGTCAACGTCCGAGTGGAACGCTTCAAGCGAGACCCCAACCAGTCCCTGACCCCTACCCACGTCACCCTTACAGCCCCCACGCAGCCCAGCGGTCACCGGAGGACTCCCTCAGATGGGGCCCTCAAGCCAGCGGCTCTCCTAGCCAGCAGGAGCCCCTCCAGCAATGGGTTGAGCCCCAGCCCTGGAGCAGGTGGGTGCTGTCCTCCTCCTCTTTTCTCTTTCATGCCCTTGTGCCTCCCCCTGGAGTGGCAATATCAGACTGGATGCCATTCGTCCTCTGACTCGGCCCCCCTGGGAGGACGTGCTGCTGTGTGGTTGGAGAGGTGGCCAGGCTGGCTGCCTTCTCTCTGTCCTGTGCCTCACGGGGCCTTTGCTGAGGAGTGAAGGAAGACAAGCAGGCAGGTTCTAGGAAGAATGGGACCCAGGGCGCCTGGGGGATGTTCAGGCCCTGGGTCTTACAGTACACGGTGCAAGTGCTTTCAGGGTACAGGAGGGGCAGGAGCCTGGCTTGGGCTGTTCCCTGAAGTGGAGACTGAACTTACTAGAAGGAATGCCATACTGCACCTAGGAGGGGTATTTGGTGCCACGTGGCTGGGCGCCCTTGCCTGTCATTACAGTGTTAGTACACACATACTCACGGGCACGCTTCCCCTTGTGCATCCTGCCCTGCATCTCTCATCCCTTACTCATGCCTGGCTCCCCGGACGTGGAGAGGTGTCCAGCTACAAGGCTGTGCCTGGGCATAGGCTTGCCTTCTCCATCTGACACGGAGCCACCTGGGCATACATGTCCTAGGTCTTTCCACCACCAGACCTTGCTCCCTAGAGACCTAAGTCTGACTCTGAAACCCCTCTCACCCAGTAGAAGACAACGAGATGGCAATTGAGATTTCAGTGATATTTGAGTATAAATGACATTGTATTTTTCCTTCCAGCATGCTCCGCCCCTCTTTAGATTTTTGTTGTTGTCCTGAGATATGTGTCCTCTTTGGGAAGAGACCTTATAAGTCATCTTCATATTTGTGATACTTAGATTTGTTCTTGCCTTACATGTTTATTCCCTGAATAAACTGGGAATGAACAGACCCTTCCTTAAGTCATGTGTCAGCAAACTTTCTTGGTAAAGGGCCAGATAGTAAATATTTTAGGCTTTGTGGGTCGTCTGGTCTCTATGGTAACTACTCCACACTGCTGCTCTAGTGGGAGAGCAGGCAATAGGTGTGGCTGTGTTACCATAAAACTTTATTTACAAACACAGGGTGGCCTGTGGGTCGTAGCTGTGCCTTAAGTTTTTTTCACTATAGATGTGACCCCCATATGTCACATTATTATTTTATTATCAGATACAGTGCTCATGGCCTTCTAGTTCACTACTGTATCCCCAGGGCCTGACAGCACACTACACTGCACATAGTAGGTGCTCATTAAATATTTGTCACTCAGTTTAGCCCAATGAACAGGGGTGTGGCAAATGTGGGGAGGGGGCAGCGTATATCTGGCTCAGCAATGTGGTGCCGTCATCTGATGCCTCTCTCTTTGTCTCTTTGACCAGGAACGTTGAAAACCCCCAGCCCCAGCCGAGACCCAGGTGAATTCCCCCGTCTGCCTGACCCCAATGTGGTCTTTCCCCCAACCCCAAGGCGCTGGAACACACAGCAGGACTCCACCTTGGAGAGACCCAAGACCCTAGAGTTTCTGCCTCGGCCACGTCCCTCTGCCAACCGGCAACGGCTGGACCCTTGGTGGTTCGTGTCTCCCAGCCACGCCCGCAGCGCCTCCCCGGCCAACAGCTCCAGCACCGAAACGCCCAGCAACCTGGACTCGTGCTTTGCTAGCAGCAGCAGCACTGTGGAGGAACGGCCTGGACTTCCAGCCCTGCTCCCATTCCAGGCAGGACCGCTGCCCCCTGCCGAGCGGACGCTTCTGGATCTGGACGCAGAAGGCCAGAGTCAGGACAGCACTGTTCCGCTGTGCAGAGCTGAACTGAACACACACAGGCCTGCCCCTTATGAGATTCAGCAAGAGTTCTGGTCCTAGCGTGAAAAGGGTCGGGGGCGGGCAAGGGGGAAAGCAGGAGTTAGGGGGAGCTGGCTGGCACAGCCCTTTCTCAGAGTTGGACCCCCTGAAATCCAGCCCTACTTCTTGCACTGATAATGCACTTTGAAGATGGGAGGGGTGGAAGCAGGACCGCTTTAGAGGGTCCCCTGCCCTGCAGGGCCTTTCCACCCATGTGCCCCGGAAGGGGCTGTGGCCACCGGCTCTGGCTGTGTAGGGGAGGGTGGGGTGCGTGCATGTCCCCCACCCTCCACAGTCTTCCTCGCCTTTAGGGTGACTCTGCAGGGTCACTCAGCCAAATCTGTCTGCTGCTCCCTCTCCTCAGCCCCCTGGGTAAGCCCAGAGCCTGTCCTGGAGTCCTTTCGTTAGCCCTGCGTTCAGCCTTCCCAAACACCAGTATTGGATGTCCCGTGATTGATTTTGCTCCTCTTCCACGTTCTTCCCCAACACCCATGAATTAGAATCCCATTCATGGGAGATAGGAGCTTTTCTGTGTCCTAAGCCCTTACATGCCAGCTGGAGGACAGAAGGCAAGGTGCCCCGGTGTGGGATGCATCTGTTGCTGGACCTGGCACATCCCTGCTTGCACTTCCAGGTGCCCCGCCCCCCCCCCCTTTATTTATTTGAGCCTCATGGGGACCTGCCTCAGTGAGAGCTGGGGAGGGGGAGAAGGGGTTAGGAAAAACAGTCAAGTTGCAGCCAAGAGGGTAACAGAGTCTGTCCTGGTTCCTTTTGGAAACATGCAAATAAAGGCAGAAACCAGCACCCGTTGGTGGCACCCATCTCCTACCTGGGGTCTGGACACGGCCAGACCAGTTTCTGCTACCAACGTGCTCATCCCAGGGATCGTTTCTTGGGAGACTCACTTACTGGTGCCAGTTCTGAAGCCAGAGACGAAGTCCCTGTGTTTGTCCATTTTGTTACCCGATCTTTATGTGTTATGCCCTCCCCTTGGTCTTTCCCCTCCAATCCCTACAATTGGTGGACTTTGGGTTATGTATTTGGTTGCTAGAGACTTTGCACTGCACCAAAATAGCATACTGGTGGTGTTGGGGTGGGCGGCTCCCGGACACTGGGAGCTAGAACTGTGGGGATTTCTCAGCCAGGCCATCCATTGTGGGATGCCCTTGAGGCAAAACGGAGCCTTAGTGGTACCTGCCGCAAATGGATATGGTGAGGCGATGATGTTTGTAAGCCCCTGACATGTAAGGTTTGAGCCCTGGGCACTGCCTACTGACCATGGCCTCTTGCCTCTTGCCTCTGTGTGCAGGTGGCCCCTGATGCTGGGCTCTGGACCCTCAGCAGGGTAGGAAGGAGAGCAGAGGCCAATCCTGAGTTTTCTGGAATTTGTTTCTTTAACTTGAATGTTGAATTGCTTCTGCAGCTTTCTCCTGTGCACCTTCACTCTTCCACTTACCCTGAGGCCTCCTCAGTCTTTGTGTGGGACACACATAAACTTGATTGGGAGCAGAGCCTTAGGTCATGCTCCTCTAGCCTACAAACTCTCCAAATGTTGCTTCAGTGTCCTGTATTGTGGAGTATTTCCCTGGGGATGTTGTAGGACCCTTGCAGGCTCCCTGTGTTTGCTGCCTGGATGCTGGAATGGGGAGAGCAATAGAGCTGGCTCCGGTGATACGTATGGTCACTGCTCGCTCTCTCTCTCTCTCTCTGTAACTGATAAAGTCCCAACCTGGGAATGAATAAAGGGGTGACCTTGGTTTCCAATTGCTCCTTGTTTTATGAGCTCACTGGCACTTTGGTTCAAGCATCCCCTCGCCCATCTTGGGTGGGAGGCACTCTTAGTTTGTCGTTGCCTGGGACTTTGCTGTTGTGTCTCATCTCTCCTTTGCTTTGTTCAGTGAAGACTGTAAGAGATGATTTTTGCCTTCATCCCCTCACCCCTTGGCTAGAAGGGGAAACAATGTGAATCCTATCCACAGTTCCAGCCAACCAAGTGACTCCCTTTCACTCTTGATGGGGAGAGGGCCGCAGATGGTCTGTTCTGTGCCCTTCCCTGGCCTCTCCATAGCCCCAGTTCCTAAGTCACTAACACATCTGAAAACCGTTGGCTCCACTGAATGGCTCCACATTCAGCCCAATCCAAACTGTGCTGGCTCTGGACGGTGCTCTGTGCTCTGATGCAGTTGACCGTTTTCTACTTTTTGTTATTTTTTTTAGGCTGCGGCCTTTTTTTGGAAGCGGTAGTATAACTGTCGTAGTGTGTGCTGAATCGTGGCCACTTGGCATTGAGAGGTTGAACCCATTTCTTACTCTTCCATCCAGAGGGAAGACAAGGGAAGCCTGGGTCGGCTAAGGGTAAAATTGCACCTGCAAGAGGCAGAACGGGGTTAGTGAAGCTGCTTCTGTGAGCTCGCATGAAAACAAGAGATCTTCCTCAGCTGCCCCAAACCCCGTCTCTGGTGGGCCCCTGCCTGCCACACTCTCTGCCTCTGTGAAGTGAGGCTTGGTTGGATAAGGATCCTGTATGGTAATGGCTTTGAGTTGCTTCCTATGCACTTCTGCTCCCTGGTCTCTGTGGTCATGATCAGGAGCAAGTCTTGAAGCTGGGATCAGGTCCTACATTGGTGTCAGCCAGCATTTCTCTCCTGGTCTCTTCCCTCCTCTTCCCTTGGGAACACTGCCCTTTCCTCTCGGCAGGTGCTCACTACCTGGAAGATACTGCTCTCTGCTCTTCCTCCTGGAACCTTCATCTCCTTCTACTGATTCTAAACAGGATTATCCTCTGTTTACCCCCTTGGGGATCCAGGCCACTGCCAGGGGTTGAGTGGATATCCCCATCATCCCCGTGCGTTATTTCTAAGAGGCTTTGGTGGATGCTCTTCACTCCACATCCTTTAGAAATCTAAGGGTCTGGTAGTAATGATGAAGGTGGCAGTGATGATACCTTACAATTTGTCAACTCAGAATAGTGTGACCTTTACAAAATGGCATCATTGTCCTTCTGATATACTTGCTGGTGGAGAAAAGGAAATGCTTAAAGAAGAAATTCAAGGGAAGAGAAATTGAAAAGCTGCTTGGACTGGCTGCTGAGGCGGGCACCAAGCTCTTGAGACCTGAACAGGACGGCCCTATTCCACCTTCTGCTTTGCTCTCTGGCCTCGGACTCCTCTTTTAGCTCCTCTCAGGTTTCTTTCCTGTAAAAGCAACCATAACCTGCTTCCCTGTCAAGGGCAACGAGAACATGTATCAGAGCGGGTCAGTGAAGCACGCGGCTCCCTGCTGGCCATTTGGATGAATTGCTGAATTAACAGTGTGGTTCTCACCACTTTTGCCTCTAAGAGATTTGCCTACCGTTTCTTCCTTTGGTTTCTGGAAGAGTAGTGATTTGGGGTTGGCTTAGCAGGACTCATGGGGGCTGTGGTCAGGCACATGCATTTCTGCATTTATGTAGCACCTGGTGTTCATTAGCATCCTTTCCCCCACCTACCTTGTCAGGCTGGTCCTCACCACTAGTGTCTTAGGAAGGAAGAACCAGGAGATGGGGAAGTGTGGAGGCGGCACCAGGATGACATTTTGGGGTCTCACATTTTTTAGGAGTCATTCCCAGAGTCTGCTTTGTTTAGAGTCTGGAATCAGGCCAATTCCTGGAAGAATTTTGGTGAGAAGGTCTGCTGGCCCTTGAGACCTATGTCCTGGTGTGAGGTTCCTGACAAGGGCCCCTTTCCCTCAGACCACGGATGCTCAGGGACACCATAAGACACCCCAAGGGCACCTAGGTGTGGCTTGTGTCAACACTCTTGTTCTTCAGTCCCCACACTGGAGGGCACCTCCCCACCGCCTGTCCCCCCACAAGGAGGGAGACACCTCCTGAGCATCAGTGACTCTTCAAGCTCGCTTTTAACAAAAGCACAGAACAGCGGACTCTGAATGCCGGATGGCTGTGAGTGGTACGTTTCAGGGAGCTTTGACCTCTTCCTCGTGAGTTCAAATCAAGCCTATGCTTTTGACCCAGGTATGTGAGGGCCCACCCTCAGGCAGGTTAGAAACACTCCATTGCCTCTTGAAGGATCGGGGGAAGCAGCAGATGTTGCCCTTTCTGAGTGCCAGGCTTTTCCTGAAAGTTTTGCCAGAGACTGTGGACCTGGGTCAGAGGTGAGAGCAGCTTGAAGCACATTGTGACCATAAGCGACCATGGTGGTGGGAGTGGCAGGAAAGTGGTGACCTGAGCTGCCTACGTACTAGTTGTATGAAGTTACAAATGTTTCTTCCCCTCTCTGAACCTCTGAGCCCAACCAGGAACTGAGGATGCTATCTTCCCTACCTGAAGCACGAAGCCCTTTAACTTTAAAATGTATGATGATCCTGGAACCCAAGGTCCAGCACTGATGAGCCTCACCTTGCTAGATGGCTTCCCTTTGTGGAGAAAAGTGTGTGTGTGTGTGTGTGTGTGTGTGTGTGTGTGTGTGTGTGTGGTTAAGTCAAAACCAGTTGAATATTGGCAGTTTCCTATGGTTCAACCTACAAGGCCACCTGCCTCTCTCCTTGACTTCAGGCATGAGGATGACTTCTTGTCAAGCTGCATTTATTCCTAGGAACACATTCCCAATGCTCTCTTCTTTCAGACAAACCATCGCTTTCTTAGATTAGGAATCCTAATTAGTGAAAATCCACATTAGAAAGGAAAACCCACTGCTGCTTCTGGGAGTCCTCAGGCCCTAGCACCTTCCTGGCTTCACCTGGACATTCGCCATCTCAAGCACTGGCGTTTGAAGGCAGGATGCAGAGACTGGAGTCCTGGCTAAGTAACAGGATTCAGGTGCCTAATTAACCTGACCCAGCTCTGGGCTCCTTCCTGGTTGGCTGTGCAGGCCAGGTGAGCCTCTCCTCAACTCCTTAGACTGTTAACTATTTTCCATTTATCCTGATGAGATACTAACAGCAGCCCCCTCCTTTGTTCGTTTCTGGTCTTGGGCCCTGGAAGCACCCTGGCCTCCCTAGGCTGCTCAGGGAGCCCTAGCATTCGTTGTTCTGAAGGTTTCCTTACTTTGGAGCCAGGAGGACTGGTCATCCTGATTCTTACTGCCTGTGGCTCCCCATGCAACCCCTGCCTGTAGCCTTGCCCTGGGTCTTTAGCTCACCACTGCAGCTGGGGTAGAGAAGAGCCATTGTATTGAGTTGCATGCCCTTGGCACCCATTTGGAGCAAAGAAGGGAGGTGATGAACTCGTCAACTTTCTCTAGTTTTCCTCACTGTCCATCCTAAACACACACACAGACGCGCACGCCCACTCGCTTACACACTCACATGCTTGCACACAGATTTAAACTATCTTCTGGAGGTTTAAGGAAAAAGGTTTTACTTGGTTTGCAGAAATGCTTTCTTTGGGATTTTTTCTCCTTGTTAGAGCCTTTGAGTCCAGGTAAAGTGAAAGTTCACATATGTGTTCGTTTTTGTTCTCTGTAATGAGCTACTGGTCTTTATCCCTAGGCCTTCCCTGCCCCAGTGTCTTGTCCATATGTCCTGACCCTGTGTCCTTGAATTCCCATTTTGCTTTGGGATTTAAGTTATTGTAATTTGTCAACAATATTTAAAAATAGAAAAGTCCTGAAGAAAACTTACCAGGTTCTTTTCTTTGGCTTTTTTTTTTCAAGGTACTGTAAATTGTTAACTAGGGATGCCAAGCAGGCTTGGTTCAATGGCTAAACCTCTTACCGTATTACAGTGTAATGCTGATTCAGCCTGGTCCCACCACCAGAGCACACACAGACTTGAATAAAACTGTTACAACAATGACTTCTGGTTTGTTGAGTGCTTTGAAAGCATACCCTTTCCCCTCTTTCTCATTAAACACAATGTCCAAGTAACTGGCTCTTCCTGGGGGATTTCCATACGTAGAGAAAAATAAAAAACTATGGTGCAGGGCAGCCTGGGTGACTCAGTGGTTTAGTGCTGCCTTCAGCCCAGGGTGTGACCCTGGAGGCCTGGGATCAAGTCCCATGTCGGGCTCCCTGCATGGAGCCTGCTTCTTCCTCTGCCTGTGTCTCTGCCTCTCTCTCTCTCTCTCTTTCTCATGAATGAATAAATAAATAAAATCTTAAAAAGAAAAAAACTATGGTGCAGAAAAGGGAGGAGCCTCCCTTCAGGCCCTGGAGCCCCCAGCTGGACCACAGGAGCCCTTCTGGCCCATGGCACCAAACGTCACCTGCCCAGATGGTCCCGTCTCTTCTCACAACTGACTTTTGCACAGGCTACAGATTTGGGCTTTCAGAACCCCCAGCAAGCCTGTGCTGTCTTCTACTCCTATCATCATCCACCCTGATGTTCCTGGTGAAGTTGTAAGTGGAGCTAAGAGGGCAAACACAAATGGAGCTGTACACTTGTAGACAAGATTTGCTGACTGTGAGGAGAATCTTAGGTTTCCGTGTAGTCTTGATGCTCTCAGTGGCACTTGCCAGTTGTGTGCCCTTGGGCAAGCCACTTCACTGCTCTGAACCTCTTCTGGAGCAAGTTGACCACCAAGCAGCTTTTGTGCCTTCACTTCTGGGAGTATATGTTAGATGGAGCTGAGGGTGAAAGCAGATGGGAAGACGCCTGTTGGAGGCTATTCTCCCTTTCTTAGTCTCCTATTTCATCATTCAGCTGCATGGAAGACGCCTTCTGAAACTTCTATATTGACACTCTCATGCTTTAGTGCTGTGACTCTGTATCTCATGCCATATGGCTTAGCTTCATCCTCTGCAACCCAGGAGAGGTGACAAGTTCAGTTCTATGCTGGATGCTGAGACTGAGAAGAAAAATGACTTTTGGTTGAACTTCAAGGTGAGTTTGTCTAGGGCCCATGTAATCTTTAGAAAGCAGATTGGGCTAAGATGGAAAAATCCAAACTCCTTGCTAGAGAAGATGCCATGAAAGGTGCCATATGCCGTGTGCAGTCATGTGAATTGCTCCATGTTTCTGGAAAGCAGTTTGGCCGTGTGGCATTAATTCCATAACATGGGCCCAGAAATTGAATTCAGTAATAAACACTAGCTACAGTATGCCCAGCACTGTTAAGACTTGACCTATGTTATCTTATTCACAACATCTCAACATCTTTAAGAGCAGACCCCATTTTATCTCCATTATATATTGAGGCAAATGAGGATCAGAGTCAAATAATATGCTCAAGGCCACACAATTATGAAACGGTGGAACGGTTAGAATCTTTCTGATTCTAACATCTGCACTTGTATCACAAGATGAGTCAGATGAGGGATGTCTGGGTAGCTCAGTCAGTTAAGCCTCTGACTCTTGATTTTGGCTCAGGTTATGATCTTAGGGTCATGAGATCGAGACCCACATTGGGCTCCCTGCTCAGTGAGGTGTCTGCTTGTCTCCCTCTCCTGCTCTTCCCGCCCCCCCCACTCTCTCTCTTAAATAAATAAATCTTAAAAAATAAATAAAGTGCTCCTTATTTTTGGAATTTTTAAGACTTTTTCTTACATAGAATATATGTTACTTCTACATTCGGCAAAAAAAAAAAAAAAAAAAAAAAAAGGTGAATTCCGTAGTTTGGGGTATTTTCCCATGATACCAGGTTCTCCTGCAGTTGTTCCAGAAGTCTAGGCCACTTGCTTGAAGGCTGCTCCCTGCCCTGAGTAATGCAGCAAGGTGACTCCAGACCAGGGTCAGGATCAGGACAAGCTTCCAGGTCCTAATGGAATCTCCCCTGACCCCTTTTCTCATTTCTTCCTCCAGTTTGAGAGATGATGCTGAAAGGGTGAGTCATCTGCAGAATGCAAGCAGATCCTAGTGAGGAGACAGGAACAGAGGAAGTTCTGGAAGGAAGTACCACGGAGGTCTCCTAGAGGGCACAGCTTGTTAAGAATATCGGGTCCTGGGCGGGCACACAGTATGCTCTTACACTTGCAACACACCCACACAGCACACAGACCTCAGCACAAGGAGCTGGGCTGGGGTTGGGTACACCGCACCCTGTTTACTTGACTGTGGAATGTGCTTCATTCAAGGCTGGGACCCATGTGCTAATCCTCTGATCCCTGCGGTTCCCACCCAATCTAGTCTGACCAGCTCAAGTTGGAGAACATGTTTTGGCAAAGGTGGGTGGAGTCAGGGGTTGTCTGCTGCTCAGACCTGCTCCTCCTCTCAGACACTGGTCACACTGTGGCCACCCAATCAGGAGAGCCCCCTGCAGAGTCTCAAAGGCAGGCACTGGAGGCTTCTTTGTGATCAAGGGAAAAGGGGAGGGTTGGGACACCCCAATGTCTGTAGCAAGAGTTCCGTATTCTTTAACATGGCCTTGAGGGTCCTTCACAATCTGGTCCCAGCCTAGCATAATTTCCCTGCCCCTAGCACTTCCTCACACTCAGACTGTACCCTTCCCTGTTTCCCATAAGATTTAATCTTCCAGGAACGGAGGCCTCCTGCTGGAGAGAGCATTACCTTCTTTATGAGCAGATGCTCTTCTACCTACCCAGGTGTCTAGGCTGACTGTAACCTGATGAAGTGGTTGGATTTGGGGTGGGAGAGGCAAGAGAGCATTAGGCCAGGGATGGAGGGAAAGAGTAGAAAAAGAGACGGGACCCTACCCTCTAGAACACCACACTCTCCCTGGTGAGACAGAAAATGCTGGCATGCACTGCACACAGCAGGACTCCTATGACAAAGGCAGTCCTGGGGGCCACGGTCAGTGAGCAGTGGCCTGTTAAAGAGGTGCCAACTCCCATCATGCTCTGTGCTTTACCCAACCTGGAAAGAGAAGAATCACCCTTCCGACCCATGCTGACTGAGGGCCTACTCTGGGTGGCGATTCAATGTGATAGGCAAATTCCAGTCCTGTTGGGGCCCAGACAGGTCGATGAGGGATGTGTTCTTGAGAAGATAGGATGTGGTAGGGGGCAGTGGTGGCTGGAGAGGCCTGCCCCATCTGAGGGCATCCACCAAAAAAAAGAGTGCATAAACACAGCCCCCCTGTACTTTGAACTCTGAGAGTGGATGAATGAGACAGAAAAGGGCTGTTGCCTTTTAGGAATGTACCCTGTAGTGGAGAAAATCAGTTGAGGCCACAAGAAGGGCACCGGGGGAGTACACACAGGGTTTGTGGGGGGCGGAGGGAGGAAGTGGGGTCTAAGCTGAGGCCAGAGAAGAGTAAGATTCGGCCCCTGGGTGGTGATGGTGGCGGGGATCCCAAGGATGATTCTTGCAGTCCCTGTGAAGGGGCTTTTTATTCTCTGCCAGATAGCTTCTCTTGCATTCCTCACCTCACAAGGCACTTAGTTCTTGTAGCCTTGTCTTTATCCTAAGTGTTGGGCTTAGGTAATAAACCTTAGCAGAGATGGGAGGTAGAGTGGGTGCTTCCAGCTGGGATCCCCTGAGCTGTTTAGTTGGCTCCAGCATGAGGGGGACCGTGGATCTTTAAGGAGGCTTTCTGTGGAGAACCAGAAAAGGGTGTGGCAGTGGGGAATAACACATGGGGTGAAGGGTTTGGGGCACAGGGGGTCTTGACCCCCATCTCTCGGCAAGTGATATTAATGACAGGCTATAACAGCCCCTCCCTCCTTCCTCTGGCAGCGCATATTGAGAGGTAGAGCAACAATTTTCAAAGTCTATGGATTTTCAAGTCTATAGACCCCTGGGGGTCTGCAAGGTCAAAACTATTTTTCCAGTGATATTAACTGTTATCCTTTTGCTGTGTTGATAACTGCACCAAGAGTGCCAAACAGTGGTGCATAAAACTCCTGGCACCTAAGCACGTGTCATGGCAGGAACGCCAAACTAGACTGTACTTGTACCCTTCACCACCACGCACTCACAAGAACGGAAATGCCAGTTTCACTGAACAATGTTCTTGATAATACAGGAAACATTATTAATTTTTTTGCATCTTGATTCATGAGTACATCTTTTTAAAATCCCATGTGATGAAATGTAAAGTTCACATAAGGGCCTTCTGCAGCAGATGGAAATCCCAGGGTTGTCTCGAGGGAAAGCACATATGTGATTGAGTTGCCAGCTGAACAAGTTGCCATTTTTTCATGGAACGCTGTTTTTACTCGAAAGATTGATTGTCAAGCAAACTATGGTTATTTGGGCTTGACGACTTGGCAGATACTTTCCCGAAAATGAATGAAGTGAGACTGTTACTTCAAGGAAAACAGACGACACTATTTGTTCCCAATGATAAAATTCAAGCTTTCAAGTGAAAAGTACGATTTTGGAAAACTTGAGTCTGTCATGAGCTTGACAACTTCCCCACACTTAAAGCCTTTTCTGGTGAGATCAGTAGTGTAGTGATATTAATGAATGTGATTTTGATGTTCTATAATGAAATATGTCAACATTTGCAAGTTCTCCATAACTCATAAACTGATATTTTCCATAGGACAATGGCATAAAATCATGCATCAAAAATCTATTCAAAGTCCAAGATAGGGGCACCTTGGTGGCTGAGTGATTGAGCATCTGTCTTTGGCTCAGGTCATGATCCCAGGGTCCTGGGATCAAGTCCCACATCAGGCTCCCCACAGGGAGCCTGCTTCTCCCTCTGCCTATGTCTCCGTCTCTCTGTGTCTCTCATGAATAAATAAAATCTTTAAAAAATAAAATAAAGTCCTTTGATGTATCTTGGACTTTTTTTTTAAGATCAGAGGATTTTTTTAAAAAGATTTTATTTATTTATTCATGAGAGACACAGAAAGAGAGAGAGATGCAGAGACAGGCAGAGGGAGAAGCAGGCTCCACACAAGGAGCCTGATGTGGGACTCGATCCCAGGTCTCCAGGATCAGGCCCTGGGATGAAGGCGGGGCTAAACTGCTGAGCAACCCGGGCTGCCCAAGATCACAGGATTTTTTTAAATCCCTGGGATGCAAAGCTGGTTCAACACTCATAAAGCAATCAATATGATAGATCATATCAACAAGAGAAAAAACAAGAACCATATGATCCTCTCAATAGATGCAGAGAAAGCATTTGACACAATACAGCATCCGTTCCTGACAAAACTCTTCAGAGTGTAGGGATAGAGGGAACATTCCTCAGCATCTTAAAAGCCATCTACGAAAAGCCCACAGCAAATATCATTCTCAATGGGAAAACTCTAGGAGCCTTTCCCCTAAGATCGGGAACAAGACAGGGATGTCCACTCTCACCACTGCTATTCAACATAGTACTAGAAGTCCTAGCCTCAGCAATCAGGCAACAAAAAGAAACAAAAGGCATTCAAATTGGCAAAGAAATCAAACTCTCCCTCTTTGCAGATGACATGATATTGTACATAGAAAACCCAAAAGACTCCACCCCAAGATTGCTAGAACTCATACAGCAATTCGGCAGGGTGGCAGGATACAAAATCAATGCCCAGAAATCAGTGGCATTTCTATACACTAACAAGGAGACTGAAGCGAGAGAAATTAAGAAGTCAATCCCATTTACAATTGCACCCAAAAGCATAAGATACCTAGGAATAAACGTAACCAAAGAGGTAAAGGATCTATATCCTAAAAACTATAGAACACTTCTGAAAGAAATTGAGGAAGACACAAAGAGATGGAAAAATATTCCATGCTCATGGATTGGAAGAATTAATATTGTGAAGATGTCAGTGCTACCCAGCGCAATTTACACACATAATGCAATCCCTATCAAAATATCATGGACTTTTTTCAGAGAGTTGGAACAAATAATCTTAAGATTTGTGTGGAATCAGAAAAGACCCCGAATAGCCAGGGGAATATTAAAAAAGAAAACTAAATATTAAAAAATCAATGCCAGATTTCAGGTTGTACTACAAAGCTGTGGTCATCAAGACAGTGTGGTACTGGCACAAAAACAGACACATAGATCAATGGAACAGAATGGAGAACCCAGAAATGGGCCCTGAACTCTATGGTCAACTGATATTCGACAAAACAGGAAAAGCCATCCACTGGAAAAAAGACAGTCTCTTCAATAAATGACGCTGGGAAAATTGGACATCCACATGCGGAAGAATGAAACTAGACCATTCTCTTACGCCAGACACGAAGATAAACTCAAAATGGATGAAGGATCTAAATGTGAGACAAGAATCCATCAAAATCCTAGAGGAGAACACAGGCCACACCCTTTTTAAACTTGGCCACAGCAACTTCTTGCAAGATACATCCATAAAGGCAAGGGAAACAAAAACAAAAATGAATTATTGGGACTTCATCAAGGTAAGAAGCTTCTGCACAGCAAAAGGAACAGTCAACAAAACTAAAGACAACCTATAGAAAGGGAGAAGAGATTTGCAAATGACCTATCAGATAAGGGGCTAGTATCCAAGATCTATAAAGAACTTATTAAACTCAACAGCAAAGAAACAAACAATCCAATCATGAAATGGGCAAAAGACATGAACAGAAATCTCACAGAGGAAGACATAGACATGGCCAACAAGCACATGAGAAAATGCTCTGCATCACTTGCCATCAGGGAAATACAAATCAAAACCACAATGAGATACCACCTCACACCAGTGAGAATGGGG
Organism: Canis lupus familiaris; assembly: GCF_011100685.1. NCBI lineage: Eukaryota > Metazoa > Chordata > Mammalia > Carnivora > Canidae > Canis > Canis lupus. The sequence goes on along the minus strand of NC_049229.1, from coordinate 44,711,587 downwards.
AAAATTAACAAGGCAGGAAACCACAAATGTTGGAGAGGATGTGGAGAAAGGGGAACCCTCTTACACTGTTGGTGGGAATGTGAACTGGTGCAGCCACTCTGGAAAACTGTGTGGAGGTTCCTCAAACAGTTAAAAATAGACCTGCCCTACGACCCAGCAATTGCACTGCTGGGGATTTACCCCAAAGATACAGATGCAGTGAAACGCTGGAACACCTGCACCCCGATGTTTCTAGCAGCAATGTCCACAATAGCCAAACTGTGGAAGGAGCCTCGGTGTCCATCGAAAGATGAATGGATAAAGAAGATGTGGTTCATGTATATAATGGAATATTCCTCAGCCACTAGAAACGACAAATACCCACCATTTGCTTCGACATGGATGGAACTAGAGGGTATTATGCTGAGTGAAATAAGTCAGTCGGAGAAGGACAAACATTATATGGTTTCATTCATTTGGGGAATATAAAAATTAGTGAAAGGGAATAAAAGGAAAGGAGAGAAAATGAGTGGGAAATATCAGAGAGGGTGATGGAACACGAGAGACTCCTAACTCTGAGAAACAAACAAGGGGTAGTGGAAGGGGAGGTGAGCAGGCAGATGGGGTGACTGGGTGATGGGCACTGACGGGAGCACTTGACGGGATGAGCACTGGGTGTTATGCTATATGTTGGCAAATTGAACTCCAATTAAAAAAAAAAAAATGCAAGCGGGGCTGAAAACCACTTCACCAGATCTGAGCTTCCCCAAATGTAGCATGCACATGAACCATCTGGAGAGCTTGTTAAAACACACGTTCCATATACTGATAAGCTCCCAGGTGATGGCTGGTCTGTGGACCCCACTCTGATCAGAACTGCACTGTGTGAAGTTGTGGGGAATATACAGATAAATAGGACACGACTAGGACTGAGAAACACACAGGAGAGGGGAGCGCAGATAGATACACAGATTGTTATTGTGATATAATGTGCTGAAAGCTACTGACTTCTGATCTCATGAAAAAAGTGCTGCAGAAACCCAAAGGTAGGATACCCCAATGGCTGAGGAGACTGAAGGCCACGTAGAAGAGGCTGTGGTTAAGTTTCATCTTGGGAGATGGGTTGGATTTTCATTAAATAAATTTTTTTAATTTAAATTCAATTAGCCAACATATAGTGCATCATGAGTTTCAGAGGTAGTGTTCAATAATTCATCAGTTGTGTATAACACTCAGTGCTCATCACATGTTGTGCAAGATGAGTTGGATTTTCCCAGGAGGATGGTAGAAAGGGGGATGGGGACTTGTGCTGGCCAGTGTGGCAGCCACCTTATCACAAGGGGCTCCTGAGTACTTGAAATGTGCTGTCCGGATTGTGGGGTGGCATGTGTGCAAAACACATACCAGGTTTCAAAAACATGCTATGAATTAAAGGATGGGGAAAAAAAGATTTTATTTATTTGACAGAGAGAGGATAAGAGAGTAGGGGGGTGGGGAGAAGAGGGTGAGGGAGAGGGAGAAGCAGACTCCCCGCTGAGCAGTGAGCCCAATGTGGAACTTGATCCCTGAGTAGAAGGCAGATGCTTAACTGATTGAGCCACCCAGGCCCCCCTAGACCAATGGATTTTAATATAGCATCGTACAAAAGTTCATAGATACGATTTCAGATTCCACATTCCAATTAACCTTTAAAAAAAACATAACTTGTTGAGTGTTGGTATAGTATCAAAAAAGAATACTGACAAGTATCTGAAAAAGCTATTAAAACACCCCTTCTTTTTCCAACTGCATATCTGTCTGAGGCCAGATTTTCTTCATATGTTTCAACCAAAACAAGATATTTCAACAGATGAATGCAAAAGCAGATATAGAATTTGGCTGTCTTTTATGAAGCCAGCCATTAAAGAGATGCGCAAAAATGTCAATACTGATGCTGCGTTCATAGAATTTTTTTGTTTTGGGAAACATGGTAACTTTTCATTAAAATATGTTATTTATGTGAAACTCTTAACAAAATAATTATTTTCATTTTAAAACGAATCAACAGGGATCCCTGGGTGGCGCAGTGGTTTAGCGCCTGCCTTTGGCCCAGGGAGCGATCCTGGAGACCCGGGATCGAATCCCACGTCAGGCTCCCGGTGCATGGAGCCTGCTTCTCCCTCTGCCCGTGTCTCTGCCTCTCTCTCTCTCTCTCTCTGTGACTATCATAAATAAATAAAAATTAAAAAAAAAATTTAAAACGAATCAACAGATTAAAACCTTTTTCTTGGGCAGCCCGGGTGGCTCAGGGGTTAAGCATCTGCCTTTGGCCCAGGGCATGACCCTGGAGACTGGGATTGAGTCCCACGTTGGACTCCTGCAGGGAGCCTGCTTCTCCTTCTGCCTGTGTCTCTGCCTCTCTCTCTCTCTCTCTCCGCCTAATGAGTAAATAAATAAAATCTTTTAAAAAACCCTTTTTCTTGGTTTTACTTTCAAATTAGATAAATATTGTGGGTACAATGCATGACCATGTGCAGGCACTCTTTTGGGGTCTGAAAGTACGAGAGGATTTGAATCACCACCAGATGGCGCTAATGGGAACAAAGAGGAGGTGGGGGTGCGGAGAGGGAGAGGGAATTAAAGTGGGATTTGCAGTAGTGAATTTCATAGTGAGAGATTTCCTAATAGCAATGATATTTGTACACTCCATAGGAAAAAGAGTGACAGGCCCAGGACTTAATCAGTGGGTTTTCACAATCTAAATTAGATAGGCAGATTTATGCCAAATAATATGTTGGACCTTTTTTTTTTTTTGTCTTCTAACAAAAGCCAAGCACATTCCTTGGAGAAGCTCCCTGCAGCCCGGGGAAACTAAGCAGATTAAACTGAAAGAGCTCAGTCTTTTCCATTTTGTGTTGCTAATAAGATAACATTAATCTCTGGGGTTTAAGAGTGAAATTTAGGCAGATTCATTCCAGCAAGGAGAGCTCTGTGGAACCTCACAGCCTGCCGCTCCTTCCCATAGGCCTTTGGAAGGCCAGAGTGGAAGAGGAGGTGGTAGTTGGGGTGAGGGTGGAGAGAAGATCACCTCTCAGGGACTTAGCTGGCCTCTGGTGACAAAACAGTATAAATGTCTGGGCTTTGTTTTTAAGGAACTATAAATGGGCCTTGGGAAAACTTGAAGCCAAATTTATGTTTCTTTCAAGGGCAGTGTGAAATAGCTGACAAAGGATAGAAATCTCTTCCAGAGGTGACGTGTTTAGTGGCAATGCTCTTTTAAGGGTCACCAGTGAAAGGAGCCAGACCTTCAGCTTTGGGCTGGCTTTCTGAATGCGTTTATCAGTTGCTAGAGAAGTGGGTGTAATGTGGTATGGACTCCTTCCCCTCTAGGCTGGGGTTTACATGTGCCCTCTGACAGTCATTCACTCATTCATTCATTGACTCATTTCTATCTACATAGTTTAGAGCTTGCTCCCTGGGTGCTAGGCACCAGGCCGGGTGCCAGGTCTGCAATAGAGGCTGAACCAGACATGGTTCCTACCCTTGGGTGGATTTGTTTGAGAAAACAAGTCAATACTGAAGAAATCTTAACATTGTCATGTCACCACCACCACAAACTTTTAAAAATGTTTCATAGTCCAGGATGCCCTGGTGGCGCCACCTTTGGCCCAGGGCAGGATCCTGGAGTCACAGGATGGAGTCCCACGTTGGGCTCCCTGCATGGAGCCTGCTTCTCCCTCGGCCTGTGTCTCTGCCTCTCTCTCTCTCTCTCTGTGTGTCTCTCATGAGTAAATAAATAAAGTCTTAAAAAAAATGTTTAGTAATCCACTCAACTTGTTCCCTAGCAAAACTATCAATACCATCAGCCAAGCTGAATGGTCAATTTTCCACATGAAGATGGAGATGGGCGTTAATCTGCTAGAAAGAGTGGGTGGGGTGCTATTTTTTTTTTCAGATTTAATTTATTTATTAAGAGAGAGAGTGAGAAGCGAAGGGGCAGAGGGAGAGAGAATTTCAAGCTGACTCCGAGCTGAGTGTGGAGCCTGATGTGGGGCTCTATCTCACAACCCTGAGATCATGACCTGAGCTGAAACCAAGAGTCAGACACTTAACTGACTGGGATGGTGACCCTGGAAGTGAAGAGAGGGAGACAAATATTCACCATCTCTGAAGTACAACACCCAGGTCTTACTGATAAATAATGTGGAAGTTCCATCCCTGAGCATTTCTGTGGTGCCTCCTTTGCTCTGGGCAAAGTGGTAGCATTTGCCCGGGCGGGTGGGGGGGGTGCGGAGTTCAACCCTGACCATATAGTGGCTTGCAGCTCTCATACGAATGCATTATGGGGGGTTGAGCACCTGGGTGGCTCAGCTGGTTAAGCGTCTGCCTTTGGCTCAGGTCATGATCTCAGGGTCCTGGGATGGAAACCAATGTAAGACACCCTGCTCAGTGCGGAGTCTGCTGCTCCCTCTCCCTCTACCCTTCTCCACCCCAATCCCGCGCACGTGTGGATACATGTTCTCTTTCTCTCAAATAAATAAATAAAATCTTTAAAAAAATGTGTAGTTGGGGCTAACATCTGTTTGGGATGATATACAAAAATGAGTGCACCGGGTTCAAGGTTCCCTGTCCCCTGTTATTCTGGCTGATATGTCTCTTAGGCACCAATTTCTGCTCATCAACCTAGAAAGGTAGGAGAAGCAGAGCTGATTTATGAATGAAAAGTAATCAAGGCTGGAACCCAAAGTCTCACTTTCAATTTTCAAAGCCACTGATGACGCAAAATCCACTCAGCATCCCCAGAGCAATCCAGGAATCTTGTGTTTCTCCGCTGGGAAAAATGGTAGCACAGTGACTTGGAAGCTCCGGGTGGGAGTGAGCAAAACTGTTGGTGTGAATGGCACCTGACCAAGGGGCTCTTGGCAGAAGTTGGAGAGTGATGCACAGGCATTAGGGAACAGGGGACTGTTTGGTGACAAGCATTAGTGTTACCAGGGAAGTGGGAGACCAGCAAGGACAAATTCTAACAAAATATTAGGAGCCTGTCTGTTCGTTTGTTTTTAATTGCAGAGAACGTGGTTGCCAGGATTTTAAATTGTAGTGCTCTAGGCATGTAATTAAGCGAGAGGGCTTAGTTGGCACCAACTGGGATGCCAAGTTGTTGATGCAGCTTATGAGAGTGATCTTCTGATATTAAAATTCAGAGGCTGAGTGTGTGTGTGTGTGTGTGTGTGTGTGTGTCCTTAGCCCTATTTGATGTTTTTCCTTAGAGTTCCCAAGCTCCAAGTAAAAAGGACCAGCCCTCTTAATGTTTTTGTTTTTTGCTTTGCTGCCGGTGGGAACATTCCCATCTAGGCCTCAGATTGGCCTGCGGCAATGATGCTCTCAGCTGAAGGAGTTTCTGGATCTGAAACAAAGGTGGGTCATCTCCGCTCCATCGTGAGCCATCCCATTCATTGCAAAGGCCCCATGTAATCTCTTCTTCAATTAAAATCACAGAATTTGGGGATCCCTGGGTGGCGCAGCGGTTTGGCGCCTGCCTTTGGCCCAGGGCACGATCCTGGAGACCCGGGATCGAATCCCACGTCGGGCTCCCGGTGCATGGAGCCTGCTTCTCCCTCTGCCTGTGTCTCTGCCTCTCTCTCTGTGTGTGACTATCATAAATAAATACAAATTAAAAAAAAAATAACAGAATTTTAGAGCTGAGTGTGAGCCTGGCCTTTATCTTCCCACTTTATCTATGAGAAATCTGAGGGCCAGAGTGGTAAACTGACTTGCTCAAGGTTGCTGTGCTGGTGGGTGCTATCAGAAAGTGACCGGGACCGAACCAGCACTGGACTGGCACGAGGTCTTCTCCGGTGTAACCCTGACACCCTCTGTAACGACAGAGCAGTCTCCTCTCCGTGGGCATGAATTCGCACCCTCTGACACAGGTCCTGCGTGCTGACTCTGCTGCAGAGCTCTGATGGAGAAAGAAGAGGAAGGTATTAGCCAGGTAATTGAACTGCTTTGTGAAATGGTAGAAAATTGTCACTTTTCGCGTCGTGGGGGACCATGTCACCATGGCAAAGGCAAACTTCCCAGTGGGCTGTGATGGCCTGCAAGAGTTCCTGCCCCCTCCTCAAGGTGAGCACTGTCCTCTGTTCAGCTGTGCCAGCACAGGCCCATCACATCAGGAAGGTACTGCGATGGGAGCCAGCCCTTTCAAGAGGTTCTCTTTGATCCTTTCTAGCAAGTCCCTGGGGCAGGGGAGGGGGGCAGATGGAGGTCCTATTCCTAGGATAGAAGAGGAAGGCACTCCTGAGAGTGACCAGGAGTCAGACCTGGCCTCCTGGCCTCCCCCCACCTCCTGCACTCTGTCCATTTGGACCTTGCTGCTACTGCAGATGGAGGCTTTAAAGGAGTCTCAGTTGTCTGTTCTGCAGGCCAGTGAAGGAGGAGATTCTCCACGACTCCTTATTTGAGGTGGATAAAGGTAAAGTAGCTGAGACTCTTTGGGATTGAAGAGCATTTGTGCTTTTTGCTTAAGGTGACCATGTCCTAGATGTCTTGGGAGCCCTGATCTACTGAAACTTATATTCTGATATTTGGTTCTGAAGATAGAGATACAATACTGAGTTGGAAATGGAATCCTTCACTCCCTTCCTGGTGGCTGATGTTGGACTACACAAAGCCCTCTCTGGAAAGAACAGAATCAACCTGACTCCCCCCCACACCCCTGCAATCATACCAGCCTATCATCTAGGGAGCCTGTGATGGGGACCAGCAAGGCAGTGGGTATGTCTGAGCATGAGTTTGGAAATCAGTTCTGGGTTCAGTTCCCAACATCCCACACCATGATTTACAGTGTTTTATAACTTCATCTCCTACTGCTCCTCCCTGTGCTCCTCTGCTTCTGAGCACTACCCAGCGTGGTCCCTCTAATACTTGGTATCTGCCTCAGGGCCTTTGCACTTACACTTCCTTGCCCTGGAATTCTTCCCCCAGAGATCCACATGCCTATATCCTGCCTTCTTCAAGACTGTAGTCAATGTCATCAGGTAGAGGCCTTCCATGGCCAATCTCTAAAATTGCAATCCTCCCATGCCCTTATCTTATCTCCTTCCTCTCTTTGTTTTTCCATAGCACTTATGACTCCCTAGCATAGCGTGCCCTTCCCTTAGACTTTTGTTTATTGTCTGTCTTTCCCAGCTACAACAGAAGCTCCACCTTTGTTTCAGATCCAGAAACTCCTTCAGCTTTGTTCACTGTGATATGCCCGTGTCTAGAACAGTGTCTGGTGATTGGCAGGAGCATAATGAATTTGCATGAATACATAAATTTGAGCTAGTAACCTACCTCTCTGAGACTATGTCCTTCCTCTCTTAAAAGGAAGGTGTGAGGGGTTAAATAAGACAACTGTTGTAGATAAAAATAATAACCAACACAAATTGCCTCTTATTCAGTGCCAGTTCTTAAACGTTCCAAGTGCTTACTATTATATATGGATTATTTTATCTAATCCTTCTCCCCAATCCTGTGAGGTATTTTGTTTTATCTTCATTTTACAGAAGTTGAACCTGAGGCTTAAAGAAGTTGTGTTACCTACCTAGGGCCACACAAGATTCAGGTCTACATGTGTCTGAACCCCAAGCCAGGACCCTTAACCTTGCCAACATAATGCACAGGGCCTGGTACATAGCCATGGCTCAATCAGCACTAGTTCTCATCTCCAAATCACTCAGTGAGTGAGACTTGTAATCTGCCTTTTTTGTGTGTGTGTATGAATCTGTCCTTTCCACTGAAGACTGACATCTCGGAAGCTTCCCTTGTTGTCAGGAAACAATGTGATACTGTTAGTTAACACATTAAACATAGTACTAGAAGTCCTAGCCTCAGCTCTAAAATAAAAGGAAATAAAAGACATCCAAATTGGCAAGGAAGAAGTCAAACTTTCAGTATTCATGGATGACATGGTACTCTAAGTATAAAGCCTGAAAGACTACACCAAAAAATGGCTAGAACTGTTACACAAATTCAGTAAATACAAAATCAATGTATAAAAATCTGTTCCATCTTCCATACACCAATAATGAAGCAGCAGAAAGAGAAATCAAAGGATTGATCCCACTTAAAATTGCACCAAAAACCATAAGATACTTAGGAATAAATCTTATCAAGGAAGTAAAGGATCTGGGCAGCCCTAGAGGCTCAGCGGTTTAGCGCCGCCTGCAGCCCAGGGCGTGATCCTGGAGACCCAGGATCAAGTCCCACGTCAGGCTCCCTGCATGGAGCCTGCTTCTCCCTCTGCCTGTGTCTCTGCCTCTCTCTCTCTCTCTCTGTGTCTCTCGTGAATAAATAAATAAAAATCTAAAAAAAAAAAAAGTAAAGGATCTGTATTCTGAAAACTATATAACACTTATGAAAAAAATTGAAGAAGACACAAAGAAATGGAAAAACATTCCATTCCAAAAATCACTTGGAAGAACAAATATTGTTAAAATGTGCTACCCAAGGTATCTACACATTCAGTGCAATCTCTATCAAAATACCATCAACATATTTCACAGAGTTGGAACAAACAATCCTAAAATTTGTGTGGAACCACAATGACCTCGAATAGCCAAAGCAATGTTGAAAAAGAAAAGCAAAGCCAGAGGCATAACAATTCCTGACTTCAAGATATCCTACAAAGTTATAGTGATCAAGGCAATATGGTACTGACATAAAAACAGACACATAGATCAATGGAACAGAATAGAAAACCCAGAAATGGATCCACAACTATATGGCCAACTAATCTTCAATAAAGCAGGGAAGAATTTCCAATGGAAAAAAGACATTCCGTTCAACAAATGGTGTTGGGAAAATTGGACGGCACATGCAACAGAGGGAAACTGGACCACTTTCTTCCACCTTACACAAAAATAAATTCAAAATAGATTAAAGACCTAAATATGAGACAGGAAACCATCAAAGTCCTAGAGGAGAACACAGGCAGTAACCTCTTTGACATTGGTATAGCAACTTCTTACTAGATTCATCTTCTGAGGCAAGGGGAATAGAAGCAAAAATGAACTACTGGGACTACATGAAGATAAAAAGCTTCTGGACAGCAAAGGACATAATCAGCAAAACTAAAAGGCAATCTTCAGAATGGGAAAAGATATTTGCAAATGACATATCTGATAAAGGGTTAGTATCCAAAATATATAAAGAACTTATCAACACCCCAAAAACAAATAATCCAGTTAAAAAATGGGCAGAAGACATGAACAGACATTTTTCCAAACAAGACATACAGATGGCCAACAGACACATGAAAAAATGCTCAATATCACAGAAGGGAAATACAAATCAAAACTACAATGAGATATAACCTCATACCTGTCAGAATTGTTAAAATTAACACAGGAAACAACAGATGTTGGCAAGAATGCAGAGAAAGGAGAACCCTCTTACACTGTTGGTGGAAATGCAAACTGATGCAGTCACTCTAGAAAACCATATAGAGGTTCCTCAAAAAGTTAAAAATACAGCTACCCTACAACCCAGCAACTGCACTACTAGGTATTTACCCAAAGGATACAAAAAGACTGATTCAAAGGGACACATGCACTCCGCTATTTATAGTAGCATTATCAACAATAGCCAAACTATAGAAAGAGCCCAAATGATCACCAACAGATGAATGGATAAAGGAGATATGGTGTATATATATATACCATGAAATATTACTCAGCATAAAAAATTGAAATCTTGCCATTTGCAACAATGTGAATGGAGCTAGAGAGTATTATGCTAAATGAAATAGAGAAAGACAAATACCATGTGATTTCACCCCTATATGGAATTTAAGAAACAAAACAAATGAACACAGGGGAAAAAAAGAGAGAAGTAAACCAAGAAACAGACTCTTAACTGTAGAGAACAAACTGAGGCTTGCTGGAGGGATGAGGTGGGGATGGGTTAAGTGGGTGATGGAGGGCACTTGTCTTGAGCACTGGGTATTGTATGTAATAAATCATGTAATTATATACCTAAAACTAATATCACACTGTATGTTAACTGACTGGAATTTAAATAAATATGTAAAACTAAAAAAGAAAGAAAAAAAAAGAAAAAAAAACTAAAAAAGAAAAAAAAAAGGAGGCAATGTGTATTGACAATGTTTTGTTCTCTAGGGGACCTAGATTCTGGTACTTCCTTTAACTTACTGTGTGATCTTGGGCAATCACCTCTCCCTGGCAACCTGCTTCTACTGTTGTGATGAGCACTGAGGTCTCTCTTAGCTGTAATAGCCCTGGACCGTGGGAGGACACCACAGGGTTCTGTGGTGTATGAATCATCTCAGGGACCCTGCCCCCAGGCCTTGACCTCACTCTGCTCAATAATGTAGTCTCTCCAGCCTTGATGATTATTGGCCTGCCCCCCACCCCCACCCCACACCTCTTGAGGTTGAGTTTCAGGCTGCTGGATTTGAGTGGGAGGACATAAGAGACAGCATTTCCAATGGTGTTCTAAGCACTTCTCCAGGGGCCAGACCAAAAGACAGATAAGGAAGATTTGAGAGCTTTCCTACCCAACCAGGGACAGAGTCACTACAGTAAAAGGACTTCTCTTGTGGGAATGGTCACTCAGGGGATCTGCTCAGCCTTCTGGAAATTCTGCAGAAGAGCTTGGGGACTACTTGTCTAAGAGGGCATCTGTCCAACAACCTCAATTTCCCACCACACTTCTTGCCAAAGTAATCCCGGTGACCCCCTTAATTTGCCAACCCTGACGCTGCCTCACTTCAGTTTCAACTTCTAAACTATGGATTTGTCCCCCTTCTTGTGAAATAGGGATGAAAGCTAGTAAGCTGAGCTAGCCAATGGCTTGGGTTATTTTCCTCATTTCATTCATTCATTTATTTATTCAACATTTAAGTGCTAGACTCTGCCAGGGATTCAAAGAGTAAATTATCCAGGCTGTGGCAAACTTAAATGGGGTAACTGGTAATTTGTGAAGAGTTTAATAAAAAGACTATTTTCAAGAGTGAGGACAGAGTATAGAAAAACAAGGGATAGGGCAGCCCCTGTGGTGCAGTGGTTTGGCGCTGCCTGCAGCCCGGGGTGTGATCCTGGAGACCTGGGATCGAGTCCCACATCGAGCTCCCTGCATGGAGCCTGCTTCTCCCTCTCCCTCTCCCTCTGCCTGTGTCTCTGCCTCTCTCTCTGTGTCTATGAATAAATAAATAAAATCTTAAAAAAAAAAAGAAAGAAAGAAAAACAAGGGATAGTGTAGTACCCTGGAGTTGGTAACATAAGGAAGAGATGATCAGCCCTGGGCTATAGGGATAAGAGTAGAGAAAACTCCCAGAATCCAGGAAAGAGCTGTGTGGTTAGGGCCCCCTGGCAGGAGTTGCATGACCTTTGGTTGAGGGACTCATCTAGCTGGTGAAAAAACACCTTCATCTCCCTCTTTTCTCTCCATTCATCTCTCTCTATTCTCTCCATGTATTCCATTGATGTAGTTGGGATGGGCCAGCCTCTTGGGGTTCACAGTAGAGCAGAGAAGGACAAACAAATCTCTAGCACAGAAATCAGACACAGCCTGTGTCCTCAAGGAGTTTGCATACTATCGGGGGAGAAAAGGAGTGCAAAGGCAGATTATAGCATGATGAATCCCTTAATAAAGCTATGAACAAGGTACAAGAGAAGTTCTGGGGTTAGGAAATAGGAAAAAAAAAACTCTGCCAGGGAGGGTGTTAATGTGTTTGTAGGTTGGGGAAGGAAATTGGTTCCTGGGAAGGAAGACAGAGAAGTTGATTCTCAGATGAAGATCAGGCTTCTCAGAGAAAGTATGTCTAAACTGAGACCTGAAATGTGAATAAGAATTAGTGAGGACAAGAGGAGAAAGTAGTTAAGCCAGAGTGAAACACACATGTGAAAGCCAGAGGCTGAGAGAGAGCGTAGAACTATTTGAGAAACTGTAAGTAATGTGATATAATAAAGTAATGTAATATAGCAGTGTATAGGAGGACAAGTGAGGGATGAAGCTGAATACAGAAGGTCCCAGAGCATGAAGAATTCTTTTGCCAGACTAAGGAATTTGGAATTTTGTCTAAGGCCAGTGGTAAGTCCTTAAAAGGTTTTCATCAGGGGCATGATATCATTATTTGTCTTAGAAAATCACTTTGGTTGAAGAGAAAGAGTCATTAAAGGTAGAGGGATTAGAA